>NC_047108.1:42133263-42459172 GCF_902500255.1 Thalassophryne amazonica
ACACTTGAAATCCACCGTAGTTGTTTAAGCTGCTTACTTGAAAACAAAACAAATAGAAAAGTATGTGATGCTTACTATTATCCCTGACCAGGCCTGAAGGAGTAAATCAATACAAAGATTAAATGTTTTAATTTGCACTGAGAAATTAATTTAGTTGGTTCATTACAGTGTTTTTTTCTCATTACCAATGGCACCCATGACAAGGCACTACCGAAACACAGACAAAGCTTTAAATATCTTTTAAAATCTTGAAATGCATTTATTAGAGTTTGGAAGTTATAACTCCAAATTATATAATGACTGGCCTTTCATACACTGTTAAGAAGACTATAGATTTACAATAAATAAATAAAAATCAACATTCATTTTAGTGTCGGTGGCTGATCAATGATGAATTTTGTGTTTCTGGTTATCATGAGAATCACTGGCTTTTACTATTTATCATAAAGTATATATATATATATATATATATATATATATATATATATATATATATATATATATATATATATATATATATATATATATATATATATTCACTGGAAGGTGTTGCCACCAAATAGAGCAGTATTAGCATTATAATTTTGCTGCTAAAAATGATTGCAATCCATTACCTCATGATACAGTCTATTAGAAAAAGCATGAATGTCCGACAATTTAAAAGAGCTCAAACAAAATTATCACTCACAAAACTTTGATGTAAGTCCAAAACATGAATAAATGAAATTACAAAAACAAACTAGAATGCACACTCAGAGAGTACAACACCTGTGCTGTTTGGCAGAGATTAAATTATTTTATATTTCTGTGTAATTCAGTATCATCAATATGATTCTATGTGGTCTTGATGCTTGATCAAGTCTGTCTAAAATTTAACCAGTGCGCTCGGTGTATATGGAAACAATTCTTCAAAACAGCCATTGTAAGAGTTCTTATTAGTGTTTGATAGGAACCGTAGGTGTATCTGTAACCAATTCCTCCAAATGGACATTCTGAATGTTTAACCTATCAGTGTCATCTACGGTCAAAGGTCCTGTGACCAAAAGAAAGGTTATATATGACTTCAAATTGGTGTTTAAGAGTTAAGAGTTTTTATTGTCATGTGCACAGTAAACACAGGCAGTTATACCACACAATGAAATTCTTACTCTGTTCATTCTCCCTTGAAGATTTGCCTGTAGAAAGTTCACATCAGATGATTTAAAAATACATTGTAATATACATATTATTAGACTGAAGAATGTACTATATACACTATTTAAAGAATGTACAGTTTAGAGGATGTTTAATAGGGAGTGTAAGTGTAGTTGTAACCAATTCCTTAAAAGAACTATCCTTAGTTTACCTTTCACTGTCATTGAAGGCCAAAAATGTTAACGGTCATGTGACCAAAGGACAAGCGATATATTATTGTTCAATAGTCACCATAGGGTAGGTGTATTTCGAACCAATTCCTTAAATCAGCCATTCTAATTTAGTTTACCCTTTCAACATCATTGATGGTCAAAGGTCACGTAACCAACAGAAAGGTGATATGTGACTTCATATTAGTGTTTAATAGGAACCACAAGCATATCTATAACAAATTCCTTGAAATAGTCATTCTAAACAAGTCACACGTTCATAAAATTAAAGGAGAAGTTTGACATTTTTCAACCTAGACTCTATTTTCAGATGTTTTAGGGGCTATCTTTCAGTTGGGACAAAAATTAATTTAGTTGGTTCATTATTCAGTTAGAATGCAAACACCGGCGCTGGGTAACAGGCTAATTAATGTTACTGGACAGAACACTCAAGAGTAAACTGCTTCTTGGTGCCACTGAACAGACAACACCATCAGATGTGTCTAATAGTACTGACAAGATCCTGACATGGGGCTAAACATACACATTTTATCTTATTAAATGTAAATAAACCTTTTAAAGTGATTAGTCACACAGTTAGCTGCTTACCTTAGTCTCGCCTGTGCATACCCATCAATGAACCTTGACCTCATATTCAGTATTAGTTTTCAACTGTAATTCTCTGTGATATGCAGTTAAAATAAGTAGAATGTGAAGTTGGAGAGTGCATAGCTCCACTGTCGTTTCTGACACTGACCAACAAAGGAGCTTCAACCTTCTGACTGTGATCTAAAACTGTAAATAAGGCACATGGTTTGAATGTTAAAGGAGACCTGCATTGAAAAAAATGCAGTCAGATTTTTTGAACAAAAAATGACTTACATTTACACATGAGATCCTTCTGAATGTAGTAAAGTAAATCTGCAAGCCCAGATCTGTCATTCAACGGAGAAATCTTCATTTGAAAATGACAGATTTACAGCTAACATTTAGCCCTCTGCAAATTGTCCCTCTCATCATGGACGCTGCCGAGACGTCATGGACAAGACCCTCTCCCAGCATGCATTGCGCCAATTGTAATTTGTGGATTTACGTCAGTTTGCATCTGCACCTTATTCTTGTCTTATTCGGAAGGATCTACTTTTTTTAAAACTTCATATTGTCTTGCGGCACGTTTGGTGAGTACACATTTCTTTTATTTGTGCTTGAAAATTATTTTGGGGGACCTTTTCATACGCCCGTTTGATTGAGTGGTGTCGCAATGAAAATCTACTGTCTTTCGCCTCCGGTACCATCGCGGGATATGGAGGCGAGACCCGCAAAGAATCCCAGTCATTAAAAATATATAAACCTCTCTCAGCGTCCATGGAGCTCTGGGGCTCCAATTGCCGAGACGTGCGGTGCTGTGGATTTTGCCGCAAGACATCTGTCCTTGCAGCAACAGGTGTACTGGCCACTTCGCATTAAAACAGCGAGCGTAATCTCAGGACTTGTGCCAAGTGTGCAGCAGCTCCATTCAGTAGACAGAGGGGTGATGCCGGTGTTGTGCGCTGAATCTGGCACAACACCGGCTGCAAAGCAGACACGGGCGGTGTGAGTGGCCCGCGTCGGCGGTTAACGAGCTCATTAACGAGCCCGCAGACTTAATAAGTGCAGCGGAGGCAGAGAGCGGGAGAGGAAGAACGGCGCCCGCTGTCGATGTCGTTGCTGATCTGAGCACACAGAGCTGTATCTCACATTCATTGCAGCTTACTTTTGGATGTTGAAACCAGGACGTGTATAAGTAACATTACTAACAGATAAAATCAATTTCAATGCGGGATCGGACTGAAGGTGGGAGTGCGTCGTCTTGTCCCTGACGTCATGGAAATGATACGGCTGTACAAACTGTTTTCACAGAGGGCTAAATTTTAGCTGCAAATTGTCATTTTTAAATGAAGATTTCTCCGCTTACAGATTTTCACTCACTGGGCTTACAGATTTACTTTACTGCATTCACAAGGGTCTTATAAATACATATCAGCTATTTCTTTCTGAAATCTGACCACATTTATTTCAATGCAGGTCTACTTTAAAGAACAAGATAAAAGGAAATCCAATTTTCCAAAGTCAAAGACACTGAAAAAAGAGAAAATGACAACATCCACAAAACTGAGTGAACTCTTCAACTCAACTCTCCATAAAATTCCACTATAGTTAGTAAACCACCTTTTGAGTTCCAGAGTCCACAGAAAGACAGAGACATAGACAGTTTCACCAAACTCATGTGTAGTTTCCAAAATTTTTTTCTTTTTGTCATTACAATTTAAAATACAGTTTGTCCTGACAATCCCCATCTCTGCTTCTTTTCTTTTGCTTACCCTTCTTCTCCTTTCCATCCTCCTCCACTTCTCCAGCACCCAGCAGGGTGAAGATGATGCCAGTCTGTGAGTTGACACCTACAGCCGTCACCAGCATCCTGCCTGAGCCTTCCATCACATGGGTACCTGAACAGCGAGATAACTTTTTTACTTTTACAGTGATTGCACAGCGACACCCCCAAGTGGTCTCAGATGTGAAAGAACTGGGACCTTGCATGGTTCTGTCACAAATGCAGACTGGTTGTCTGGAGCAGCTGTTCCAGCAGTGTCCTTTCTTATGTTAGAGCCCCTTCACACATAACACGAAAGACGCAGAAACCTGAAGAAAATCCAGAAACCAAAAACAAAATGGAGAACATTCCACCTGCTGTCAGGAGGGGCACGTAGTTGGACAGGCGTGCACGAAATCAGTGCTGCGGTATCGTGCACGCTCGTGTTTGCGTGCACAAACACAGTGCGACCATGTGGAAAGTCGCGCACACAGCGGCGGAGCAAAAAATTAATAAAACAACACAATTTATACTTAATTCCTGTTATAAAGAACAGATTTAGCCTCCGCCTCGACATACACCAGGAAGTAATGAAATGAATTATTACAATGTGGGGACATCCCACAGTGACACGTGCCTCAGGTAGGCATCTCGTGGGGTGATTTCCTGCATGACACGAGATTCACCAGTGTAGCGTTGCACTGACAAACTGGTCAGCTGAAGTGATATGTGTTTTAATTTATTCCCATGTGAGGACAGCATGCCAACATCCGCGTTTCACAGTACAGTCATGTGAGGTCGTATCCTACAAGCCAGTACAGGTGTTCCCGAGCTATAATTTGTGAACACAGATATGTGAACAGCTGCATGTTGCAGGGGGACACGCCCACCTCTGTCAGCCGTCCTCAGCAGCTCACAGAACAAAAAAGGCTCACTCTCTGTTGGTTTGTTCTGTGATTTTAATTTTATGTAAGTATTATTATGTGTTTGTCCTGCATCTCTGTCTGATGTCTGTGTTGTAATGTAACACCTTGCGTGCACGGTCACATCCAGCTTTCAGTCGGCGGTCAGCTGACATGCGCCGCATATCCACAGCAAAGCGTATGAGCAAAGCGATCACACATGAATGAGTTCACGCCTTCACCCTTATTTGTTGTATTTAATTTCCACTCTTTCTGTCTGTCATGTAAACTACAATTTACATGGTGGAAGTGACATCAGTCGTCTGGGCTGGCTTCACACCGTGCCGCATGCTCAGATGCTGAGGGCGTGAGCGCCGACACACACATGTGCATTGCGTGTTCTCGAACTGAGTTGTAGGACACAGCAGTCAGCTGGTCCAGCAGCACACTGCGCTGGACAGCGACCAGACTCTGGGACCCCCAGCCACAGCTGACAATGTTGGATTCATGGTGTGTGTGTGTGTATGTGTGTTGGTGGTGGTGGTGGGGGATGGCACACTCCACAAGCCATTCGTGTTGGGGGGACGACAACCCACTGCACACCCCATTTGTGTGTGTGTGTGTGTGTCCCCGCCTTTTCTAAGTGTCCAGCAAGCGGTGTTAGATGTTCCTGTGTGGCAACTGGAATTTGGCCAACACCTTCCGAAAGGGGGATCAAATGAGCATGCGTAGGGATTCGCTGTCTTTCGGCCACTTGTGTGCGCGAATGGTTGTGGCGACAGGTGTACGAGGCATTTGGAGCAGCTCCGATTTTTCACGAATGGCATGCAAATTCCTCCTTCGTGCGCTAGTCGGCTTCAATCCCATAATGTGTGATGGGGCCCTTAGTGTTATTGGGAATTGCATTAGATGGAAGTGTTATTAGAATTCATAAATTGATATTTTAGTGAATTGGACCTGAACAGGTGTTGCAGAGCTTCTCGTTGGTGATCCCTCAAAAGAAGGCGTGGATGTGTTTCGTGTGTCCTCCCTCATAGAGAGTACTTTAAGCAACATGCCTATTTTACCTGCACAAACTGATCCACAAGGAAAAATATTCAAAAATTCCTTTGTTAGTGAATGGACTGCCTTTCTGCAGAATGTTTTCGTTCCTCAAATGCTCAAAGCCTGTTTCAATGATACTGCATATGCTCATGCAAAAACTGATGGAGCTCAGCGACAAACAAATACCCCTGATTTAGATGACTCAAAAATGTTTAAATTTAGTCAATTTAGTCAAAGTGGTTTGCTCTCTGTACAAGTCCATGTCCAATGCTTTAGACTTGGTCTTTGCTAGTGGTATTGCCATTTGAGGATATCAACACATCCCCTTACACTAGCTGTTTTCGAACACTTCTTCATTAAGTCTGAAGCGTGATTAGCCTGCCTGATGAGCCTGGATGTCTTTAAGTCATCTACTTGATGCATTACTTCCTTTACAATATCTGTGTTTAGTGTCTGATTCCCTGCTCCAATAGCTCTAAATTGTAAGGTTTTTGCCTTGCCTGGCATGATGGCATATTAAATTACAAACATGCATTATTAGCTGCAAAGAGGGCTTATTATTTCTGATCTAATTAGCACAACAAAACATAATCCAATATTATTTTTGAAACCATGGCCAAACTTATTCAAAGGCAATCATCCACACTTTTTCTTGGATTATTTTGACAATAAAATAGAGGATATTAGGGCAAATGTTTAACCAACTTCAGTCAGGTTGAATGATCCATGTTTGGTGCTAATTCTGACAGAAAACTAATAATAACTGCTCCTGATACTGGTGCTGCTGAAAATTGTGGATGACACTAAAAATACTACTTGTCTCTCTGATCCACTGCCAATTAAATTAAGGATCTATGGTCTTCTTTAGGTCCAACTGTTCTGAATATTATTAAACTGTCACATTCAACAGTACTGCTCTTGCATGTTTTAAATCTGTAGTGGTTAAACCTCAGCTTAAAAAATCCCAACCTGTATCATAGTTTATTGGCTAATTATAGACTGGTATCAAATGTACCTCACTTAACTCTTGAAAAAGCAGATTCACATAAACTTACCGTATGGCAGAAATGATCTCTTTGAGCCATAACACTTAACATTTAGGACTTACCACTCCACAAAGGCAGCACTTACTAAAGTAACTAATGATCTACTGCTTGCTATGGGATCCAGAGATCATGACACTACTACTGCTGCTGCTGGATCTTAAGCCCCTTTCACACCGGGCCAACGTAGAGGTGCGTAATACGGTGTACCGACTACACTGAGCTATGCAGCTCTACGCCGAGTTTAAGCAACTCTATGCTAAGTTTTTGCTCCCCTACGCAGCAGTATGCTGATGGGGTACACGAGGCAGACACAAAACATTAAACATGTTTAATATTTTCGGCGTAGAGCACAGGACGCAGAAAGTATGCAGATTTTAAGCAAGTCTACACAACACACTGCAGCTATATGTAACTACTGTACACAAAGCCTCCACAATTCTACACAGCCAGGGCGAAAAATCCTTTAAGGTTTTTTTTTTTATCAGTAATTGATAGATTGAAAGATTTTATTCATCCCGCTGGAATTTGCTGTTAGTGAAGCTTCAAAACCACGGAATAAGAAGAGATGAGCCAAGCTTCCATCTTCAGAGGACATGTCCACGTCCATTCCTCATGGACAGATTGCTAGCGAGAGGACATGTCCATGTCCACCGTCCACTCCTCACATATGGATTGCGCACGCCATCCAAGTTCTCACAAGACTGTGGCAAGTTAAATAAAGTCCATTAACTCCTGCTCATGGACCCATCGCCAGCAAGAGGACATGTACACCATCTTCTCCTCATGGATGGAATGCATGCACGATTGCCAGCTGCAGCTCCACGGCACTTTCACCTTCTTACGTTCTGTCATGATTGTGGTACATTATTAAATCAATCAATCAATCAATCAATTTTTTTATATAGCGCCAAATCACAACAAACAGTTGCCCCAAGGCGCTTTATATTGTAAGGCAAGGCCATACAATAATTATGTAAAACCCCAACGGTCAAAACGACCCCCTGTGAGCAAGCACTTGGCTACAGTGGGAAGGAAAAACTCCCTTTTAACAGGAAGAAACCTCCAGCAGAACCAGGCTCAGGGAGGGGCAGTCTTCTGCTGGGACTGGTTGGGGCTGAGGGAGAGAACCAGGAAAAAGACATGCTGTGGAGGGGAGCAGAGATCGATCACTAATGATTAAATGCAGAGTGGTGCATACAGAGCAAAAAGAGAAAGAAACAGTGCATCATGGGAACCCCCCAGCAGTCTACGTCTATAGCAGCATAACTAAGGGATGGTTCAGGGTCACCTGATCCAGCCCTAACTATAAGCTTTAGCAAAAAGGAAAGTTTTAAGCCTAATCTTAAAAGTAGAGAGGGTGTCTGTCTCCCTGATCTGAATTGGGAGCTGGTTCCACAGGAGAGGAGCCTGAAAGCTGAAGGCTCTGCCTCCCATTCTACTCTTACAAACCCTAGGAACTACAAGTAAGCCTGCAGTCTGAGAGCGAAGCGCTCTATTGGGGTGATATGGTACTACGAGGTCCCTAAGATAAGATGGGACCTGATTATTCAAAACCTTATAAGTAAGAAGAAGAATTTTAAATTCTATTCTAGAATTAACAGGAAGCCAATGAAGAGAGGCCAATATGAGTGAGATATGCTCTCTCCTTCTAGTCCCCGTCAGTACTCTAGCTGCAGCATTTTGAATTAACTGAAGGCTTTTTAGGGAACTTTTAGGACAACCTGATAATAATGAATTACAATAGTCCAGCCTAGAGGAAATAAATGCATGAATTAGTTTTTCAGCATCACTCTGAGACAAGACCTTTCTGATTTTAGAGATATTGCGTAAATGCAAAAAAGCAGTCCTACATATTTGTTTAATATGCGCTTTGAATGACATATCCTGATCAAAAATGACTCCAAGATATCTCACAGTATTACTAGAGGTCAGGGTAATGCCATCCAGAGTAAGGATCTGGTTAGACACCATGTTTCTAAGATTTGTGGGGCCAAGTACAATAACTTCAGTTTTATCTGAGTTTAAAAGCAGGAAATTAGAGGTCATCCATGTCTTTATGTCTGTAAGACAATCCTGCAGTTTAGCTAATTGGTGTGTGTCCTCTGGCTTCATGGATAGATAAAGCTGGGTATCATCTGCGTAACAATGAAAATTTAAGCAATACCGTCTAATAATACTGCCTAAGGGAAGCATGTATAAAGTGAATAAAATTGGTCCTAGCACAGAACCTTGTGGAACTCCATAATTAACTTTAGTCTGTGAAGAAGATTCCCCATTTACATGAACAAATTGTAATCTATTAGACAAATATGATTCAAACCACCGCAGCGCAGTGCCTTTAATACCTATGGCATGCTCTAATCTCTGTAATAAAATTTTATGGTCAACAGTATCAAAAGCAGCACTGAGGTCTAACAGAACAAGCACAGAGATGAGTCCACTGTCCGAGGCCATAAGAAGATCATTTGTAACCTTCACTAATGCTGTTTCTGTACTATGATGAATTCTAAAACCTGACTGAAACTCTTCAAATAGACCATTCCTCTGCAGATGATCAGTTAGCTGTTTTACAACTACCCTTTCAAGAATTTTTGAGAGAAAAGGAAGGTTGGAGATTGGCCTATAATTAGCTAAGATAGCTGGGTCAAGTGATGGCTTTTTAAGTAATGGTTTAATTACTGCCACCTTAAAAGCCTGTGGTATATAGCCAACTAACAAAGATAGATTGATCATATTTAAGATCGGAGCATTAAATAATGGTAGGGCTTCCTTGAGCAGCCTGGTAGGAATGGGGTCTAATAAACATGTTGATGGTTTGGATGAAGTAACTAATGAAAATAACTCAGACAGAACAATCGGAGAGAAAGAGTCTAACCAAATACCGGCATCACTGAAAGCAGCCAAAGATAACGATATGTCTTTGGGATGGTTATGAGTAATTTTTTCTCTAATAGTTAAAATTTTGTTAGCAAAGAAAGTCATGAAGTCATTACTAGTTAAAGTTAATGGAATACTCAGCTCAATAGAGCTCTGACTCTTTGTCAGCCTGGCTACAGTGCTGAAAAGAAACCTGGGGTTGTTCTTATTTTCTTCAATTAGTGATGAGTAGAAAGATGTCCTAGCTTTACGGAGGGCTTTTTTATAGAGCAACAGACTCTTTTTCCAGGCTAAGTGAAGATCTTCTAAATTAGTGAGACGCCATTTCCTCTCCAACTTACGGGTTATCTGCTTTAAGCTACGAGTTTGTGAGTTATACCACGGAGTCAGACACTTCTGATTTAA
Source organism: Thalassophryne amazonica (assembly GCF_902500255.1). NCBI lineage: Eukaryota > Metazoa > Chordata > Actinopteri > Batrachoidiformes > Batrachoididae > Thalassophryne > Thalassophryne amazonica. The sequence goes on from NC_047108.1 coordinate 42,143,231, forward strand.
AGCTCTCTTTTTCAGAGGAGCTACAGCATCCAAAGTTGTCTTCAATGAGGATGTAAAACTATTGACGAGATACTCTATCTCCCTTACAGAGTAATTTAGCTACTCTGCACTGTGTTGGTATATGGCATTAGAGAACATAAAGAAGGAATCATATCTAAAACCTAGTTACAGCGCTTTCTGAAAGGCTTCTAGTGTAATGAAACTTATTCCCCACTGCTGGGTAGTCCATCAGAGTAAATGTAAATGTTATTAAGAAATGATCAGACAGAAGGGAGTTTTCAGGGAATACTGTTAAGTCTTCTATTTCCATACCATAAGTCAGAACAAGATCTAAGATATGATTAAAGTGGTGGGTGGACTCATTTACTTTTTGAGCAAAGCCAATAGAGTCTAATAATAGATTAAATGCAGTGTTGAGGCTGTCATTCTCAGCATCTGTGTGGATGTTAAAATCGCCCACTATAATTATCTTATCTGAGCTAAGCACTAAGTCAGACAAAAGGTCTGAAAATTCACAAAGAAACTCACAGTAACGACCAGGTGGACGATAGATAATAACAAATAAAACTGGTTTTTGGGACTTCCAATTTGGATGGACAAGACTAAGAGTCAAGCTTTCAAATGAATTAAAGCTCTGTCTGGGTTTTTGATTAATTAATAAGCTGGAATGGAAGATTGCTGCTAATCCTCCGCCCCGGCCTGTGCTACGAGCATTCTGACAGTTAGTGTGACTCGGGGGTGTTGACTCATTTAAACTAACACATTCATCCTGCTGTAACCAGGTTTCTGTTAGGCAGAATAAATCAATATGTTGATCAATTATTATATCATTTACCAACAGGGACTTAGAAGAGAGAGACCTAATGTTTAATAGACCACATTTAACTGTTTTAGTCTGTGGTGCAGTTGAAGGTGCTATATTATTTTTTCTTTTTGAATTTTTATGCTTAAATAGATTTTTGCTGGTTATTGGTAGTCTGGGAGCAGGCACCGTCTCTACGGGGATGGGGTAATGAGGGGATGGCAGGGGGAGAGAAGCTGCAGAGAGGTGTGTAAGACTACAACTCTGCTTCCTGGTCCCAACCCTGGATAGTCACGGTTTGGAGGATTTAAGAAAATTGGCCAGATTTCTAGAAATGAGAGCTGCTCCATCCAAAGTGGGATGGATGCCGTCTCTCCTAACAAGACCAGGTTTTCCCCAGAAGCTTTGCCAATTATCTATGAAGCCCACCTCATTTTTTGGACACCACTCAGACAGCCAGCAATTCAAGGAGAACATGCGGCTAAACATGTCACTCCCGGTCCGATTGGGGAGGGGCCCAGAGAAAACTACAGAGTCCGACATTGTTTTTGCAAAGTTACACACCGATTTAATGTTAATTTTAGTGACCTCCGATTGGCGTAACCGGGTGTCATTACTGCCGACGTGAATTACAATCTTACCAAATTTACGCTTAGCCTTAGCCAGCAGTTTCAAATTTCCTTCAATGTCGCCTGCTCTGGCCCCCGGAAGACAATTGACTATGGTTGCTGGTGTCGCTAACTTCACATTTCTCAAAACAGAGTCGCCAATAACCAGAGTTTGATCCTCGGCGGGTGTGTTGTCGAGTGGGGAAAAACGGTTAGAGATGTGAACGGGTTGGCGGTGTACACGGGGCTTCTGTTTAGGGCTACGCTTCCTCCTCACAGTCACCCAGTCGGCCTGCTTTCCCGGCTGCTCGGGATCTGCCAGGGGGTAACTAACGGCGGCTAAGCTACCTTGGTCCGCACCGACTACAGGGGCCTGGCTAGCTGTAGAATTTTCCACGGTGCGGAGCCGAGTCTCCAATTCGCCCAGCCTGGCCTCCAAAGCTACGAATAAGCTACACTTATTACAAGTACCATTACTGCTAAAGGAGGCCGAGGAATAACTAAACATTTCACACCCAGAGCAGAAAAGTGCGGGAGAGACAGGAGAAGCCACCATGCTAAATCGGCTAAGAGCTAGTAGCTACGCTAAGCTAGCGGATTCCTAAAAACACGCAAAGTGAATAATGTGTAAATAATTTAGAGGTGATTCAGCAGAAGGAGTGCTTTAGTTAAGGCACGTAAAGATTACACTGGGAAACAAATCGTAATCTAGATAACTAGATCAATCTAACTGCGCAGATTAAACAGCTAACAGATACAGAAAAACACCGCTGTGCTCCGGAACAGGAAGTGATACAATACCGCAGTGAGAGCCAACCACCAGTAGAGGCAAGCAAGAGTCAATTAACTCCTAGAAATAATGTATTCTGACTTTTTCCAATGTATCAAATCCATCTGTGTATCCATGCAGTCTGTAAACAGTGTCATGGAGCCAAGCTCGCCCCCCCACGCAAGGTTTTGTTTTCTCTCTCTGTTTCTTTCTCTCTATCTCTCCCTGCGCGCAACTGCACACCATTCCTGCATACGAGAACTAGATACGAAGCACAATGCAGCTCTTCTCAAGCACGGTGTGAAAGGGGTTTTATTGCAGTTTCTGACACTGTGAATCACTATTGTTTGATAGGTTGGAAAATTATTTTGGCATTTCCAGACGGGTTCCCTCATGGTTGCAATCATATTTATCCAATCAATCGCAGTATGTCATTCATGATATCATTACTTCCAAAATGTCCTCCAAAACGTCCTCTTTAACACCATATGTGGTGTGGATGCCATATTTCATAAGTGATATATGGTGCTGTCTGATTTTTTCTGACTTCTTTCATATTTTTTCTGACTTTTAAAAAATGTCATGTGTTTTGTTTTGTGAAATTTTTTTCCATTGTGTTTTTTTTTTTGGTGCAATGTAGCTTCTCAGCGATTGCAATGTTTATAATGACAGTGATGTCACTAATGTTGTGGTCAACTTTCTGGAGGCCAGGGACACTGAAACTCTGTGCTGCAAGAGTTTAGATAAGAAGTGCATTTGTAAATGTAGGAGATGACCACATTTTAGGTAACAATTTCCTGTCTTATCAAGTCACTACTCACATGTCAATCCCTGCTGTATTGTGTTCCAGAATAAATCTATCTGTACACATAGACAGACAAACAGTGACAACAAACCTGAGAGCAGCATGGGGTCCTTATCCACAGACTTCCGTACATGGTCAGACTCTCCTGTGAGTGAGCTTTCATCTATTTTCAAATCGTTGCCCTGGACCAAGATACCATCTGCTGGCAGCAGGTCCCCTGGACACAGAAGTACATCTCAGATATGATTGGATTATGTGAAACCTGGCTTAAACCTACAGCTGCCCTCCCCTTAAATGAGGACATTTAGTCATGTCCTTCGTGATGCGAAGCAAGGCGGGGGTGTTGCTCTTATTTATAAATCTAGGTTTAGCTTATTAGCTGTTGGGGGTCACAAATATAATTCGTTTGAACATCTGATTCTCCGCTCTGCGAACGATGCTACGTACTGCCAAGGTCACAAGAACAAAAATCAGCCGTATTACTTTGTCACTGTATATAGGCTCCCTGGCCCATACTCTGAATTCTTAGATGAATTTGGTGAGTTTATCTCTAACTTGTCTACTAGTGCAGACAACATTCTGATTATTGGTGACTTCAACATTCAAATCAGCCTTCTGATCCCCTCTGCAAATCATTTATGGACATTATGGATGTATTGGGATTTCAGTAATGCATTCAGGATTCTGTGCACATTAGTGGAAATACCCTGGATTTGGTTCTTGCCAGTGGTATTGCTGTCACAAATATTGACATCATATCTCTTGCATCAGTAGTCTCTGATCACTCACTTACAACCCCAATTCCAATGAAGTTGGGATGTTGTGTAAAATGTAAATAAAAACAGAATACAATGATTTGCAACTCCTCTTCAACCTATATTCAATCAAATACACCACGAAGACAAGATATTTAATGTTCAAACTGATAAACTTTATTGGTTTTGTGCAAATATTTGATCATTTTGAAATGGATGCCTGCAACATGTTTCAAAAAAGTTGGGACAGTGGTATGTTTACCACTGTGTTACATCTCCTTTCCTTCTAACAACACTCAATAAGCATTTGGGAACTTTGAGTCCGGGGTCTCCGTTGTTGTATTTTGCGCTTCATAATGTGCCACACATTTTCAATGGGCGACAGGTCTGCACTGCAGGCAGGCCAGTCTAGCACTCGCAGTCTTTTACTACAAAGGCACACTGTTGTAACACGTGCAGAATGTGGCTTGGCATTGTCTTGCTGAAATAAGCAGGGATGTCTCTGAAAAAGACGTTGCTTGAATGGCAGCATGTGTTGCTCCAAAACCTGGATGCACCTTTCAGCATTGATGGCACCATCACAGATGTGTAAGCTGTCCACCCCATGGGCACTAACACACCCCCATACCATTACAGATGCTGGCTTTTGAACTTTGCGCTGGTAACAGTCTGGATTGTCTTTTTCCTCTTTCGTCTGGAGGTCACGACATCCATGATTTCCAAAAACAATTTGAAATGTGGACTCATCAGACCACAGCACACTTTTCCAAATTGAGTCTCAAAGGTGACGCATTTCAAATGAGCTCGGGCCCAGAGAAGGTGGCGGTGTTTCTGGATGTTGTTGATGCATGGCCTTCACTTTGCATGGTAGTTTTAACTTGCACTTGTAGATGTAGCAACGAACTGTATTAACTGACAATGGTTTTCTGAAGTGTTCTTGAGCCCACATGGTAAGATCCTTTACACAATGATGTTGATTTTTAATGCCCGAGGGATCGATGGTCACGGGCATTCAATGTTGGTTTTTGGCCTTGCTGCTTACATGTAAACAGTTCTCTAGATAATCTGAATCCTCTGATTATATTATGGGCTGTAGATGATGGAATACCTAAATTCCTTGCAATTGAACATCGAGAAACATTGTTCTTAAACTGTTGGACTATTTTTTCACAAAGTTGTTCACAAAGTGATAATCCTCGCCCCATCTTTGCTTGTGAATGGCTGAGCCTTTTGGGGATGCTCCTTTTATACCAATCATGACACTCATTTGTTTCCAATTAACCTGTTCCCCTGTGGAATGTTCCAAACAGGTGTTCTTTGAGCATTCATCAACTTTCCAAGTCTTTTGTCGCCCCTGTCCCAACTTCCTTGAAATGTGTTGCAGGCATCCATTTCAAAATGAGCAAATATTTGCACAAAAACAATAAAGTCTTTCAATTTCAACATTAAATATCTTGTCTTTGTTGTGTAATCAGTTGAATATAGGTTAAAGAGGATTTGAAAATCATTGTATTCTGTTTTTATTTACATTTTACACAATGTCCCAACTTCATTGGAATTGAGGTTGTATTAGGTTTACAGCTTCGCTGCCGGGTTTAGTGGGACATCAACCTTATTCATCATTGCAGCGCCATAACAACTCCTCAACTATGACTGAATTCAAAGCTAGACTGCCTGATGTCTTAGCTTCACGTTTGGAAAATGCCCAATCAATAAACAGTCTTGCGGACAAGTTAAACTCAGCACTCAAAACTACACTCGACATGATTTTGCTCCACCTATATTAAAACCAGCCCCCCCCCCCCCCCCCCCCCCCCCCAAAAAAAACACAGTCATCTTGGTTCAGTGATTACTTGCGTGACCCGAAGCATATAGCTCGAGAATGAAAATGGTGCAGTCAAAATTAGAAGTATTCCACCTCGGGCCTATTACTCTGATTTGATCAACAAAAACAAGCATAACTCAAGGTTCTTGTTCAACACTGTGGCAACACTTATTTATGAACGACCACCTGTAAGTCGCTCTCCTTTTACAGCACAAGAGTTCTTAGATTACTTTGAGAAGAAAATAGACGACATTTGGTTAAATATATCCCAGGATGCCTTAACCCAGCTACTACACCCTGCTATTGAGGTGGGTGCCATCACTGAAATATTACCTAGATTTACAGAATTTGATAGTGTCTCACCGGATGTGCTGATGAAATTTGTAACATCTACAAAAAGCACAACCTGCTTATTTGATTGGATACCAACACAACTGGTTAAGGAACTGTGGTCCACTCTTGGGTCGACTATGCTAGAAATGATTAATCTGTCATTAACCTCCGGATCTGTTCCTAAATGTTTCAAATTTGCAGCGATTAAGCCATTACTTAAGAAATCTAATCTTGACTCTAGTATATTGAAAAACCATAGGCCGATATCAAATCTATCATTTTGCTCTAAAATTCTGGAAAATGTGATTTCACAGCAGCTTGTGGACCACCTTACGGAGAATAATCTTTTTGAGCCACTGCAGTCTGCTTTTAGAAAATATCATTCCACAGAAACACGGTTCTGGTGCTGTTAGATCTTAGTGCTGTGTTTGATACCATGGATCATCATATTCTACTCGATAGGTTGGAGAATCATTTTAAGATTACTGGGAATGCCCTTGTATGGTTGACATCACACCTGATCAGTGATTCTCACTCTGTTGCGTCATGGCCTCAACTTTATCTAAAGTCTGGGTCTTTTAGAGAAGCATAGGGCTAGAGGCTGGTGATCACTTTAGTATTTCTTGTTTTTCTTGTTGCTTAATGCTGAGAAATTATACTGTATTTATTGTCTTTCTGCCACCTGATTCTGTTTTTTCTCTCTGTTTGAGGTGCGGCTCCATCCAGAGATGGGAGTGGGTGTCTTCTTCTGCAGGCCTCCCGTCCTGTGCACCAGCATGGACTCCCAAAATTTCCTGTATATTTGTATTGTCAATTGTGTTGGTAGCATAACCCAAGTAGAGGGTCACCCCTTTGAGTCTGGTCTGTTTGAGGTTTCTTCTTCAAATCATCAGAGGGAGTTTTTCCTTACCACTGTCACCTGTGTGCTTGCTCTTGGGGTTGGTAAGGTTAGACATTACTTGTGCGAAGGCCTTGAGGCAACTCTGTTGTGATTTGGTTCTATATAAATGAAATAAATTGAATTAAATTGAAATTGAATAGTGTTTGCATCACCCATGCTGTGTATTTCTATGTTCTTATGTCCAACTAATTTTTTTCTACCTAGGGTGCTTTAGGCAATATGGCGTGTGTGTCACAAAGTGGTGTGTGTCAGATAGGTTGTTGTTTATGTTGTTTATACTCCTGATCTGTGTGCCCAGTGCTTTGCTTTGGCAAAGCAGCAGAAAGCGATAATACTATAGACCAACAAAAACTTAGTCGAAAACCAATTACAATGTTATCTTTATTTATTTATCAGAAATAATATCCACACCCGGCTTACCTAACTGAGTTAATAACATATATACACTCTGCTTGTGCACACACAGAAACGCATTTGCGGTTATGCCCATCATCACTCATCAAACTAAAATGAAACTGAATTCAAAACAAAAAATTTAAATAAAAGTAAAATCTAATGGAAAAACACAAAACTTTAATAACTATGGTTTGCACAGTGGTGGGCACAGTTCCGCTAACCCGCTATCCGCTAATTATCAAAGCTAATGTTTTCATTATCGGACTAGATTTTCAGATAACTTTGAAAACCATCATCAGACCAATTACCTTCCAATATTATATTATTATTAATATTATTATTATATTTTACAAAAGCACATTATATGTAAACACCAACACACACCTCACATTAACGTGTTGTTTTTTAAATAGAATGAGTCAACCAATCAGTGTTAACGGAGGCACATTTTAGACATAATCTCTTTGGTATCTGTCTGTGTTTGTTACAAGACTTCAGAATTAGTGCATTATTTAAAATTAAAAGATATATATTTTAATTTTGCACAAATGATAGAATTGACATTAATGGTTATTCTATCCATATTAATTTTATTTATAAATCAAAACCATAAGTCAAGACCTCCACCTCACGGCGACATTGCTGTTAAGTAGAGAGTTGAGCTTTGCTTCTCCTTTCAGGTGCTTCACTGCTGTAAGCTATGTAGTAAACAGGAGCTTCCAGCAGCGGGCAGGGCGCACAAAGACAGAAATGCTCACTTATTATTTGGGTGTATGGTAATCTTTGACACTACCAGAAGAGATTCAGTTTGTTAGTTGCAAGTGTACCGGAGACCATACTGAAGGTTAACGGTTATCGATTAGCTGTAGCTTCCAATAATTTTTTGGGTGGTTTATCAGTTTAGCTTCAAAAAAGATAACTGTCCAGTTAGCTGATGATCTGTTATTGAAGCTAACTTTTTGGTTAGCTGTGCCCACCACTGGATTTGCATCATATTTTTTTACCTTCTACTGTATATATATATACTGGACAAATCCTATCGATGTCACCCATAGGTTTTCTATAAGCGACCCAAAAAGTTGATATGAAGCCCATATCTGGGAATTGCCATGTTGGCAGTGCTTATATTGGCTACATCACGATGAACCCATAAATGGATAAAGGGGTGGCGTGTGGGTGGTTTAGTGTGTGACAAAGGAAGCCTGAACATGCCCCTATCTTTGAGTCCAAATCAGCTAAGCTAACAGGCTAACCTCAGAGCAGGTGTTTATTTTTTAATCACATCTTTGGGACTGCACAGTGGTTCTCATAATGGTTTGCTTTGGAGTGGGCATTAAAAGTTATGAGCCGCTTATTTTCTCAGTAATTGTGCATTAAAGGGACATAATGGATGAAGATACCAATAGCTGCTAAAGGTGATAACGCTGTTAGCACACAACATTCAATTAGATGAGAATTTCTCTCAGCAAGAAAATTGCAGCAGGGATGTCTGAAATGAGCCGTAAGGTTATTTCACCACCAAACAAGCTATTATTTCAGATGTTTAGAATAAAATGCTCATAATAACAGACACAACCCTCAACAACAGCTAGCGACTGTATTGAGCGGCCTCTGAGCACACATGGTGTGAGAGTCAGAGGTCCTCGGCTCAGCAGCTGTCATTCAAAGTAACCCAGCCCCTAATTATACATAATTTTATGGCTTAAAGCATCTTAAACTAAGAAGTTAGACACCCTCCCCCCCCCGTAAAGTTGTCATGGAGGGAGAAACTAGCTATAGAGATCAAAACAGTTTTTTGTACCAGGCTGTAAACATGTTTATTTCTGTTCTAAAGACGGACATTTTAACATGGATTTCAGCGGGAACCTGTTCACTTTTGGAGCCAACCTCAAGCAGCCAGTCAAGGAACAGCAACTTGTTTTTCTTCTGACTGTGTCTCAAATGAGCCTATCGAAGCTTCCCACTTAATTTTGATACTAGTTTTCTGCCTGTGCAGGGTCGCAGGAAGGCAGAAAAAAGGGCTGAACAAAGGACAATCCAGGAGACATAGGGGATGTGCCTGATGGGATACGGAGGAGATTGAGTGGACACACACTTGGAGGCCCCTCCACAACTCACTTCTGTTACCCGATGTGGCCGACATTTAAACATCAGTGCACCAGGTTCAAATGCACACCATAATGACAGATAACACTATGATCGGCGTCACTCTTGTTACGCGCCAAACACACCTGTGATTAATTAAGACTAAAAACGCCTTTGTGCCCTACTTCTTACTTTGTCAGCAGATTACGTGCGGTGAAAATAGCAATGTGGAAGTGGCCACCCAAATGACATCACACAAATGCACTTATGATGTGGGTTTCAGAGCATACCCTCTAGATCAGCCTTGGCGAAGTTACGGTTTCTGATCAGTTTGATTGATAATACAGTAAAAACAATAACTGCATGCAATAACTTATACAATAATATAACTTATACGAGGGCTGTCCATAAAGTATAGGTCCTTTTTATTTTTTTCAAAAACTATATGGATTTCATTCATATGTTTTTATGTCAGACATGCTTGAACCCTCGTGCGCATGCGTGAGTTTTTCCACGCCTGTCGGTGACGTCATTCGCCTGTGAGCACTCTTTGTGGGAGGAGTCGTCCAGCCCCTCGTCGGAATTCCTTTGTCTGAGAAGTTGCTGAGAGACTGGCGCTTTGTTTGATCAAAATTTTTTCTAAACCTGTGAGACACATCGAAGTGGACATGGTTCGAAAAATTAAGCTGGTTTTCAGTGAACATTTTAACGGCTGATGAGAGATTTTGAGGTGACACTGTCGCTTTAAGGACTTCCCACAGTGCGAGACGTCGCACAGCGCTCTCAGGCGGCGTCATCAGCCTGTTTCAAGCTGAAAACCTCCACATTTCAGGCTCTATTGATCCAGGACGTCGTGAGAGAACAGAGAAGTTTCAGAAGAAGTCGGTTTCAGCATTTTATCCGGATATTCCACTGTTAAAGGAGATTTTTTTAATGAAAGACATGCGGACGGGTCCGCGCGTCGGCTCGCAGCCGCCGCGACGCTCCGCCACAGGAAAAACACCTCTGTTGGAAGCCTTCAGGACAAGTTGGAACATGTCCAGCTGTTAAATAATTTCTCATATACTCACTCCACTGAAAGCCATCAAAAGCCGCCTGGATTTTACAAATGGTTATCAACACGGAGGTGTTTTTCCTGTGCCACCGCTCCGCGCCGGCTGCGTCCCGACGCGCGGACCCGTCCGCACGTCTTTCATTAAAAAAATCTCCTTTAACAGTGGAATATCCGGATAAAATGCTGAAACCCACTTCTTCTGAAACTTCTCTGTTCTCTCACGACGTCCTGGATCAATAGAGTCTGAAATGTGGAGGTTTTCAGCTTGAAACAGGCTGATGACGCCGCCTGAGAGCGCAGCGCGACGTCTCGCACTGTGGGAAGTCCTTAAAGCGACAGTGTCACCTCAAAATCTCTCATCAGCCGTTAAAAGTTTCACTGAAAACCAGCTTAATTTTTCGAACCGTGTCCACTTCGATGTGTCTCACAGGTTTAGAAAAAATTTTGATCAAACAAAGCGCCAGTCTCTCAGCAACTTCTCAGACAAAGGAATTCCGACGAGGGGCTGGACGACTCCTCCCACAAGGAGTGCTCACAGGCGAATGACGTCACCGACAGGCGTGGAAAAACTCACGCATGCGCACGAGGGTTCATGCATGTCTGACGTAAAAACATATGAATGAAATCCATATAGTTTTTGAAAAAAATAAAAAGGACCGTTACTTTATGGACAGACCTCGTACAATAACTTGCAACAATAACTTATTTCACGTAAATGAAATAAGCTTTTGTTGGGATCTTCTTACCATATTTGACCTGGGCCATGTCCCCCACCACCATGTCGGCTACGGGGATCTGGATAACATTTCCTTTCCGGACAACAGTGAATTTCTGTTCTTGCTCAATCCGGCTTTGCAGACCTCGGAACTGCTTTTCTTTGGACCAGTCATTAAACGCCGTGACTAAGACAACACACACAACAGACAGCAGGATGGCTGCACCCTCGATCCAGCCAGCTTCTGCCTCACCTTCGTCGTGAGCACCTGACGACACGTTCCCACATGCTGGAGAGAGAAAAGCAGGGATGGAAGGGAATATGTAGAATTATTATGAGTGTGTGAATGAATGATTGAGTGAGTGAAGAATCTTTCATCTTCAATAAATCATGAAAGACCAACGTCAGTATCTTGAAACTTGGCACGCAGGTCGAACATACTGGGCAGGTTAGCCCCTGATCATTCACTGAAATACAGATCAGCAATAAAATGGATTTTTTTTTATCAAAGAAGAAGATGTGATGCACTGCTGCCTCCTGGTGTCACTGGTGGAAACTACTGCTTTAGTGACTTCTAGTGTGAAATAAGCAAAACCTTCCCGAATGATGGTAAATACTGACATAGTGTTAAGCAACACATGATCTTTCTAACAAGACGACCCTTGTTACCACCTACTGTGACACAGAAAATATTGTTTTCGGATGCCATCTAGTGTGAAATACAGATGCAGAACATGCAGAAGGCAAGAACGTTCGAGAAACATGCAGATTATTCAAGAATGGTTTAGACGGGATTACTGCCAGTTCTTAACCAAACAGGGTGACTGGCAGATCTAACATATATACTCACACGGTGACCCAGTGATGTACATGAAGATGCTGATTCATCCCATAAACCCATAATGTAACCATTTAACATCATCATTACACAAAAAAACTCTTCATAATGCAGGGTCAGAAATCTCTTCAATAAAAATGAGAAACTGAACAGGGAAATTGAGACACACTGTCAGAAAGCAAATGCAGTCAGTTGTCAACTTGACTGTCTTCTGCACCATCCCAACATCCCCATGAGCACCAAGCAAAAACTGATCAATGTCATCTTCCTTCCAACCCTCCCACATAAGTGCCAGAGATAGTTCCTGGCAAAAACCCTGGAAATTAAACTGGTCACTTGTGTCTGAGGAAAGCTGCAAACAAGACAATATAAAAAATGAGGAAATAAGGGGCATATGGTAGGAACAACACCAATCCAACAACATACTGCACACAGACATAAAAAAGGAAGTGGTTTGGTTCATTCAACAGGACACTCTTCAACCAGCTGGTCCTACACTCCTACTGCTTTAGATACTGTGATCAAAGAGCCAGATACCAAGATGACATTGGAGTTACTCTGGCAGACCCTCAGAACCCATGATATGTCAGTAACTCTAAACCTCCTGCCTTAATGCAGTCAGCTGTCTATCACTCCTCATGACATCCTGGAGTACAAGCTGACAAAAGGCCAGTGTACTTCTAGAAAAATTTTGCTAGCTCTCTCTTAGTCTCTTTTGATCACAAGCTGGAAAGAAAGAGTATCAGCAAGCGTTGTTGTCATCCTTTCGGCTGCTTCCATTTGGTCTGGCTCACTACAGCAGGTAAAGCCAGATCCGCATTGGTATTTGGTGCAAGTTTTACACCGGGAACTATCACCTTTTTGTGGTGGAGAGGTTTGTGTGCCCCAGTGAACCCGAGAGTTGTGTTGTCTGGAGCCTTTGTGCTCCTGGCAGGGTCTTCCATGGCAAATTGGTTTCGGACGAGGGTCCAGACTAAGCATGGTTCACAATGACACGATGAAAAAATGAGGCAGAGGAAATGTGACCCAGTCCAGAGGAACCCTGGGGTCACTACCTAGAGCCAAGCCCGGATGTAGTACCCGTCAGCGAGTACCTGGTGGCCAGGCTTGCTATGGAGCACAGTTGGGCACATCCTGAAAAGGCAATGTGAACATTCCATCTCCACCATGTGGGCTCACCACGAACAGGGGAAACGGTGGGGTCGGGTGCGCTGTCCCATGGGCGGCAGTGAAAGTTGAGGGCCTCGATGGTCCAAAATCAGGCAGCAGAGGCTAGCTCTGGGGGCGTGGAACATCAACACGCTGTGGGGAAAGGAGCCGGAGCTTGTGTGGAAGGCGGAGCGCAACCAGTTAGATCTGGTGGACCTCGCCTCCACGCACAGCCTTGGCTTCAGAATCCTTCCTTGATAGGGGTTGGACCTTGCTTGTCTCTGGTGTTGCCCAGGGTGTGAGGCACCGGGCGGGTGTGGGATTACTCACGAGCTCTCAGCTGAGTGCCACTACATTGGAGTTTACCCTGGTAGATGAGAGGGTCGACTCCCTGCAACTTTGGGTGGGGGGGGACGACTCTGACTGTTGTTTGTGCATATGCACAAAACAGCAGTTCGGAGTGCTCAGCCTTGTTGGAGTACTTGAATGGAGTCCTGTATAGGGCTCCAATGATGGACTCCATTGTTCTGCTGGGGGACTTCAACGCACACGAGGGCATTGACAGAGACACCTGGAGAGGAGTGATTGGGAGGAATGGCCTCCCTGATCATATAGCGGTCGTTTGTTGCTGGACTTCTGTGCCAGTCATGAACTGTCTATAAGAAACACTATGTTCGAACATAAGGATGCTCATAAGTGTACATGGTACCACAGCACCCAAGGCCGAAGGTCGATGATCAATTTTGTAATCATATCATCTGATCTGAGGCCGCATGTTCTGGACACTCCAGTGAGGAGAAGGGCAGAGGTGTCAACTGATCATCATCTGGTGGTGAATTGAATCAGACGGTGGTGGAGGGCTTTGGACAGACCTGGTAAGCTCAAACAAATACTGTGGGTGAATTGGGAACATCTGGAGGAGCCCACTGTCTGACAGATTTTCAACTCACACCTCCGGTGGCACTTGTCTGGCGTCCCTGTGAATGTTGGGGGTATTGAACCAGAATGGGCAATGTTCAAAGCTTCCATTGCTGAAGCTGCAGTGGGGAGCTGTGGCCTGAAAGTCTTAGGCACATAACTGCATAATTTGTTACTAAAATTGGAGCAACTTTAACTTTTGACCCATATACAAACTGAAACTGACCTTTGTCACCATTTTTGCTGTTTTTATGCCATAACTCCTGAACATTCAGTCATAGACAGTCCAAACTATACCTTTTTTGATTAGTTATGATTAGACAAATAATATAGTGTAGTTTTCAATTTGACTGAAGCATTTTTAATTTTGACCCCTGTGTAATTCTTTAATTGACCCCTACCTGGCCACCTTTTGAAAATTCACGTGGTTAGTCATTTTTTTAAAAGAATAATGTCTAAGGAGTATTTCTGCTGAATTTGATGCTTGTATCACCATTTGCAGTATTTTGCTATAAATATTCTCTTAGCTGCTGCACTATTTCCCCAAGTGAAGGAGTTCAAGTACCTCGGGGTCTTGTTCACGGGTGAGTCGCCAGTGGGGCGCGAGATTAGCCAGAGAATCGGTGTAGCAGGGATGGTGTTGCATGCGCTCTTCTGTACTGTTGTGATGAAAAGGGAGCTGAGCCAAAAGGCGAAGCTCTCAGTCTACTGGCCAATCTTCGTTCCTACTCTCACAGATGGTCATGAGGGTTGGGTCATGACCGAAAGAACTAGATTGCGGGTACAAGCGGCTGAAATGGGTTTCCTCAGGAGGGTGGCTGGTGTCTCCCTTAGTAATAAGGTGAGAAGCTTGGTCATCCATGAGGAGCTTGGAGCAGAGCCGCATCGGGCATCTGGTAAGGACAGAGTACAGTCACAACAGTATGGAAGAGCACATGCAACACCATCCCTGCTGCACTGATTCTCTGGCTAATCTCACACGCAAATACAAATCAACAGGTCACAGTAACACTCAAATTCAAATTAAACACTTCATTCCAAAAGATTAAAACAAAAGAACACATGCAGCATTTGGAGACTGCAACATCTAACAGAGAGAGATTTTTATTCTGCCATGTTGATGAATAAGTTTTGTTTTCGCTTAGAGACACTTCCCCAAACGATATATTGCTGCCGTTTTAATCCTGTTCTTCAAGAAGGCCAGTCCTTTCAAGCCTACGTATATAACAGCACCTCTACTGAATTTGTGTGTGTGTCAGGATATGTGTTCGTGTCGCACAGAAGGTGGGTGGACACAAATGCAAACTCTCAGACAATATGTAAAATGTAATAATAAGCATTATATCAAAAACAGTCCAGAGTCCGGTACACAGAAAGGCAGGGAGTGTAGCAAAGGTACAGATAAGGGCAAGGCAAAAATACATGGTCAGGAACAGGTTGAGGTCAAAAGCACGGAGAGACACAATATCAGAAGCTGAGGCAAAAGGCAAAATCTGGATAAACAGAACAAGGTCAAAAATCACTATGAGGCAAAATGAGATGAGATCAAGGCTGGAATGAAGATACAAAGATCAATGAGCTGGCACCACAGTGAGGGAAGTGGGGGCTTAAATAACAGGTGATGTAACAAGGTGCACTTGTAATTGAAGGTTCTGGAAGGAGGTGTGGTCTGGTGAAGCAAAGAGACGGGATGAGAAGCAAGAGAGAGAGAGTGAGTGAAAACGAAGCAGATCAAAAGCAAGAAGAGTCAGTGAATGAAAACCAATGGTGAAAATATAATGTGCTGTACAGACCAACAAAAGGAAACATGAGCAAAATAAAGGGCAAACTAAGAAACAGAGTGACAGACCTAAAAATAGCACAAGAATAATAAAAGACTATAAACAAGACTAGAACCAAATATGAATATGACAGAAGTATAAATCTAATCACAAACACTGGAAATAAGATAGAACAGATTATTACCTAAACTAGAAGAGAACGTGGCTGAAGTATAACTAATAATCATCACAGAAAATAAGAAACCAAACTATGGAATGACCAGAAAATAAAGAAAGAACAGAAACAAAACCAGAACCTGCAGCAAAACAGATAATGGAATGACGAACAAATGATCACAGGAAACAATACCAAAAACAAAAAGAATACGAGGTCTGTCCATAAATTAACGGTCCTTTTTTTCAAAAACTATATGGATTTCATTCATATGTTTTTACGTCAGACATGCTTGAACCCTCGTGCGCATGCGTGAGTTTTTCCACGCCTGTCGGTAACGTCATTTGCCTGTGAGCACCCCTTGGGAAGGAGTGGTCCCGCCCCCTCGTCGGATTTTCATTGTCTGGAAATGGCGGAATGAAAAGGACTTTTTTTTCCATCAGAATTTTTTCAGAAGCTGTTAGAGACTGGCACCTGGAAACCATTCGAAAAATTTATCTGGCTTTCGATGAAACTTTTACGGGCTTCACAGAGAATAAGGACTTTAACTACAGCTTTAAGGACAGCTTTAAGGACCCCTTTAAGGACGGTCGGTGCGCCGCGCTCCGAGCTGCGACGACGAGGCACAAACCACTGGATCATTTCTAAGCTGATAGCTCTGTAGATACGAGACCGTCGTGTGTTCTTTCTCTGGTTATCACAAGAGCTGGACATCAGCCATTTTCCGGCAGATTTCACTTTTAACAAGCGATTTCGTCATGGAAAGCTGTGCAGAGGCTTTGCGCGTCACGACCAATTCACTGATGAAGCAAGACAAAGGAACACCTCCGTTTTGGAGTGTTAGAGGACAAGTTGGGACATGCCTATCTCGGCTTTCAGTGTTTACCAGTCGAGTGAGTGTAAGAGAACTTGTGGAGAGCTGGACATGTCCCAACTTGTCCTCTGACACTCCGAAACGGAGGTGTTCCTTTGTCTTGCTTCATCAGCGAAAGAGCACATGACGGTCTCGTATCCACAGAGCCATCAGCTTAGAAATGATCCAGTGGTTTGTGCCGCGTCGTCGCAGCTCGGAGCGCGGCGCACCGACCGTCCTTAAAGGGGTCCTTAAAGCTGTAGTTAAAGTCCTTATTCTCTGTGAAGCCCGTAAAATTTTCACCGAAAGCCAGATAAATTTTTTGAATGGTTTCCAGGTCCCAGTCTCTAACAGCTTCTGAAAAAATTCTGATAGAAAAAAGGCCTTTTCATTCCGCCATTTCCAGACAATGAAAATCCGACAAGGGGGCGGGACCACTCCTTCCACAAGGCGTGCTCACAGGCGAATGACGTCACCGACAGGAGTGGAAAAACTCACGCATGCGCACGAGGGTTCAAGCATGTCTGACGTAAAAACATATGAATGAAATCCATATAGTTTTTGAAAAAAATAAAAAGGACAGTTACTTTATGGACAGACCTCGTACAACAAGATAATAAAACGCCAAAGATACATAATAAACAGAATCAGAGAAAACATAATACAAAATGATCATAAAAGGGCAACCAAGAGGATCAAATAAGGGGAGGCTGACGACAACAGGGTACAAACCCATAACCTCGCCCTGAGCCAGGACCCACCATGACAGTGTCTATGTGTGTGTGTGTGTGTGTGTGTCAGTAATGCTAATGCAATGGTTTTTGATTCAATTTTGTGGGAAACCTTCAAGGTCATTATGCATATTATTTCATTTGACTCCAGAAAACAACACAAATGGTCTTTAAATAAATACCTGCATGAAAAATGAAGACATTCTCCCCATTTTGAAACAGACCTACAAAAGCGCCGTGTCACCCATGTATCATGGTAAGATTTTTATGTTAAACACGAATATGACAATGTTCTTAGCCGACGTGTTATGAAAGTTAAAGCAGATGTAGAAATATTTTTGAATTAGAAGACAAACCAAATAAATTGTTAGCAAGACAGTTTAAAGGTCCATTAGCTAAACAAGCAATTTATCAAATCAAAATCAGGTGCTTTAGTTACTAACCCAAAGGAAGTAACTGTTTTAGGGATTTTTTATCAGGAGCTGTCATCCAGCAACTTTTGCACCCACAGTGGAAAACTCCAGGATTATCTTTAAAAATCTCAATATTCCATTTGATACAGCTTCATAAACAGGCATTGGAGTCTTCCTTTTGAAAATAAGATGTCATTTCTGCTATACACATATTTTCTTCTGTAAAGTGCCAGGGCTAGATGGTGTCGGCTGTAGATTTTTTTTTTTTTAACAAAAGATTAAATTAAAAACTAAATCTAATATTTAATATTTATATATTATTATTATTATTATTATTATTATTATTAATCTTTATATTATATTAGATATTTATATCTAATATTTGCCTTCACCATCAAGCTACACATACATTTCACTATTAAACTGTGATCAAAAGATAATCTAAGGTTCTAGGTTCAAGGATGTCATCACAGATTGTGCATTCTGATCAGACAGGTTTTTCTGGGCACATTTTCAGTTAGTAATGTTTCAGCTCCTTCTCAACAGATTGTACACTGAGTTAAAGGATAACAGTATTATAGTACACTACACAGTAGTACAGTTTTGTCATTTGAAACTCAAAAGCATTTGACAAAATCAAGTAAGTCTACTTGTGTGAGACATTGAAATGGCTTGAGTATTTATTGGATCACAATTCTGCACTCACTGTCTGTACTGTTCTTATTTTGTAAGTCTAGGAAACCAAATCCGACTGATTTGCCATTCTTGTGTACTGAAGGAGGAAGACTATCATGTGAACTTCAGGGAACAGGAGAAACAGCCACTGGATGGAGGTGAAGCCAGGAATGTATGGGGTGTGACATTTGGATGTGACATCTGGATAGAGGAAGACTGGGAGATTCGGTGGTGGAATGAAGATGTATAGGAAATATGGAGTGCATTCAGAAAGTATTCACAGCGCTTCACCTTTTTTTTCATATTGTTATGTTACAACCTTATTCCAAAATGGAGTAAATTCATTTTTCCTGCAAAATTCTACTCACAACAACCCATAACGACAACATAAAAAAGTTTTTTTTAATTTTTACAAATTTATTAAAAATTTTAAAAAAGACTAAGAAATCACATGTACATACTGTAATTATTGATACCCTTTGCTCAATACTTCTGAATTTTGTTTCTCGTGTTCTGAGAGTTCTTCAGGTGCCTTTTGGCAAATTTTCAGGCAGGCTACCATGTACCTTCTACTAAGGAGTGGCTTCCGTCTGGCCACTCTACCATACAGGTCTGATTGCTGGATTGCTGCAGAGATGGTTGTCCTTCTGGAATGTTCTCCTCTTAGACCAGGGGTCTTCAACTCCAGTCCTTGAGGACCAGTGCCCTACAACTTTTGGATGTGTCACTGCTTCAGCACACCTGAATCAATTAATGAGGTCATTAGCAGCACTCTGGAGACCTTGACTGCATACTGAGGAGGTAATTCAGCCATTTGATTCAGGTGTGTTGTACCAGAGACACACCTAAAAGCTGCAGGACAGGGGTCCTTGAAGACTGGAGTTGAAGACCCCTATCTTAGACCGTTTCATCCTGCTCCGACATATGGAGCACTACAACTGCTTTACTCAGTTACAAAGATATATTGGTCCTGAGCTAGAGGGAAAAAGCTCTCCGTTTGTAATCTGCAGTTTTTATAAAATCAATGTTTGAAGTCGGTACTACTTACTTTACTCGAGTAATAATGTTGTATTCTTATAGCATTCTTATAGCAGTTCAGAGGAGGAAAGCACGGTGACAACATTTAAAAAGCATTCAAAAATATGCTATAATCACTTGATATCTGTTAAAAAGGAAGAAATTCAGGAGTTTTCAGCAAAACGATGGGAAATGTTCAGAAAGTGCGTCGAATGATGACCATAAGTGAAACTTAGAAACACTGTATCACTACGCTGGGCTTCATGCAACAAGCTACAGATGGTTCATTTATTAAAAAATAAAAAAGCACTTGGATTCAGCGGAGCAACATAAAAGACAGCATCCAGATGTTAAAGAAACACAGGTAGGGGAGTCTGTGCTAACAAGTGCAGCACCTCAGGATCAACAAGTGGCAGTCTCAAAAAGAACCTACAGTCCAGGATGGACTGTAGGTTCTTTCTGCCTGCCTTATGCAAGAAAGTAGATAAATACATCACTGTGTCAGGCAAACGCACAAAGCATCACCTGTCAGAGCCACAGATGTTATCTGTCTCTCCCTCTTTCTTACACACTGAATTATTTGTATATAGCGTTTGTGTGTGACTGAACCCTGTGAGACCAGATTTTAAGGTTCTGCTAATCACCTATAAAATTATTCACGGACTATCACCTCCCTACTTAGCTGACCTAATTAAACCCTACATACCGGCCCGGGCTTTGCGTTCTCAGGGTGCAGGACTACTTTGTGTCCCTAGGGTGAATAAAAAGTCTGCAGGTCACAGAGCTTTCAATTATCGTGCACCTGTTTTGTGGAATGATCTCCCTGCATCAAGAAAAACAGTCAGATTCTGTAGAGACTTTGAAGTCCAGACTTAAAACACACTTACAAGGTCTGTCCATAAAGTAACGGTCCTTTTTATTTTTTTCAAAAACTATATGGATTTAATTCATATGTTTTTACGTCAGACATGCTTGAACCCTCGTGCGCATGCGTGAATTTTTCCACGCCTGTCGGTGACGTCATTCGCCTGTGAACACGACTTGTGGAAGGAGTGGTCCCGCCCCCTTATCGGATTTTCATTGTCTGGAAATGGCGGAATGAAAAGGACTTTTTTTCCATCAGAATTTTTTCAGAAGCTGTTAG
The DNA here is from genome assembly GCF_902500255.1 of Thalassophryne amazonica. Lineage (NCBI taxonomy): Eukaryota > Metazoa > Chordata > Actinopteri > Batrachoidiformes > Batrachoididae > Thalassophryne > Thalassophryne amazonica. The sequence continues at coordinate 42,163,952 of NC_047108.1, forward strand.
AGACTGGCACCTGGAAACCATTCGAAAAATTTATCTGGCTTTCGGTGAAACTTTTTCGGGCTTCACACAGAATAAGGACTTTAACTACAGCTTTAAGGACCCCTTTAAGGACGCTCGGTGTGCCGCGCTCCGAGCTGCAACGACGAGGCACAAACCACTGGATCATTTCTAAACGGATGTCTCTGTGGATACGAGACCGTCGTGTGCTCTTTCTCTGGTTATCACAAGAGCTGGACATCAGCCATTTTCTGGCAGATTTCACTTTTAACAAGAGATTTTGTCATGGAAAGCCGCGCGGAGGCTTCGCGCGTCACGACCGATTCGCTGATGAAGCGAAACAAAGGAACACCTCCGTTTCGGCGTGTCAGAGGACAAGTTTGGACATGTCCAGCTCTCCACAATTTTGCTTATACTCACTCGACTGGTAAGCACTGAAAGCCGAGATAGGCATGTCCCAACTTGTCCTCTAACACTCCGAAACGGAGGTGTTCCTTTGTGTTCCTTTGAAATCCATATAGTTTTTGAAAAAAATAAAAATGGCCGTTACTTTATGGACAGACCTCGTATTTTCCCTTTCATACTGCTAGCATACTGGCATAGTATGTTACTATGCTTTCTACCCTTTTAAATCCATTTTATTAGGAAACGGAGCGGGCCGCGGGCCCAACTTTATCTAAAGTCTGGATCATTCAGTGAAGCTTAGGACTAGTGGTCAGCGATCACTTTAGTATTTCTTCTGCTTTTCACGTTGCTTAATGCTGACAAATTATACTGTATTTGTTGTCTTTCTGCCACCTGATTCTGCTTTTTTCTCTCTGTTTGAGGTGCGGCGCCATCCAGAGATGGTACTGGATGCCTTCTTCTGCAGGCCTCCCTTCTGCAGGCCTCCCCAAAACTTTCTGTATATTTGTATTGTCAATTGTGTCGGTAGCACGGCCAAAACAGAGGGTCACCCCTTTGAGTCTGGTCTGTTTGAGGTTTCTTCCTCAAATCATCAGAAGGAGTTTTTCCTGACGACTGCTGCCTGTGTGCTTGCTCTAGGTGTTGGTAAGAATAGACCTTACTTGTGTGAAGCGCCTTGAGGCAGCTTTGTTGTGATTTGGTGATATATAAATGTAATAAATTGAACTGAATAGTTTATTCTATTTTGTTTAGAATTGTGATCATTTTGAATGTAATTCTGTAGGCTAGGTTGTACTTGTTATCATATAGGCAGTGGTGGGCACAGTTCCGCTAATCCGCTAATTAGCAAAGTTAATGTTTTCATTGTCAGATTAGCTTTTCAGATAACTCTGAAAACCATCATCGGACCAATTATCTTCCGATAAGCTGGTTCCAGAAGAAACTGCTCTATCCTCTGCAGGCAACGGAGAACTGGTCAGACAAAAAACTCATTTCTTTTGACCCCATACTGATATGCTAGCAGTAGCACCCAAGTCACCCAGTGGCATACAGTTTTAACTTATGTTTAAAATTTGAACCAAACCAATTTCGGACAAGTTATTTAAATTAACGTCACGTCTGAAGTTTTATAAAGTGAAAATATCAGATATATGTTTTAGTTTTAAAGTAATGCACTAATTTTGAATGTTTTAGTGTGGACATGCAGCTGTGCCCAGTGCATTATGGGTATTCACGACATCTCTCCATTTGAGATGCTCTGCTCAGGCTCCACACAGACAACAGCATTAAACTCTTTGTATATTGTGCCTAAAACTCTCGTGAATATATTCACTGGGTTTATAAATGTTGTTATTGTGTTTGTTTTATGTAAAAATGCCAGAAGAAGCCCAAGGTTGCTTCTCAAAGCTGAAAAGTCTGTTCAGTAGTGAGAAAAAGAAATCATAGATCTGACAGGTTTAGTTGTACAGTGTGTGGTGTCAGCCACATGGTAAAAACAACACACACGAACAGATTTCACACACGAACATTCCCAGGTCAAACACCTCGCTTTCTGATTGGCTGCATGTCACATTTAGCTCCTCACGTCCTTCTTAACACACCACACACGGCAGGAATATCTGATAAGATTATATTTAGCGTCATCACGATTCTCGGGGCGTCCTTAAGATTGTCGGAAGGGGAAGATCGGGTCCAATATCGGCCTAATTATCTTGCCATGTGAACCAGGCTTGATGTTACGAGTATGATGCCTCACAGAGCGACTGACTGTTCTGTTTTGACACTGCACCGAACATGTTTTCACTATTACGTATTTGATTTCTTTGTGCGACTGACATCGTTATCCATCGTTACTCCAACCACACACGAGAAAGTTTTTTGACAATTCTTGTAATTGAAAGAAACCTTGTCTCCCTAACCAGATAGAGTTGTGATGTCATCACGTGTGCGCTTAGGGGCTGTCTAGCGGGATCTTGAAAATTTCTTTCTTTTTTTAATACAAATGAAAAAAAAATGACACATTTTACAAAAGCACATTTATTTGCAAACACCAACATGTTACATTGATTCACTTGTGTTGGTTTTATATAGAATGAATGAATCAACCAATCAGTATGAGCGGAGGCTTAGTTACCCATAATTCCCTTTGGGCATGTTAATGTTCAAATCTTCAGAATTAGTGCATTATTTTAAAATGAACAGATATGTGTTATGTATCACTTTGTACATTTTAAGAGGTTACATTAATGTAGTTATTCTATCCGGAATAATTTTATTTTTAAAGCAAAACCATAATTCAAACCTGCTTTCCATTTCAAGACCTCTGCCTCATCGAGGGACCACTGTATCCTGTCAGTGTAAATGATGCTTTTTTATTTATTTATTTATTTATTAACAGCAGGGGGCAGAGCGCCCAAAAGACAAGCACTGGCTCATTGGTTGTTTGGGTTTCTGATCGCTGTTGGTTCTATTAGAAGCTCTGGCTGTGTTTAAACTCAAAATCAGCTTCTTAGTAGCTGAGAGCACATTTGAGGCAAAATTGAAAGTTATCGGTTATCTGTAGCTTCCGATAAGTTTTTAGGCAGTTTAGCGTTAAAAAAAGATAACTTTTCAGTTAGCTGATTACCAGTTATCGAAGCTAACTTTTTTGGTTAGCTGTGCCCACCAATGCATATAGGATACCTGTTCAGTATATTGTGTTTTTATAGGATTGTAATTTTGCATGTTGTATTTGTTTTAAAGCCCAACTAGGTACGACAGCTGAAAATTAGCTGTAGCTATAACTCTATATCATCATCATCATTATTATCATCCTCTCCTCTCTGGAGACGTAGCTCCTTAGGGCCCCTTCGCACATATTGTGAATGTGGTCAAATTGGGCATGAAGTGCGCATGAAGCAGAAACCGTATGCAAAACGTTTAAAATCATAGCTGCTAAGAAGAAAGTTCATCAATACAGTGAAAGAGCATGAAGACACTGATGCTTTAAACTACAGGTAATGTAACAGAAATAGTAACATTGTCTTTGACAGCTTTGGTGTGAAAGCATTGCTGCAATTCTGATAAATGGATCACTCTAAATCACTTTCAACCACTCCCTAAGCTCATAATGTTTTTGCCTCTTTGTAATGACTCTAATCTGCTCAAATCACGATGTCAAGGTCATAACCACCCCCCCCCCCCAAAAAAAAAATCTATAATGTTTTGTAATTTGTAATAATAGGTTGGATTTATATAGCCCCTTTCATGGAACCCAAGGACACTTTACACAACAGAATAAACAGACAATTATCTCTAACAATAGCTGTTATATTATTAGATGAATGAGTCTGTTGACATATGCCATTAATCACCTTTAATTGTTCTGTTGTCTATAAATCTGTTGAATTGAAAATCAACAAATAATGGCAATTCGCCATAATACACATTTTTTTTAATTGCCACACTGTTGTAACATTATTTAACTACTTTAGTGCAACATATAGCCAACCATAAATGTAAAAACAGCTTCAGCATGCTGTACTTAATAGAAGGACTAGTGGACCCTAAGACTAGCAGAACCTAGGACTAATGGGAAGTTCCCAGTGGTAGCATCATGCTGTGGGGCTGTTTTGCTGCCAGTGGAACTGATGTACTGCTCAAAGTGGATGGAATAATGAAGAAGGATTACTACCACCAAATCTTTCAACATCACCTCATATCAACAGCTAGATGCTTGAAACTTGGCCACAATGATCCCAAACACACATCAAACTGGGTTGTGAGTTGGATAAAGCAGGCTAACATGAAGCTTTTGGAATGGCCTTCCCAAAACCCCAACCTCAACCCTATTGAAAATTTGTGGACTACACTTAAAGTGGATATGACACCTAAAAAATGAGGTAAAACTGATATAAATATCAAAATATACATACAGTATAGTAAGTTGAAAGTGGTTTTAATTATTATCACTGAGAAATAAAGTTTGTACAGTTTCTCAAAAGTGTGTTTCTGCTGGTAGCGTTCCATCAGCGGTCATGTGATGCCGTGATGTCACAGAATGTAGAGTCCCGTCTTTGTCTGTTAGATTAACAACAGGAACAGATGGACCTCAGCATGGACAGTGACGAGATCAAGAACTTTTCTGACTCCTCTTCAAGTGTGGATTATTTCTGACTCAGATCCTGAGGATGGTGCAGCAGTGATTTGACCCTACAGATTGGAGCCGTATCTTTTGGACGAACATTCAAACAGGAGCATTCTGGCAGCGAAAATAATGCCGACAGTGTTTATGGTGGAGCCGAAGCAGAGGCAAGAGACGTGCCAATTCCGATGGATTTTGAAAGGCTGCAGAATATGGAATGGTAAGGGAGGCTTTGATTTTTGTTGCTGCTGTTTATAACACTCTAATTACTGTATAGCATTTTCGATTCGAGCGTCTGTTTACTGCCTTTGTTACTTTTGTGGCGCTGTGACAGTGTAGCTATTACTTGTGGACCACCGTCATTACCTTCAGGTTTCTGCCGTTTTCGAGTGCCTGGCATTGCATTCATCCGTTTTTACCCACCCGGAAACTGAACATTCTTTGAATGTTCATTGAACGTTTGCAAACATGGCATGAACATTGGATGAACATCATATGAACAAACAATGAGGACAGGTAATGTTTGCATGCAAACATTCAATGAACATTATACAAACATTCACAAACATCATATGAACAGTTGAACCAGAACATTAAATGAACATTTGTAGAATGTTCGAATGCTAACATTACCTGTCCTCATTTTTTGTTCATATGATGTTTGTGCAATGTTCCTGCTCAATATATCTACAATTATTTTGTGATTTTTCCTATTGAGAACTAAAAATGACATCAAACAAACTTTATAAATGTTTTAAAATTCAACAGATTTTATTCAAATAGTAACTTGCAATGTATTTATGGAATTCACATATAAAAATCAATAATGCAGAAACTTTTGAAATGATGGAAAAAAACAATGATGGAATTTATCTTTACAGAATTAAACATCATGCTCAAAAATAAAAAAGCACATAAAATGAAAAATTTTCAACTTTACAAAAGATTTTACATGGCATACCACTGATACTACTCCAAAAGATGTTCAGACAAAATAAGACTAAATCTTTGAGAAATAATAATGAAACCTAAAAAAAATAAATAAAAATTCATCTATTGATCTACAACCAACTACACATTTTAGGAGCAAAAATAAATTCAGCTTACATCTACATACAGTTAATACTTTATGATATTTAAGAGCAAAACTGTGGACAGTTTTAAAACAAACATTACTCTCAATACATTCCCTGAGAAAATTCCTATGAAAAAATAATATAAAGTTTTTAATCACAGATTTGAAGACTCGGTATGACATTAGTCAGATTTGACAATGCAACTTGCTGAACACACATTTTTAAGAGCGAAACTGAACAGTTTAACACAAACACATTACAATCAAATTTCCTGAGGAAATTCACATGACAAAACACTAAGTTTTTATCACATAGAAGTATGACAGTCAGATACGACAATATAATTGAACACAATTTTTTAAGCAAAATTGAACAATTTTAACACAAACACATTACAATAAAATTTCCTGAGGAAATTCATGATAAAAATTATACAAAAATAATAAAAAAAAATAATTTAATGTTTGATCACCAGAGAAAAAGTTTCTCCGGAAGTAAAATTAAATTTTATCAAAAATATTCCATGTACAATGCAAATTAAATGCTGCTGCTAATCTGCTCATAAGCTTTGATATTATGAAATATAAACACAATGCTAAAATACCCTCAGCCATATGAGGATTGTCTTAATAATTACTTAATTGGTATCCCAGTGCAAAGTGTATTTATATATATATATATGCCCTTTATTGTGTTATCTGTGTATCACTAATATATTCACCTCTGTATGTTTATATTGGTGTTATAGGATAAACTCAATGACATTTTAATGGCATCCAAAGGAGATCATGCGTGTGCATATGCATGAGCTTCTGAAAAATGTGGAAGTTACCTTCGACTGCAGGATGTGTGCGCACACTGATGTCTGCGAGATGTCTTGTGTTATCAGGTTGTGAAAACAGCGTTTTCTGTTTTCGAAGTGTTTTTCAGTAGCTTTTACATAATATATGATAGACATGTTAGACTTACACGGAAATTAATGTGTTTTGGAACAGATTCTGCCATGTTGCATTAGCAGCCAGAGAGAGACCAGACGTCACAGTGCCTCTCTGTGACTGGGTGTCCCCCCCCCCCAAAAGACAGATTTGCAAGATTGTTAGTTCAGGATGGTCCCGTCTATACTTCTGCTTGGATAGGACATCTTTGGATTATGGCACAATTGTAGAAATGATGGTACTACTGTCCATTGATGTGATATTTATTGCAGCCTCCATAACAACTTTGTAAATTTGTGGCATGTCCCTGGCAAGGCTGCCTTTGACGGTTCCTGACTTGCCCTGACTGCTGAAGCACTGCCAAAGATAAACAGGAGCTGTAGCGTACAAGCAGCCCCTGACAATGCTCGTTACCATATTCTTCCCTTGTTCCATTCCAGGGGTGTATGCAGTCAAAGCATTGATTAAGGCATTCCTCTGGTGCCTGGTTCACTTGTCCTCGCCATCAAGTCTTGTCATTAGCACTCTTGAGCTGCAAGTTGAACATTTCCATTGTTAGTCATAAGCAATTATATATACTTTCCTGTTCAGATACTGTATAACTTGAGCAGCATTGTCATAACTGGTATTCAACTCAACTGCTTATTGGACAGGCCCTATATTTTTAACAAGCTGTTTATTTGCTTGCAGAATTTTTCTCAGGTTAGTTATCAGTGAGGTATACCACACAGGTAAAAGCAGATCAGACAAAAATGATTAATCCTCTGTACCCACACACCGCTATTTGTGTAAAGGGCCTTTCACACCGCATGCTTTGGAAGTGGCAGAGGCATCACAAATTGGTCTAAGAAGTATTATTTTCAATGAAACACGTAGCTTTTTACAGGCGTTAGAAGTGTTGCGTCAAAAGCTGAGCTAAACAGATGCTTCTGCCAGGAGTGTGCACATTCCTGCTTGTCACCAGAATGACGTTCAAAGTTCAACCCAATCCAACTTTTGACGCTCTGCACTGTGACAAAGCTTCGCACTGTCCAATAGAAACGTGTTGGGTCCAAACATGGAAGAAAAATCCTTGCAAATGTTTTTTAACCCAAAAATTAATTTGATTGTGACATCAAATTGCTATATTAAAGCTTTTTCTTGGTTCATCGACACATATACAACATGGCGATCATTCAGCTTTCCTCTGGAAAAAAATAAAATAAAAAAAATCAGTGAAAATCTCCGCCCCCCTGCTGCATGCGGCGCGTCAGGGAGGCGTTGACACAACGTGACTGACGCGTATAAAGCATGCAATGTGAAAGGCCCTTTAGTTGCTAGTTTCCATAAATACAGCATGTTTATAATACACTGTGTATAAATAAAAAAAAAAAAGCAAAACTTTATTGAAGTGAAGAGGATCTAACAAACAGAAAACACAACACTTCGTTGAGTGACTTTACTGGAAGCCCCATTACTTCCAGGCACTGCTTGTAATTGGTTCAAGCACACACTTCTGGTTTAGAGCTGGCCAACTTTCGGATAATCGTGTCAGCAGCGTTCACATTGTTCTCTCTCTTGGTATGTCTGGGAACCAACACTTTCAGGGATGGTCCAAGGATGCAGTGCATCAACTTTGTCATTCAGCTGATACTGTGAATGTCATTCCGCTTCTCCTGGAACACAAAATGTATATAGATCCACATGTTACAACCTTAATACAGAAGTTGCCACTTTATTAAATCCTATGCTTCACAAATGATTAAGCCAATGCTGCTGACCTTTCATCATGAGCACAGACAAATCTGTGAATGAACTGAGTGATGAAAGTGAGCTATGGAAAAAAAACAAACAAAAAAAAAAACTTGAAAGATCTTGACAAGGCCCTGGCGGGGTCTGGTGGTTGTCTCCCAGAAAAATGTGAAATCTCAAATGCATTCTGGTGCTTACTCAGGTCTATTCCAAAAGAATCTACAAAAATTAATTTTTTTGTTGGCACAGGTCAGTTTTTCCACCACAGATAAGGTGGAAACCTCAGTAGTACAGCATAGAAGTCCTTATGTTTCAAGTGTATGGTACCATAGACAGTATGCACACACTATGCAAATGAAACATTATGCAAGGGACACCAAATTTTTTATATAAGAAATTCTGAAACTTTATATCAGCAATAAATAAATGTTTATTGAGTAACAGGGCCTGTAAATTATTTCTTTAAGGAAGGAAAGTTAGCATATACAACTTCATTACTGACAGATTTTACTCTATTTTCAAATTATATCCCAAATAGAACAGAGTATTTCTTGCCAGAAATGTTTGAATATTTTGCTTGCTGAACATGAATTTTAGAATCTACTGGCACAAGACACTATACAATCTTATTTAACCATTATAGTACAAACCTCGGGATAATCGGGCTGATGTGAATCAACTGCAGGCACACACTCAACCCACTGATCAAATGGAGGATTCACTGATTCAACAACTCTTATGGCAGCCGGCATGGTTGCTGTTGGGGGGGAAACAAGCAATAATTGAAAAATATCACAAGCTTATCTTCATAAAGTCTCTTTCTGGGCACTGACATTACTTAAACTTCAATTGCGTCAACACCTAATAAAAGAGAGTATATATTTTAGTCATGTTTTAGTCAAAATATTAATTAGGCCTGTGCCTCTCTGTGGCTAACGTTAGCTCCATGCTAGTCAAAAATGTGTTGGTTTGGTTCCCATTAATTCATGGCTGGCATAATCAAGCTTCAAGCAAGTTTTGTTATTTCTGTCTAAAACGAATTTGTGCTCACATCAGGACCCGTTACCTTCTTTTGATAGTCGCAGCGTCGATATCACGGCACAAAGGCCCAGCCATTTGAAGCTAGCTGCTACCTGATGGTAGCTATGTGGTGGTTCTTTGTGAGGAATCCCAGTCGACGAACGTCCAGCGTTAGTCTCCTCTTCTGCTCTCAGTGGGCTCTTAATCATAGTATAGAGACTGAACAGGCAAATTAACTTGTGGAACACAAACTTTTATTTGCTAAAACAGAACGGAGTTGAGTGCTGTAACGCAGCCAAGTCTTCTTCTTCTGCTCTGTTAAACAGCGGGTTTTAACCCAACTCGGTGGACTACTGCCACCAACTGGTTCGTGAGCAGCACTGCAAGCAACTGTGAAGCAGCAAGTATATTGTTAACAAAATAATTTAATAGTAAATAGATCTATGTACACAAACTACTTTAAATAAAATGAATTCATTTGAATTGTATCTTCTGATAATGTTGGTCAAACATGTTTTAAAATAAAGCACTATAGTGTTTCAGACGTTCTGACCCAATTATTACAGTAGTTTTGTGAGACAGCATTTCTCTGAGCTGATAAACCTGCTCTGCCTTTACCTTTAACCACGAAGGAACCAAACACTTATGCTAGAAATTTGTTAACTTAATTGGCAATACATGAATGTATAATGTGATTACAGGAAATTATACTCAATGATCACTGATGCTTTTTTTTTTTTTTATTTATTTACCTGAATGAGTATGTTGCATTTTACATACAGAAATGATTGTATCCAGGTCTTACAATTATATTGTGTACAATGTACATGTTTTACCCTGGATAATTATAATATCATGCCTCACTGCAAACATGAATTAAGCAGCTGAAATTAAAGGAATCAGAAAGCAAGAAATATGTTGTAACAATTATGTGGTAACAATTTCCACCAAACACTGTTCGACTGTGACATGAAGTCATCCTCAACTGAGGCCTGAGCAAAACAGTAAACCCTGGACAAATGTTCATTCTGGAAATGTTAAATCTAGTTGATTTCTGCCACTGTAACGTGTGTGACTGCTATATTCATCTCATGTTCAGCATGTTTGTTTAAAAACATGTTTGAACTGCAAGTTGTGAAGTGACCAGTAAAAAATATTATTTGTCTGTGAGCTGTTTTATTTAAATGTCAGTGCTTCCTGCTCATGTATGTTGAAAACATTATTTTGTAAATCAAGTTTTAATAACTTTAATGTATTTTTCCTTATTTACAAAAATGCTAAAGATAGGCTTTTTTTTTAATTTGGCAAAATGTATGTAACTCAGGTCTGTCGGACGTCTGGATAATAAGCTGCCATTGCAATCTGTTTCCATAAAAAACATATTTTGGTAGCTGACAATCACAGTCTGTAGTGATGTAAATTATTTTGCAAAAATTAATATTCCAATTAAAAGAGGGCATGTTTATGCAAGTTGCACCAAGACATGTTTCGGAGTTAGCTCTGTCAGTTTATTACAGTAATCTTGAAATGATACAGTATATTCTGTAGGCCTGAATAAATCATAAATCGACAAATTCTTGGTTACCATGGTAGAGTGGTTAAATTATTTCCTATTGTTCATTCTACCTATGTTTGCACACATAATTTAAATGGGGTCCAACATTAACTTTCTGTATGCCGTAAATTATATTTAATGTTTTCCTATAATGTGAAATTATATATATATATACAGTGATGCCGGTAACGCGTTACTAAGTAACGCGTTACTCTAATCTGACCACTTCTTTTAGTAACGAGTAATCTAACGCGTTAATCTTTCCAAGTCAGTAATCAGATTAAAGTTACTTCTCCATGTCACTGTGCGTTACTATTATTTTTCATTGTGGGTCGATAGCAGCATTAAACTTGGTCCGTGGGCAGGAGGTCGGGGTTCGACTGAACTGCCCACTTTAAGCGAGCTGTGAGCTTTTCATCCGCGGTTTTTTGCAGCTGCTCGACTCGTCCTCACCTCTTAAAGGGCGGTGATCAGCACACCTGCACTGAGCTTTACGAAGATATTTTTATACTTTTTTCCTCCTTTATTTAGAATTCTGAGCTTAGCCGCTCCGTATTGTCTCGTTAAAAACAGCTGATCCTCCGCGACGCGTCAACAACTAACACTATTTTCCACTCAAATGCACCTAAACTCTCTTTCTGAGGACCACATGATGTGAAAACGCAATAAAACTTTCTTACCTGTAAATCTGGTCCTGTTTTCTGCATAAATAAATGTTATCCATTCTTTGTGCTCAAACGCCAAAGCAGGGGCGAATCCAGATGGGATGGGGGCGTGGGGCAGGGATGTGCCCCCTCCCCCACAACAGCCCTAGATTAAAGGTCCAGTTTTGAAGCCGTTTTTTACTACAACTACTAATATTGCTTAAAATAATAATAATTTCGACAAGTAAAATGTTTAGAGAGAATTTAAATGTTAGAAAAATGTTAGAATTTAATAGTTACATTTATAAACAATGTAGGTTTGAAATTGCAAGTTTTACTGTTACAGTGCTGTCAACAGTTAAATATGAGGTCAAGAAAGAGGTCTTTATTTTACTTTTTATAAAACAAGTATTTATTTTCATTGAAGTCAAGAAAGGGTGACTATAAAGTGAGTTTTGGCAAAACAGGTATCATTGTCATGTTGACGTGGGTTGTTGTCGGCAGCTGGGGAAAGTAACTAAAAAAGTAACTAGTAATCTAACTTAGTTACTTTTACAATTGAGTAATCAGTAAAGTAACTAAGTTACTTTTTCAAGGAGTAATCAGTAATTGGATTACTTTTTCAAAGTAACTGTGGCAACACTGTGTATATATATATATATATATATATATATATATATATATATATATACACACACACACACTTTTATTTAGAGGCAAGCTTTACACATACAACATGAACATTATGTGAATGTTGAACATTAAGCATACATTCTATGAATTCTTGATTGATTTTTGCAAATGTTTCCTTAAATGTTTGTCTAATGTTTGCTTCCATGCAAACATTAGACAAACATCACAAACAAATGAACATTCGCAAACTTGCTGAACAGTAAATGAACATTCTATGAACGTTCAGTTGATGTTCGCAAATTTGCGCCTCCATGCAAACATTAGACAAACATCACAAACATTACATGAACGTTCACAAACTTGCTGAACAGTAAACAAACATTCTATGAACATTTGTTTGATGTTTGCAAATGTTCGCTTCCGGGTGGGTAGTTACGTTATTTTCACGAAAGAATAGGAAATAAACGGTGAAGGTTTTGAAAAAGATTGCCGAAAACAACACTGAACATGCCGCCGCCGTGTTTACATGCCGCCGTCGTGTTTACATGCTGCCGTCGTGTTTACATGCCGCCGCCGTGTTTACTACGTAAGTTCCTTGACCATTTCAAGATTATTCTGAACACATTATTTGGGGTTGCGGTGCAAGAACATGGAGACGGTAGAGGAAAGTGTCTGCTGTTGGGAGCAAATGCGTGTGTGCGAGCAGAGCAAGCAGCAGCCGGGCTTTTCGTGCATCACACAACACCGCGGCTTTCGATCAATCTGCCTAGACTTGAAAAGGCTAAAACCTTTCGCCCTTGTGTTTGTGCAATATGCTGCGACACACTGATCAGGCATATCGACAAACAAGTCCCTGAGAGCTGTGTTTAATCAAAGTTTCTACCACTAAAAAAAGTGTAAACAACGGCCGCCAGGCGCGCAAGCCGATACGGTCTACATGTAGTGACGTATTTCAGGCTTGGTGCTCAGCGGGAAGCTGGTCACGGGGCGTGCACATTTTTCAGAGGCGGGATGTTCAAATGTTATACATAATGGGAGAACTGCGTCCATTTTCCCAAAACGCTTAGGTTGACCGAATTATATAACCTTTGTTACATGTAATAAGACTATGTTGTCTTTAAGTGTCATATCCACTTTAAAAGCCAGGTCCGTACCTGGAAACCAACCAATTAAAATGAACTCTACCTATTCTGACAAGATGAGTAATCAAATATCCAGCCAGCCAGAATTATGCCAGAAGCATGTTGATGCCTTCCAAAAGCATCTGGTTGAGGCGTAGTTTGCTATGGGACATTTAACCAAATATTAGTCGAGTGTATATACTGTACATATTTGAGCCTGTATGTATAATTTTGACAGTGCGTAGTTTAAAGATATCCATAATAAATTCAAACTTGGGTGCATAATTCTTATTTTTAAAGACAGTAATAATATACAGTTGTATGCAAAAGTTTAGGCACCCCTGATAATTTTCATGATTTTCCTTTATAAATCATTGGTTGTCTGGATCAGAAATGTCAGTTAAATATATCATATAGCTGACGAACACACTAATATTTGAAAAGTTAAATGAAGTTTCTAGTATTTACAGAAAATGTGCAATAATTATTTAAACAAAATTAGGTTGGTGCATAAATTTGGGCACCCTTGCCATTTTATTGATTTGAATACATTTAGCAGTAATTATTGGAACACAAAATTGGCTTGTTAAGCTCATTGACCTTGACCTCCTTACACAAGTTAATCCAGTCATGAGAAACGTCATTTAAGGTGGCCATTTGTAAATGTTTCCCCTCTTTGCATCTCTTCTAATGAATGGCAACATGGGAGCCTCTAAACAACTCTCAAATGACCTGAAAACAAAGATGGTTCAACATCATGGTTCAGGGCAGCGGTGTCCAAACTATTTCAAAAAGGGCAGAGAGGGTGCAGGTTTTCTTTGCAGCCACTGACTCCAGCAGGTGATTTCACTGAAGAACTCATCCCACCTGCTCAAAGTGATGTTAATCAGTGAAATCTCCTGCAGAAGTCAGTGGCTGCAAGGAAAACCTGCACCCTCTCTGCCCTTTCTGGAATAGTTTGGACACCACTGGTTTAGGGGAAGGATACAAAAAGCTATCTCAGAGATTTCAGCTGTCAGTTTCCACTGTGAGGAACATAGTGAGGAAATGGAAAACCACAGGCACAGTACTAGTTAAGGCCTGAAGTGGCAGGCCAAGAAAAATCTCAGATAGGCTGAAGTGAAGGATGGTGAAAACAGTCATAGTCAACACACAGACCTGCTCCAAAGACCTACAACATGATCTTGCTGCAGATAGTGTCTCTGTGCATTGTTCAACTATACAGCGCACTTTGCACAAAGACATGCTGAATGATGCTGTAATGCAGAGGAAGCCTTTTCTGCGTACACACCACAAACAGAGTTGCTTGACATATGCTAAAGCACATTTGGACAAGCCAGCTTCATGTTGGAATAAGGTGCTGTTGACTGATGAAACTAAAATTGAGTTATTTGGACATAACAAGGGGCGGTATGCATGGCTGAAAAAAAACACTTCATTCCAAGAAAAATACTTGCTATCTTCAGTAAAATTTGGAGGTGGTTCCATCATGCTGTGGGGCTGTGACCAATGCAAGTATTGGGAATCTTGTTAAAGATGAAGGTCACATGGATTCCAGTCAATATCAGCAGATTCTTGAGAACAATATTCAACAATCAGTGACAAAGTTGAAGTTGTGCCGGGGCTGGATCTTTCAACAAGACAACAACCCTAAACACTGCTCAAAATCTACTAAGGCATTCATGCAGAGGAACAAGTACAATGTTCTGGAATGTCCATCTCAGTCCCCAGACCTGAATATAATTGAAAATCTGTGGTGTGTCATGCCCTGCCCAGTTCCAGGCTTCAGCCCTTATTTTTCCTCTTTATTTGTTTGAATCAGACATCACCGCTGCCTGTTCAACCGCACCTCAGTACATAACAATTTCGGACGCAGCCTGGTGCGCATCAGTGCAAAAACCGGCCGCACCATCTCAGCCGGTGAAACCGGGATCACAGCCACGCTCAGCACCCATTCTGGCCCCTTCACGGGCATCACCTAAGCCTGCGCCGCATAAGATTCATGTGGATTCCACACGCCCGCCACGGGCCGCAGCGCTTGAGGACACAAACCAAGGGGCCCCTCCCCAATCGGACCGGGAGTGACATGTTTAGCCGCATGTTCTCCTTGAATTGCTGGCTGTCTGAGTGGTGTCCAAAAAATGAGGTGGGCTTCATAGATAATTGGCAAAGCTTCTGGGGAAAACCTGGTCTTGTTATGAGAGACGGCATCCATCCCACTTTGGATGGAGCAGCTCTCATTTCTAGAAATCTGGCCAATTTTCTTAAATCCTCCAAACCGTGACTATCCAGGGTTGGGACCAGGAAGCAGAGTTGTAGTCTTACACACCTCTCTGCAGCTTCTCTCCCCCTGCCATCCCCTCATTACCCCATCTCCGTAGAGACGGTGTCTGCTCCCAGACCACCAATAACCAGCAAAAATCTATTTAAGCATAAAAATTCAAAAAGAAAAAATAATATAGCACCTTCAACTCCACCACAGACTAAAACAGTTAAATGTGGTCTATTAAACATTAGGTCTCTCTCTTCTAAGTCCCTGTTGGTAAATGATATAATAATTGATCAACATATTGATTTATTCTGCCTTACAGAAACCTGGTTACAGCAGGATGAATATGTTAGTTTAAATGAGTCAACACTCCCGAGTCACACTAACTGTCAGAATGCTCGTAGCACGGGCCGAGGCGGAGGATTAGCAGCAATCTTCCATTCCAGCTTATTAATTAATCAAAAACCCAGACAGAGCTTTAATTCATTTGAAAGCTTGACTCTTAGTCTTGTCCATCCAAATTGGAAGTCCCAAAAACCAGTTTTATTTGTTATTATCTATCGTCCACCTGGTCGTTACTGTGAGTTTCTCTGTGAATTTTCAGACCTTTTGTCTGACTTAGTGCTTAGCTCAGATAAGATAATTATAGTGGGCGATTTTAACATCCACACAGATGCTGAGAATGACAGCCTCAACACTGCATTTAATCTATTATTAGACTCTATTGGCTTTGCTCAAAATGTAAATGAGTCCACCCACCACTTTAATCATATCTTAGATCTTGTTCTGACTTATGGTATGGAAACAGAAGACTTAACAGTATTCCCTGAAAACTCCCTTCTGTCTGATCATTTCTTAAGCAGTGGGGAATAAGTTTCATTACACTAGACGTCTTTCAGAAAGCGCTGTAACTAGGTTTAAGGATATGATTCCTTCTTTATGTTCTCTAAAGCCATATACCAACACAGTGCAGAGTAGCTACCTAAACTCTGTAAGTGAGATAGAGTATCTCGTCAATAGTTTTACATCCTCATTGAAGACAACTTTGGATGCTGTAGCTCCTCTGAAAAAGAGAGCTTTAAATCAGAAGTGCCTGACTTCGTGGTATAACTCACAAACTCGTAGCTTAAAGCAGATAACCCGTAAGTTGGAGAGGAAATGGCGTCTCACTAATTTAGAAGATCTTCACTTAGCCTGGAAAAAGAGTCTGTTGCTCTATAAAAAAGCCCTCCGTAAAGCTAGGACATCTTTCTACTCATCACTAATTGAAGAAAATAAGAACAACCCCAGGTTTCTTTTCAGCACTGTAGCCAGGCTGACAAAGAGTCAGAGCTCTATTGAGCTGAGTATTCCATTAACTTTAACTAGTAATGACTTCATGACTTTCTTTGCTAACAAAATTTTAACTATTAGAGAAAAAATTACTCATAACCATCCCAAAGACGTATCGTTATCTTTGGCTGCTTTCAGTGATACCGGTATTTGGTTAGACTCTTTCTCTCCGATTGTCCTGTCTGAGTTATTTTCATTAGTTACTTCATCCAAACCATCAACATGTTTATTAGACCCCATTCCTACCAGGCTGCTCAAGGAAGCCCTACCATTATTTAATGCTTCGATCTTAAATATGATCAATCTATCTTTGTTAGTTGGCTATGTACCACAGGCTTTTAAGGTGGCAGTAATTAAACCATTACTTAAAAAGCCATCACTTGACCCAGCTATCTTAGCTAATTATAGGCCAATCTCCAACCTTCCTTTTCTCTCAAAAATTCTTGAAAGGGTAGTTGTAAAACAGCTAACTGATCATCTGCAGAGGAATGGTCTATTTGAAGAGTTTCAGTCAGGTTTTAGAATTCATCATAGTGCAGAAACAGCATTAGTGAAGGTTGCAAATGATCTTCTTATGGCCTCGGACAGTGGACTCATCTCTGTGCTTGTTCTGTTAGACCTCAGTGCTGCTTTTGATACTGTTGACCATAAAATTTTATTACAGAGATTAGAGCATGCCATAGGTATTAAAGGCACTGCGCTGCGGTGGTTTGAATCATATTTGTCTAATAGATTACAATTTGTTCATGTAAATGGGGAATCTTCTTCACAGACTAAAGTTAATTATGGAGTTCCACAAGGTTCTGTGCTAGGACCAATTTTATTCACTTTATACATGCTTCCCTTAGGCAGTATTATTAGACGGTATTGCTTAAATTTTCATTGTTACGCAGATGATACCCAGCTTTATCTATCCATGAAACCAGAGGACACACACCAATTAGCTAAACTGCAGGATTGTCTTACAGACATAAAGACATGGATGACCTCTAATTTCCTGCTTTTAAACTCAGATAAAACTGAAGTTATTGTACTTGGCCCCACAAATCTTAGAAACATGGTGTCTAACCAGATCCTTACTCTGGATGGCATTACCCTGACCTCTAGTAATACTGTGAGAAATCTTGGAGTCATTTTTGATCAGGATATGTCATTCAAAGCGCATATTAAACAAATATGTAGGACTGCTTTTTTGCATTTACGCAATATCTCTAAAATTAGAAAGGTCTTGTCTCAGAGTGATGCTGAAAAACTAATTCATGCATTTATTTCCTCTAGGCTGGACTATTGTAATTCATTATTATCAGGTTGTCCTAAAAGTTCCCTAAAAAGCCTTCAGTTAATTCAAAATGCTGCAGCTAGAGTACTAACGGGGACTAGAAGGAGAGAGCATATCTCACCCATATTGGCCTCTCTTCATTGGCTTCCTGTTAATTCTAGAATAGAATTTAAAATTCTTCTTCTTACTTATAAGGTTTTGAATAATCAGGTCCCATCTTATCTTAGGGACCTCGTAGTACCATATCACCCCAATAGAGCGCTTCGCTCTCAGACTGCAGGCTTACTTGTAGTTCCTAGGGTTTGTAAGAGTAGAATGGGAGGCAGAGCCTTCAGCTTTCAGGCTCCTCTCCTGTGGAACCAGCTCCCAATTCAGATCAGGGAGACAGACACCCTCTCTACTTTTAAGATTAGGCTTAAAACTTTCCTTTTTGCTAAAGCTTATAGTTAGGGCTGGATCAGGTGACCCTGAACCATCCCTTAGTTATGCTGCTATAGACGTAGACTGCTGGGGGGTTCCCATGATGCACTGTTTCTTTCTCTTTTTGCTCTGTATGTACCACTCTGCATTTAATGATTAGTGATCGATCTCTGCTCCCCTCCACAGCATGTCTTTTTCCTGGTTCTCTCCCTCAGCCCCAACCAGTCCCAGCAGAAGACTGCCCCTCCCTGAGCCTGGTTCTGCTGGAGGTTTCTTCCTGTTAAAAGGGAGTTTTTCCTTCCCACTGTAGCCAAGTGCTTGCTCACAGGGGGTCGTTTTGACCGTTGGGGTTTTACATAATTATTGTATGGCCTTGCCTTACAATATAAAGCGCCTTGGGGCAACTGTTTGTTGTGATTTGGCGCTATATAAAAAAAAAAATAATTGATTGATTGAAGGGACAGTTAGTGACTTTTCATTTGAACTCTGTTTTTTACGGGTTTATTTTGTGCTTTCTTTACGTGCCTCATTGAATAGTCTGTTAAAGGCCCCACTCCCACTCCTGGGGTGGCCCATGAATGACCATGACACACAATTATTGAAGGTCTTGACTTTAATACTTGAAAAAATAATTTTGTTCCTTGGGATCTCTCCAGGGTTTGGTTGTGGGATTCTGGAAATTAATTCCACCCAACATCTGTTAAAGTCTTCTCTCTGGTCCCTGATTACATCGGGTAATCCTGATTACCCACAGGGTTTGATTAATCATTCTTCGCAATACATTCGGCACTCCGAGAAAGCACAGGTTATTCTAGTTGGTTCTTTTGTTGGTCTGCTCTTGGTTTTAGTTTTCTGTCTGCATCATAGCTCATTAATGTGGGTTCTCTGCTTTTTATGGTTTTTGTTCAAATACATTTATTCTGCATATGAGTGTTCTTTTTGGTCTCTTTTTAGTTATTTTCTTAGGGTGCTATGCGTATACCTGGCTATTATGTGTTATGGGGTCTTACGTTGGTTTGATTTGGTTTGTACCTGGGATGTTGAAGCACTTTGTTTTTCTTTTTATGGGCTGTTCGGCATGGCGCTTCTCCTTTTTGCCCAGTGGCTTCTCCATTCTGTGGGACTCCTCCTTAGGAGGTTAGTTTCTTCACTATGTTGTTTTTGGGTAAATCATCCCACATCTGGCCCAGATTGTCCCTCTGGCACCGCCCTAGGGGTCAGTTCGTCCCATAATCGAATTTCTGATATGTCCTTACAAGATGTTACTTCCCAGGTCCGCCCTCCTGACCCAGTGGTTGATCACGACCCAGTTGTATGTCACTTGCCCAGGCCCTGTGTTACGCCGCATGGTCGCCCTCCTGAGCCGCCTAGAGGTCTATTTCCTACCATGGCTATGCACTATTTTGGATCCCACGGCCGCCTGCCAGGTTTTTGTTGTTCGGGTTTCCCTCTGCCTGTATTTCTGGGGTCTGTTCTTGGTCATCCTTGGGGCCTCCTGTTTTTTGGGCCCTGTTATGGCTCTCCTGCCTCGGTTTGCCCACCATCCTGGGCCCCCGGCCGCCCGCCCGGTGTCGGGTCATTTTTGGGCGGGTGCCTTGGGGCATCCGCTTGGGGGAGGGGTACTGTCATGCCCCGCCCAGTTCCAGGCTTCAGCCCTTATTTTTCCTCTTTATTTAGTTCTGTTCCTTTTGCCCCAGCCTTGTTTTATTAATTGCCTTCTTCATCATGTGTTTCTTCTATGTTCTATTTTTGCTTTGCACATTCTTCTGTTACTTTTATTCTTCAGCCATGTTCCAGTTCCGTTCTAGTTTTGTTCTATCAGTCTGTGTTTTCAAGGTTTATCATTTGGTTATTGTTTGCCTATTGTTTTTGCTGTTCTCTGTTCTATTATGTAGTACTGTTATGCCAGGTTTTGTTATCACTTAGTTTCTGTTTTTCTTATAGTTTTGTCTGTCTGTTCCACTTGGTTTTGTCACAATGTGTTATTTCCCATGATTCTGTTTATCATGTTCTGGTATGCTTTTCAGTCCTGATCAAGTTTAGATTTGTGCTCATGTTTTCTTTGTATGACCTTTAGTTGTCATGTCCAGTTTCATTGTTATCACAGTCTCTTCTCTTCACCGCTCACTTGCACCTGCCTGCTATTCTCTCTTTGTCTGCACTCCTCTCAGGTCTCTAAGTTGTCATGTCCAGTTTCATTGTTATCACAGTCTCTTTCTGATCACTCATGTCCCACACCTGCACTTTGTCATCACTGTTGGCCACGCCCCATTCATCTGTCATTTACTTGCCCATTTGTCACCGCCTTTCTGCATCTCTTTTGTCTCTTAGTTGTCACCTGACCACGCCCCCTTCCAGGCCCTTCCTCCTCCACGTGCACCTCATTATCTTATTAACACCTGTTCTTATTTAAACTGCTTCAGTTCACTTCCTCCCTGCTCGTTTGTTGATTCATTCACTCACCAGCACTTTGTTTCAGTCCTGTTTTGCCAAGCCGTGTTTTTTGACTCTGCTCTGTGTACCGGATCTTGCCTTTTGCCTCAGCCCTGACAACTCTGTTTGCTCGTGTACTGACCCTGCTTGTTTTTGACCACGTCCTCTGTCTTGTCCCTGCCCGGTACTTTTGCTCCGCGGACTGCCTTCCTGTTACTGAACCCAGGTCTGAATTAAACCATCCTTTACGCATACGTCTTGTGGTGAGCCTGCATTTGTGTTCAGCCTCTGTCTGTGTCTCGCCTCCGCTCAGTCCTGTCATGGTGTAATTTTAAGCAGGCTGTCGATGCTCAGAAACCAACAAACCTGAGATGTTTTGTAAAGAATGGTCCAAAATACCTTCAACCAGAATCCAGACTCTCATTGGAAGCTATAGGAAGCATTTAGAGGCTGTTATTTCTGCAATATTGATGCATTTTTTCTGTTGGGGTGCCTAAATTTATGCACCTGCCTAATATTGTTTAAAGAATTATTGCACACTTTCCATAAATCCGATAAACTTCATTTCACTGTTTGTCTGCTATATGATATATTTAACTGAAATTGCTGATCCAAACAACCAATGATTTATAACGGAAAATCAAGGAAATCATCAGGGGTACCCAAACCTTTACATACAACTGCATGCTGTACAATCAATCCACACTGGCAAAAGAGCAGTTTAAAGACATGAAAAGTCCAATTTTACCATGATATTCATGCCCACAACGTAAACGTCCAACCACAACTTATGTACTAGCGGCCACCCATTTGCTACGCTCACTAACTGGACATATCAATGAAATTTCAGATAAATCACCCAACAAAGTGGCGCAGAGGTTATGTTTTCGCCCGTTTGTTTCTCTGTTTGTTTGTTTTTGAACAGCCTGGAGCCCACATTTTTTCATATATTGTTATGAACTTTTTACTGAAGATTCATATCCTGATAGGAAAGAACTGATTCAGTTTTCAAGGTCATAGGTCAAATATCAAAGTCAGGAAAAATCTTGGAAAATTAGAAAAATCCATATCTTTAATATTTAACGGATTTTCAAAAATTCATAACTGTCAGAAAAGATAATAAATTGGATCAGATCCAGTTTACAGATTTTGTGGCCATTTAAATTTAACATTGAAAACCCCATTTAATGTATATCTATATCTGACATACCCAACTAGTCGATGGTCGATCGTGTGGAAAAAAAAAAGAGGATTTAGTGCTGGTATAACAGACTGATGCAGAAGGGGGCAGCAATGCACCAATAAGGATGCCGGCTGCTGTTAAACACCATAGAAGAAGAAGAAGACATAACAGCAGAGGCAAAAAAATTGAAAACTTATCATTTTCATTCAAAGTTGGAGGAGAATTATTTTTCATTTATTCAAATGGCAGATCCATCTGTCTTATCTGCAATGCAAATGTGGCTTCACCAAAGAAAGGGAATTTGGAGTGGTATTTCAAAATGAGCCACGAGAGCTACGATGCAAACTTTCGGGCCAAATCACCTCGAAAAGTTCAGGAATTGAAAAGTTGCCAAGCTGCACAACAGTCCATACATATGGAAAACGTGATGGATGTGGCTAACAAGATTGTGTGTTCTGTTTGGGCTGAGAGTCTGCAGAGTTTTTCATTCTGTGCACAGCTGGAGGAGACGTGCAGAACACACAGATGATGCTGCATACAGAGGTAAGTTTACATGTACTTTAATAATGTATTATTATTGTTAAAACTTTATCTTTATGCCACAAAATTGTGTTATTATATTGGTGCACAATAAATTGTGGCTACGCTATGGTTTTCGATGTGGCTTGGTAGATCTCGATCCACTGTCAAATTTAAAAGTAGATCTTGGTTCAAAAAAGGTTGGGCAGCACTGATCAATATTAAAATAGCCAAGTAGCCTCTGCATGCGCATGCGTGCATGCATATGTATGGCTTCAATCACAGAGAAACTGGCTGACATTTGACAGAAGCTGACATTTGCTGTTTGGTATGTTTATGTTTTTTTGGGTCAGGGATGAATGCTGCAAAAACAGAAAGTTGATAGGACTAATATTTTTGGAGAAATTAGCTATATTAGCTAACAACAGTGAACAATGGATGTTGTGCTGTAATGCACCATGGGAGTTGGGGTTTTTTGGGGTTTAAAATATTGTTATTGTGGTTCATGTTAGTTTAACAGTGTTGTTAGTGTTATTGATTTATTGTTTTTTTGTAGTTCAACTGGTTTAGTCAGTTCAGTTAAATGTCATGTTGCCGTTACCATGAGTGAGAAGGACAGTGCATTTGATTTCTTCTGCCATGGTGTATGTTTGTGGGTATGTACAATTAAAAGCGTGCATGTGCACGTACGTGCAGTTTCTACCACGTACAAACTGGGGAGGGCTGACATTTGCATTTGGTATGCTTGGTCAATGCATTTAGTACACTATGATCAAGGATGAATGCCGCCAAAACAGAACATTGATAGGAGTAATAGTTTTGGAGAAACTACGGGTATTAGCTAACAACACTGAACAATGGACAACGATATTTACATTCTGGACTCACACGCCAATCCAACAGGGGGTGCTAATCATCTACAGTAACACTTGTATATAATGGATTCAGGTGGACCAGCAAATTTTGTCCATTATAATCGAAATCTGTATATGTATAAAACAGACAAAAACCGTTACACGTATAAAACAGGCAAAATCCCTTATATGTACGTAAGAGATTAGTTACAGCCAGGAGGTGCCGAATGATCTACGGGGAATCACCAGAACCAATTAGGCTTATGTATTTCCTTGATTAAATGCCTCACCTTGAATCGGGACCTGCCTCATTTAATGACCGGGTCAAAACTTTGTCTGAAAAAATAAACAGCTGCCTTTGCCATGCATGATGCTGGCGTGTGCGTGACCCTTTTAAAGTTCTCAGTCATGACTTTATGCAATTTACTGCAGGAACAGCAGCTTTGTCTGGATTAATTTGTCCTTCAACAAGCTCCACTTCTTTTTACAATCATCATTCTCCAAACCAACGGTATGGTACGTACAATTTCTCTCCATGAATTGCGGGTCATTTCAGCTTCTTTTTGCAACTCTGTGTTGTCAAGTTGGACATATTTGTGGACTTTTCTGCCAAACGTATTTGATCCATGATGGAAATTTAATCGGCGGGTGCAGTGCATAAACTATTAAATATGATGGGAGAGGAACCATAACAGTGACATATCACAGCCCTGTGTGGTGTCCGTCATTTAGCAGGTACACGTCAGGCTCCAGAGACCTTTCGCAGCCACGTAGAGGGCTGTGATCTAAAGCAGTTTGGTTTGTCACACTCAGGGTGAAATCTAACACCATATTATAGTGCAGGCAACAAGCAGAATTTTGTTAATAATCACCGGCCTTGAATTATGCCCTGCTTCGTTTAGGTCCCCTATCTGAGCACGTTTTCAAAAAAAAAAAAAAAAACAGCCAGGCTTTTAATCAAGGAAATGCAGTACCCACTTTCCTAGAACTGGTGTCAGTGCTGAACTTCATTTCATACTTCTGTTACTGGGCATGTCCAGACTGCTCGGTCTGGTACATGCAAGGGGTTTTTAATGGAAATACAGTATGATGAGGCGGGGCGTTTTGTCTGATGTGAGAGAAAATCAGTTATAGATAATCCGTTATATAGGGTGTTTATTACATGAAAAACCAGACAAAAGCATTGGGACTTTTGCTCTTGTCCGGTGAGTGCGAATATCCAGTTTATATGACGATGACTTAGGTACGTTTTACTGTATATATTAAAAGAGTGCATGATTTTAAGTTTAATGTAAGTACATAACATAATTGTAAATATGTTACAAATACATGGTTGAAACAAACAACAAAAATATAAACGCAACACTTTTGGTTTTGCTCCCATTTGGTATGATATGAACTCAAAAGATCTAAAACTTTTTCCACATACACAATATCACCATTTCCCTCAAATATTGTTCACAAACCAGTCTAAATCTGTGATAGTGAGCACTTCTCCTTTGCTGAGATAATCCATCCCACCTCACAGGTGTGCCATACCAAGATGCTGATTAGACA
This sequence comes from Thalassophryne amazonica, assembly GCF_902500255.1. NCBI lineage: Eukaryota > Metazoa > Chordata > Actinopteri > Batrachoidiformes > Batrachoididae > Thalassophryne > Thalassophryne amazonica. Next base: position 42,189,038 of record NC_047108.1, read on the forward strand.
CCATGATTAGTGCACAGGTGTGCCTTAGACTGTCCACAATAAAAGGCCACTCTGAAAGGTGCAGTTTTATCACACAGCACAATGCCACAGATGTCGCAAGATTTGAGGGAGCGTGCAATTGGCATGCTGACAGCAGGAATGTCAACCAGAGCTGTTGCTCATGTATTGAATGTTCATTTCTCTACCATAAGCCGTCTCCAAAGGCGTTTCAGAGAATTTGGCAGTACATCCAACCAGCCTCACAACCGCAGACCACGTGTAACCACACCAGCCCAGGACCTCCACATCCAGCATGTTCACCTCCAAGATCGTCTGAGACCAGTCACTCGGACAGCTGCTGAAACAATCGGTTTGCATAACCAAAGAATTTCTGCACAAACTGTCAGAAACCGTCTCAGGGAAGCTCATCTGCATGCTCATCGTCCTCATCGGGGTCTCGACCTGACTTCAGTTCCTCGTCGTAACCGACTTGAGTGGGCAAATGCTCACATTCGCTGGCGTTTGGCACGTTGGAGAGGTGTTCTCTTCACGGATGATGCGAAGGAGATGTGTTGCACTGCATGAGGCAAATGGTGGTCACACCAGATACTGACTGGTATCCCCCCCCCAATAAAACAAAACTGCATCTTTCAGAGTGGCCTTTTATTGTGGACAGTCTAAGGCACACCTGTGCACTAATCATGGTGTCTAATCAGCATCTTGATATGGCACACCTGTGAGGTGGGATGGATTATCTCAGCAAAGGAGAAGTGCTCACTATCACAGATTTAGACTGGTTTGTGAACAATATTTGAGGGAAATGGTGATATTGTGTATGTGGAAAAAGTTTTAGATCTTTGAGTTCATCTCATACAAAATAGGAGCAAAACCAAAAGTGTTGCGTTTATATTTTTGTTGAGTATATTTCCATTGTGGTCCATTTAAAAATCAAATGACAAAATAGAATAATAACAATAATAACAATAATGATAATAATAATAATGATAATAATAATAATAATAATAATAACAGAGTGTATATAATAACAAGAACCTAAACAATTTATAAATACATTAATACAATAAATTAACATTTAAAAATTACATAATTAACAGGAAATAAAAGGGATGAGTTCTTCGAAATACTGTTGAGGTCTAAGGTTCTAATAACATTCTGGACTCACACACCATTCCAACTCATTATAGAAACTTTGTGTAATTTATTACTACCCTTGAAAAATGTCAGCTACCTATTTTGTAAACACTACCCAATATAGAGCCTGTGGATCCCCACGGCAACACACTAGTTTTACATTATATTTTAATCAAACATGCTCCAATCACTCTCATATTTGAAAGTGAGGTGCAGACTGGCACTCACTGTCACATGACAAAATTTGTGGATTTTGTGGATATTTGAATAAAATATTGAAGCCCATTTGTTGTACATTTTGCATTATAGCTCAATCAAAAGTGCCTCAATCACTCTGTTTTCTGTTCCGGATTTCCTTACACCACCAAAATTGGATTCAGGTTCCAATTTTTTGCCTGTTTGTCTATCTTCCAGTTATCAGTCCGAAACCAAGTGCCAAAAAGAAATGACAAATCGTGCATAGCAGAGATAACCAATGTTCTGTGAAAATTATCCGAAAAATAATTCAGAAAGACACTTCTAAAAGGAGGTTTGCACTCTATGTGTGTAGCACTCTAGTTTTTAAAAGTAAACAGATTTTTTTTCTTTAAAAGCTGCTCAAATCCACTAACTGAAGGATTAGAAGAGTATAATAAGGACACAGAGTAATATTGAATAAGGGCCCCTTCACACGTAATACGACTGAGGCAGAATGGTGCATAAAGGAGGAGTCAAATGGCACTCGTGGGAAATTGTAGCCGCACTCGAACACCTCATACAGCAGTCGCCACATTCAGGGGACAGCACATGCACTCTATATTCGCATGTCGCTCACACTGGAAACCCACTCGAACGGCGGGCATAATGAGGTCACACTGCCATCTAATCGTGTTCGGAGCATTGGAAGGGCATGTCGTACACAGGTTGGACATATTGTGCCGCGGCTGAGCAGCTACACGAAATTATTGTCCATGTCGAACGGTGGCTGAATGATGGCATCAAGGCAGCCTTCACACCAGCGGCCGAAAATCGTCGAATGCAGGACGAAGGGCGATTCGACACACTCTCGGCTGAAGTTGGCTGGAGTCCAGGTGCCACCCACGAACATCCAACACCACTCGCAAGGCACTTAGAAATGCGGGGATATTTGCGCAGCCTGCCATGCATGACGCTGCCATGCCACTTTCATGCTCGCTGTGCAAATGGCCGCTCATTTTCTAAGTGCCGCACGAGTATGCCGTTACCAAGCAATATAATGTCCCCCAACACAGATGGCGTGCAAGTGTGCAGTGTCCCCCCACAGATGGCGTGTGACCCACCCCTCCCACACACACACAATGAGCCTATCAAGGTGGAGCTGAGGTTGCAAAGGTTCGCACGGTGGCTGCAGTGCAGTGTGATCACTGTCAGTGCAGCATGCACAGCTGGATGGCTGTCATGTCCATGACAGGACAGCTGACAGCTGTGGAACACCATGGCATACAGTGGGGCAAAAAAGTATTTAGTCAGCCCCTGATTGTGCAAGTTGTCCTACTTAGAAAAATGAGAGAGGTCTGTAATTTTCAACATAGGTACACTTCAATTATGAGAGACAAAATGAGTAAAAAAATCACATTGTAGGATTTTTTTTATTTGTAAATGATGGTGGAAAATAAGTATTTGGTCACCCACAAACAAGCAAGATTTGTGGCTCTCACAGACCTGTAACTTCTTCTTTTAGAAGCTCTTCTGTCCTCCACCTGTTACCTGTATTAATGGCATCTGTTGGAACTCGTTATCTGTATAAAAGACACCTATCCACAGCCTCAAACAGTCATACTCCAAACTCAACCATGGCTAAGACCAAAGAGCTGTCGAAGGACACCAGGAAGAAAATTGTAGATGTGCATGAGGCTGGGAAGAGTGAATCTACAATAGTCAAGGAGGTTGGTGTGAATAAATCAACTGTGGGAGGAATTGTAAGACAATGGAAAACATACAAGACCACTGATAATCTCCCTCAATCTGGGGCTCCACGCAAGCTCTCATTCTGTGGGATCAAAATGATCATGAGAACAGGTGAACAAAAATCCCAGAACTACACGGAGGGACCTGATGAATGACCTGCAGAGAGATGGGACCAAAGTAACAAAGGCTACCCACTACGCAGAGAGGGACTCAAATCCTGCAGTGCCAGGCGTGTCCCCCTGCTTAAGACAGTACATGTCCAGGCCCGTCGGAAGTTTGCCAGAGAGCATATGGATGATCCAGAAGAGGACTGGAAGAATATCATGTGGTCAGATGAAACCAAAATAGAACATTTTGGTAAAAACTCAACTTGTCATGTTTGGAGGAAGAAGAATGCTGAGTTGCATCCCAAGAACACCATATCTACTGTGAAGCATGGGGGTGGAAACATCATGCTTTGGGGCTGTTTTTCTGCAAAGAGGACCGGACGACTGATCCGTGTTAAGGGAAGAATGAACGGGGCCATATATTGTGAGATTTGAAGCCAAAACCTCCTTCCATCAGTGAGAGCATTGAAGATGCAACGTGGCTGGGTCTTCCAGCATGACAATGATCCCAAACACACCACTCGGGCGACGAAGGAGTGGCTCCGTAAAAAGCATTTCAAGGTCCTGGAGTGGCCAAGCTAGTCTCCAGACCTCAACCCCATAGAAAATTTGTTGAGGGAGTTGAAAGTCCGTGTTGCCCAGTGACAGCCCCAAAACCCCAAAACTGCTCTGGAGGAGCTCTGCATGGAGGAATGGGTCAAAATACCAGCTACAGTGTGTGCAAACCTGGTGAAGACTTACAGGAAATGTTTGACCTCTGTCATTACCAACAAAGATTATGTTACAAAGTATTGACCAAATACTTATTTTCCACCATAATTTACAAATAAATTCTTTAAAAATCCTACAATGTGATTTCCTGTATTTTTTTCTCATTTTGTCTCTCACAGTTGAAGTGTACCTATGATGAAAATTACAGACCTCTCTCATTTTTCTAAGTAGGACAACTTGCACAACCAGGGGCTGACTAAATGCTTTTTTTTTTACCCCCCTATATGGACCTGTATGTTGTTTGTTTTGCCCCACTGTATTATTACATGCAAAAAATAAATAAAAATTTCAGAAGTGCTCACCCTGCACAGTCTCTCTGAGCAGGAAGAAAGCCCACAAGAGGTCATTTATTTATGTGGAAAGTACTAAGATAAGAAACTTACACCACGTGTGCCATCCATCAGAAATACATCTGGCACATATATGAAGGAGAGTGAAATATTTTTAAAGCTTTCACTGCGAGTGTGCTGCTTGTTATTGCTGCATTGGCATTATACTGGCAGACAGTGATAATGCTGTGTGCTGAACACAGCCACAGCTACTTGTATTATGCTACAAAAACAAAGAAAATGCTCAAGTATATAGTGAAACAGGTTTCATTTATGCTATACGGATCAATCACAATCGTTAATATGCACATAAAATGGACCCCCCCACATCATGAGTCCTTGCGCACAGTGCATGTTCTATATTTATGGAGGGGCAATATTGGTGTGAGAAGACCAGCTTTGGTGCTCTGCACACAGGTTCCAAATGAGACAGCGAGAGTTTTAAATTTGTTTCCTTAATTTCTCCAGTAACGAAAGCAGTACCTTTAAGGGTGGAGCTTATCAAAATTCCGGTCTTTAATAAATGAGCCCCAGCACCCATTTACTATTGGGTTTTGGTACTCATCCCCACTCATGTCTCCATAATCTATTCCCAGGCATATCAACCTCAAAGACTGAGGAACAAGAGCCATGACCGTAACTGCCAAGATAAGTGAACCTATCCACAAGTTCAACACTTTTGCAACACACAGATACACTACCGAAGGGAGAGTCCAAAAATCATTGACAGCCTGGATCTCAATCTTTATCCAGGACAATAATACAAGTAAATGACACTTCAACACAGACACAGACACTTCAACTCCTCATTTAGTTTCTCAAGTGCCGCAATCTGACTATCTATTGATTCTGCATCTCTATCTATTCTCTATCTATTGATAACTGGCTATTCTTCTTTTTTTTTACTGTGAATTATTCAGTGTTTAGTGTATATTTGTAGATGCCATATAGAGAGAGTGCAGCTCAAACCGAAGTCAAATTCCTTATATTCTGTGGATACTTGGTGAGTAAAAGCTATTCTGATTCTCTGTAATGCTATCTAAAACCCAGTACATCCATGTATTGAACAGATAATGAGCCAGAATACATACCTGATGATTTGTGATACACGAACTTGTGTTCAGTTTTTACTCGCAAAGCATGGTGGGCATCTATGCCTTCTTGTGTGTGAAACCAGACTGCTGTGGTCACTGAAGGGCAAATAACTAAGACTAAATACCATTCAGAATAATCATTGCAAGCACCTTTCCTGACACATATAGCACTGTAATACTCCTGTAGTTGTTGCACCATTTCCTTTCCAGAGTTGGACTATAAGTCCTTTTTCAGTCTGTGGGGGTAATATCTCTCTCCCAGATGGAAACAAAGATGGTTTGCAATCCCAGGAGAACAGCATCTTCACCCACCTGAAGGAGTTCAGCTGCAATACCACAGATCCCTGGAGCTTTCTCTGTACTCAGTTATTTCACTGCTTTACCAATCTCACCAACATTTGGTGGCTCTCAGTTGATTGCAGATCATCCACCAGACCCCTGGCAGTGGAGGTAGCTAAAGCCCCGGTCACACGGCACTAATAAGGGATAACAAAGCCCAAATGAAATCTAGACTTTTGTTGACTTTTGGAGCCATTGTTTAACCTTCATCCAGCTTCGTTCCTGCATCTGGTGCTTCATTCCTGCAGGTGGCACTTCATCAGAATTTTTAAACTGTTGAAAAATTTGAATGAATACTGATGACAACCTCAATTTGTCTGAATTTTTTCGTTTTTTTTTCTTTTGCTTAGTTTTCATAATGTTAGCATGTCGTTTGACTTTCATCGTCCTTCGTCCAACCTCCCAAGTCCGACGTATTGAATGAAGGCTGATGATATCTGAGCAAATCAATAACTAAAGCTTCGACGAGCTGAACAAGACACTGTTGTCTCGCTAAAGAATCGTTCATGTATGGGATGAAAAAGCAACGTTTGCATACACAAACAATAGTGTTAAGGACATTTTATCAACTACTTTAAATTAGGGATGTCCCGATCAGGTTTCTTTGGCCCCGATCTGATTCCGAGTCATCTGATTTTGAGTATCTGCCGATACCAAGTCCCGATCCGATACTTTAAAAAACTGAATGAACAATGAACAAATGCTAAATATATAATAATTTCATTTTAATCACTTTATTTTATTATTTATCACTTAAACAGTGCACTTCTCCTTGAGGTAGCTTGAACAATCAAGTAATAATCTACCAGACTTAAAAAATGTACAAATTTCCATGTTATTTTATTTGTCTAAAAATAAATGTCCAAGGTTCTGTATGTTAAACAAAGAAATTATCTAATCTGAAATAACAGGTGGTTTTAATTCATAGATGAAAGGTTTCTACAGAACCATTTATTGATTTAGCTATTTTAATTACAAGTGTTCTAAACTTTTTTTAAACAGTAATCAGAAATTTTGAGGTAATAAACAACAACAACAAAAAACATTTCCAAGGATTTTTCTTCAGACACGTGGTTTCTGCACTGATGTGTGGTTCAAATCCCAGCCTGACTGGAAAATCACTAAGGGCCCTTGGGCAAGGTCTTTAATCCCCTATTGCTCCCGGTGTGTAGTGAGCGCCTTGTATGGCAGCACCCTGACATCGGGGTGAATGTGAGGCATAATTGTAAAGCGCTTTGAACGTCTGATGCAGATGGAAAAGCGCTATATAAATACAGTCCATTTACCATTTGTACAGATCAGTGGTTTCTTCCACTAGTCTTCCGTGTTCTGGTCCATCGCGTCGTTCCTATTGGACAGCGCGAAGCTACGTCACAGCTCAGAGCGTCGAAAGTTCAAAAGTCAACTTGAAAAGTAAAAGGAAAAAAAAAAACCCTTACATTTGCGTCCTGACAGTCCTCAGTGTACCCCTCTGATGCTTTATCAGTGTTCAACAAGTTCAGAGCAGCGCAGTTAAACGTGAATGAAGACGAAAGCTCTTTAAGACGCGCTCCTAAATGTGATGAGTGCGCACGTCGCTCGTGCGCACACCATCTCTCGCTCCATTTTGCAGACAAACGATCACAGGACAATTTGTTTTTTTCTTTTTGTTAATCAGATGACAGATCGTCGTTCTGAGGACTTGGTCAGCACTGGGTCCTGCTGCGCATGGAAGGATGACTGAACAAGAGTTTCGGTGGGAAAGTGTCCATCATCCTCTTGTCATTCCATCGAGGCATCAGGCTGAGCGCGTAAACACACAAACAGCAGTTTTGCGAAAGAAAGAAACTTTGCACGTGTAACTCCCCCCACCTCTGTCCGGGTTACAATTCCATCTCTTCTTCCTAAATTCACTGCGCAACTCTTGTTCCCTTTTCTCCTCTGGAATTGGTTTCAGCCACAGAATGTCCGGTTGAACTTATGTTTTTTCTTTTGTTCAATTAAAAAAAAAAGACTGGGTTGAACTTTGACCGCGTCAGCCTGCCGACAAGCGGCAATGCGCACTCCCGTCAGAAGCATCGTGTCAAAAGCCGAGCTAAAGCGACGCTTCTAAAGCAACGTGTCTCAAGCCTCTGACGCTTCCGACGCATGAAAGGCCCATTAATCTGCAATAATGAGCCTGAAATAGCGCTGATCAAAATAATGAGGATAAAATCGATATCGGATTCCTGATCGGGATGCAACGTCTGATTTCGATCAAGTCTGAAACCACGTGATCGGGCCATTTTCCGATCATGTGATCAGATCGGGACATCCCTACTTTAAATATTTATGCACTTTTCAACCATTTGTGGCTGACCTGCATGTGTAGACACGTTGTTGTTGTGAAGACAAACAAAATCTCTTACCTGTTGTTAAGATAAACAAAATCCTACACCTGCAAGTACGGTGGACATGAGGACAAGGCTGGCTGTGCTCGGTTTCATACCTGCTTTTGGTCACGTCATCGTGAATGTTCTGTTTTGATTTTGTTTAAAGTGCCAAGGTCGACGTTTGCTTTGTTTTACTTTCTTAGTTTCAGTTTTGTTTCGTTCCTTTCTTCACTCTTGATTTGCAGGCTTTTCAGTGAGGGGAAAGGTGCAAGATCTTTCGTCCATTTTTTCCTTAACGATTTGAGACTTTTTGACTTTTTATCTTTCGGCCAGCGATTGCAGTGTACCGTGTGACCAGGCCCTAACATCCAGGCAGGAGGATCAGCCTCATGCAACTGCACTAAGTAGCCTGTTCAAAGAGACAGTACAGCAGAGGCAAGCCATCACCCACCATGATGGGACACTGTGATGGGACACTGTGTAGGTTTGCAGGAATGCCACATGTCGATATCGAGGGCTTTATGCAGGATATAGAAAACATTAGAACATCTTACCACCTTAATGGACCTGAAGTCCAACAGGTGTGGATGAAAGCATGTGGCCCTAAATGGAGTCAGGTACGCGGAGACTGGAATCCTGCAGATCAACAAGGCGTACCACTGACACATGATGATCTAGTCTTGAAAACAAGAGTGGAAGCTATGATTACACGTGCGAAAGGAGTGTTAGGACCAAAGATAAATTATACTGAAATTACCAGGACAACTCAGAAAGAAGGAGAGCCATGGACAGAGTTTAGGTGCAGGTTTGAGAATGTATTTAGGGTCCATAGTGGCATATTGCCAGAAACACCTGTGTATGAACAACAATTGAAAAACGCTCTGATCCAACATTCCAATAAGGATATAAAAGCTTGGATACAGAAACATTGGATTGGATTGCCTACAGGCACATTGGAAGAAACACATACACACTGCTGTCATGCAGAAGAAGTCTTAAAGCAGAAAAAGACAAGAAACAGCGACAAAGGAGTGTATGTAGCACATGGAGATGATGAAATATATTACCAGCAGGGTAACTTAAGACAGCAGAAGCAGTGCAAACGGCCCAAAAAGCCATGGCAAAATAGACAAGGTGGACAGCCACAACGTCAAGGACCATGGCAACCACAACAGCAGCACAGACAGGGAGGGCCACCACGTGGTCCCCTGATTTGTTGGAACTGTGGAAGAGAGGGACATATGTATAGAAATTGTCCGAATCCACCTACTGAGGGAGCAGCAGGGAGAATTCCACAACGGAATAATCCTCCGCAGCCACAGTATCCACAATGACTAGAATCCATAATCCATGATTCCACATCAGATAGGCAGTCTGATTGTGATATGGATCTGTGTGCCTTGCTGGGAAATCCGGTACCAAAACCAGAAGTGACTTTGTTGGTAAATGGACGACTAGTGACATTCCTTTGTGATACAGGAGCATGTAGAACTACATGTAATGACAACATACCTGTCCATCAATTAAGCAACGAAATCTTTAGGGTTCGCTCTGCAAATGGACAAACATCAGACGTCCCTATCACCAAACCCATAACGTTGACAGATCCATTTGGCCTGACGTGTACTATGTCAGTGTTGAGCATGCCACAATGTCCAGTTAACCTCCTAGGACGAGACGGATTGACTGCATTGGGCTTGTCCATAATTGTGGAACAAGGGAAATTAGTTGTTGAACGCACAGGAGGCGTTAACATGGTAAGAGAAGAAAGCGCTGACCCCACATTCCACTATTACTATACATTTGACATTTCAGAAGAAGATGCTGCAGGATGGGGTAAAGATGTCGTCTTGCAAGCGACAGCCCTACTAAAAAATCCTGAACAACAGATGTCACCACCTGACCTGCATGTCACAATGTGGCATAAAGATCCTCCAGGTCCGGATGGTGACTATGAAACTAAATTGAAAAATGTTTCACCTGTGAAACTGACAATGACCGATTTGATTCATCATGGCAACTCAACAGCTGTCATAACAGTAACAGGCGCCACTGAAGATGTATCAAAATTGAGATTCACAGGTATGCCATTACATATGTCACTTTGTAAGCCATATTTGACAGAATGGCAAGAATTGGGACTGACAGTCATAACAGCTTTGTCATCCTCTGATTGGAGTAGAGTTGGCCCACGAACGGAGTTCAGTCCATCAACCAAGTTGTATAAAGTGCCAGTTAATGTCTCATTGGTGCTGACAGCTGGAACACACATTGATGCGTCCACTTCACAATCCTGAGTGTTTCAGTTGAGTCCTGAAGAGGATGATCTTCTCTCTTCAGTACCGTCAGGATTGTGGACAACAGGTCCTTCAGACGTAGGACTGATTAAAAATGCACAACCTGTAGTTATAAGGCCAAAAACAGAATACAGACCATGTGTAAGACAGTATCCATTGAAACCTGATGCAATTGACGGAATCAGGCCGGTAATAGAGGATTTATTAACAGCAGGAGTAATAGTGCCATGTCCAGTTTCACCATGTAACACACCCATATTTCCGGTAAAAAAGGCTCCGCCCTCAGTGGGGTGGAGAATGATTCAAGATCTGCAGGCAGTAAATGCTGCTGTGATTAAAAGAGCACCATGTGTCCCAGATCCACACACCTTGTTAAATTCGCTGAGACCAAATTCTAATAGTTTCTCAGTAATTGACATAAGTAATGCATTTTTCTCTGTGCCAGTACATCCAGATAGTCAATTCTGGTTTGCTTTTACCTTTAAAGGACAACGATATACATTCACCAGATTACCGCAGGGTTACGCAGAGAGCCCAACTATTTATTCTCAAGTCATGTCAGCATGTTTAGCCAATTTCGTTCCACCGGCAGATAGCCAACTGTTAGTGTATGTTGATGACATTTTGATTGCCTCTGACACACGAGAAAACTGCATAACTGACACAGTAGCATTATTATGTTTCTTATTTGACAATGGCCACAGAGTGAGTAGAAACAAAGTTCAGTTGTGTAGGGATAAAGTAAAATATTTAGGACATGAGTTATCAGCCACAGGGCGCACGATCCTGTCTGACAGGAAGGAAGCAATTTTGCACGCTCCAAAACCACAAACCAAAAAGCAGATGATGTCATTTCTTGGATTGAGAAATTACTGCAGGGCATGGATTCCTTGCTATGCAGAGTTGACTAGTCCACTTTCTGATTTGATGTACAAAGATGATATTTCAATGTCAACCGTGTTGGAATGGAACAAAGATGCTGAGGAAGCCTTTGTAAAAGTAAAACAAACATTAGTGTCATCCACAGTTTTGGCACTACCAGATTATAGTAAACCATTCATTCAAACAGTTGATTGTAAGAATAAGTTCATGACTAGTGTTTTGGTTCAAGTGTATGGCTCAAAATTGAGGCCAGTTGCCTACTACTCATCTAAATTGGATGCAGTAGCAAATGCTTTACCACCATGCGTACAGGCTGTTGTTGCAGCCTCTATGGCTGTTCAAAGTAGCAGTAATGTTGTTCTATTCCATCAGCTGACATTGAAAGTTCCACATGCAGTCTCTGCACTTCTGTTGCAGACAAACATGAGCCTTTTGTCCCCAGCAAGACATCTTTCGTGCATGTCCTTGCTATTATCACAGCCACACCTTACGATAGAGCGATGTACAACATTGAATCCCTCCACATTGATACCTTTACCTGAGGATGGTGAGCCGCACAATTGTCTTGATGTAGCAACAGTTTGTACAAAAGCACGCCCAGACCTCCGGGACACACCCATCCCAAACAGTACAATCGTGCATGTGGATGGTTCTTCCACCAAAAATGCTTATGGACAAATGCAATCTGGATATGCTGTCGTCACAAATTCAGAAGTATTAGATTCTGCTTCATTGCCATCGTCATTTTCAGCACAAGCAGCTGAATTAGTTGCTTTAACTGCAGCTTGCTATCTGTTTCAAGGTACGGCCGTATCAATTTATACGGACAGCCAGTACGCTTTCAGCACAGTGCATGTGTTTGCAAAACTATGGGAGGAGCGTGGAATGGTGACATCGTCTGGAAAGCCAGTGACTCATGCCACTCTCCTAACTGCCCTACTGCAAGCTGTGAAGTTGCCTCAACAAATTGCTATATGCAAATGTGCGGCTCACACCAATGGCTCTGACAGTGTTTCAAAAGGAAATGATTTTGCTGACAGAGCAGCAAAAGAGGCAGCAGCAGCTTCTTCTATTTTTGTTGTACAGGAAACTACTCCAGATTTGCATTTAGGTCATACACTGCTTGCTGACATGCAACAGCAGGCAACAGACAGAGAAAAACAAATGTGGCTAGCTAAAGGAGCTACGTATGCAAATGACTTGTACGTATGACCACAAAAGAAACCCATATTGCCAAAAAATATGTTTAAATGGGCAGCTATTATGAGCCATGGCGTGACGCATGTCTCATCAGGAGGTATGATATCGCAATTGCAATCTATTTTTTGTCTTTATGGGTTCGATGCATATGCAAAACAGCATTGTAGAGCATGCATGATATGTGCAAAACACAACTCACAAGGCAATTTGAGACCCCAAAGAGGTAAATTTCCAACACCACAATATCCCTTTCAAGTGATTCATATGGATTATATACAGCTGAGTAAACATGAAGGGAAGGAATTTTGTTTAGTCATAATTGATGCCTTCTCAAAATGGGTAGAATTGTTCCCTACAAAACATGCGGATTCACTTACAGTGGCTAAAGCATTATGCAAAGACATCATCCCACGATTTGGAATACCAGAAACAGTCTATTCAGATAATGGAGCGCATTTTGTTAATACAATAGTGCAATACGTAGGAGAAGCACTACAGGTTAATCTCAAAAATCATTGTTCTTATCATCCACAAAGCGCCGGATTAGTGGAAAGGATGAATGGAACAGTAAAAAACAGACTTAGAAAGACAATGGAGGAAACAGGCAGACCATGGACGCATTGTGTAGATTTGGTAAAAATGTATATAAACATAACTAGTACCATGGGGTTGACACCGTATGAAACATTGTTTGGCAGAAAACATCGATTGCCATATTATGGACAAATTTGGGATGTACCTGAGGAAGCCAATTTGGCGGATTACATGAGAAAAATGTTAGAAGGACAACGAGGGAGAGTTCCAAACACTGATGATCCCATTTCTCCACAGGAGGACCCTAAAGTGGTACCTGGAGACTGGGTGTTGATAAGAAGCATCAAGAGAAAACACTGGCACTCACCTAAATGGGAAGGGCCCTATCAAGTACTACTCACAACACCCACAGCTTTGAAAATTGGGGAAAGAAGTACATGGATTCATTTAACTCACTGTAAGAAAGTCATTTCTGCAGACACAGACAAACAGTAAGAACAGTAGGACAAGACTAGTAATAGTGTGTGAGCTTGGTGTTAAGATCCAGGTTAGACACGAAAGCTAGCAGAAGACATTAAGAAGCCACTGTTCTGAACATAGGTGTGCTGTAGTGTGCAGAAATGGCGAAAGAAAAAAATAAAAAGAACGAGGGTTTCTGGACCCCACGGACAGTCCTTGTTATGCTACTTTTCTTTTTTGAATTGGGATTATTATTAAAAGCCATGAGCACGGGACATGATAATAAGGATCACATCCACAGATTGCAGAGACCAAAAAGAAGTAACGAAGACCCCAGTCCGATAATAAATGCCACAGTACATAGCTGTAATGGGAATAATGCGTACCGATTTGGTGTACAAGCCTGCATTCCTAGAAATACATCTGTGATCATCTCTGTACCATATAGTGGTCTTACCCATGGAATGCCGGATGGTGACAGAGGGACTAATTACGGAAATAGTTTCTCATGGTATATGACCAACGATCAACAAGATAGGAGATGGGAAACGTTGGTAGCCGATGAATGGAGTAGATGGACACCAAGATGGGCACAAACCGAGTGGGCTAAGTACCAGAGTCAAATTCTCAAAATGTATCAGATAAGCTGTCTATAGTGGTGAATACCACAGAAAAAGGAACCATATTCCCACCTGATATAGAGGGAGACTGTTGGTTGTTCCTCCTTTGGGTATACAAACAAGGAAAAGATCCGTATTTCCATTTCTTCCTCTGTGAAACAGATAGAGTACAGCAACCAATATTGACCGAATTAAGTACGTCAAAGGGGGTGCCCATACAAGCAAAGGGGGTGCCCATACAAGCAAAGGGGGTGCCCATACAAGCAAAGGGGGTGTCTGTACAAGGCACAAAAGACATGAAGGCAGATGACTGGTTCCTAGTAACTACAGGAATTAGTGGACAAAATAACAATTGGCTTTTAATGGCAGAACAAGCAGGACTAGCAGCAAAGAAGGACTGTGTTGTATGTATGGGACCCAGACCTATATTACAGGTAATACCGGCAGCATTACCCAAAGACTGTCTACTGACTGCTATGACACAGACATACATTGCGGCAAACAACAATTGTTCTAAGTGGGACAAGATCTATCCAGTGACCAAATTGACTAAGATTAAACCTTTATTCTCAAGCAAAGTTGGGCATGCTAACCATACATGTGTACACTTGACAGGGACAAGTAAGACTTTGGGTAGCTTAAACCACACCGCCTGGTGTAAGAATGTGGTCCATAGTACTCCCACATTCAAACCTGTCGGGAGGAGTGACGTATGGTGGTGGTGTGGGGATAACAGAATCTTTGACAGACTGCCACGGAATGTGTCAGGTTATTGTGCAGTAATATCATTATTGTTACCAGTTGAAGCCATACCCATGACCCCTGAAGACGTTACGACATATGCAGCCTCTCTTATTCCTGAAGATTAGCAGAAAGGCATAGCCAGACATAGAGTGAAAAGAGATTGGAAAGGAGTGGGAAATCCAACATATATTGACGCAATAGGAGTCCCCAGGGGAGTGCCTGACGAGTATAAACTGGTTAATCAAATAGCAGCTGGATTCGAATCTTCCATCTGTTGGTGGTGCTCAATTAATAAAAATGTGGACAGAATAAACTACATCCACTACAATGTACAGAAATTAGGAAACTGGACTGAGGAAGGATTTAAGGCTGTCCATTCACAGTTAGAAGCCACGTCCCTTATGGCCTTCCAGAATCGTATTGCTCTGGATATGTTGTTGGCAGAGAAAGGAGGTGTTTGTGCCATGTTCGGAGAACAATGCTGCACATTCATTCCCAACAACACGGCTGCAGACGGCAGTCTCACTCAAGCCATTGACGGGCTGAGGACGTTGAACAGGAAGATGAAAGAGCACAGTGGAGTAAACACCGAAGACTGGGATTGGTGGCTGGAAGGGATGGGAAAATGGAGGTCTTTGATTTCTTCACTATTAGTGTCTATAGCAGTATTTGCTGCAATTCTAACATTGTGTGGATGTTGTTGTATTCCATGTCTCCGAGGCCTTGTAAATAGAATGATAACCACAGCAATAAGTCCAGGACCAGGAGGGGGTCCGGCATCATATCCACTTCTGGGGACAGACGACAACGAGGAGGACGATGGCTCTCCTGACCTGTACCCAGACCAATGGAAGTATGATGACCCAGACACCGATGATGGTGACAATGACGACATCACCTCTGGGGTGTAAGCCTAGAGAGAGAACATACCATGATGAACCTCTTAGTGAAAATCTCAAAAAGAAGTGCTAAGCTGAGTGATGCCTACTGTATGTTTAACAGGCGATAAACAGGAGGGGAATGTTAAGGATTTTGTATATATGTTATCACTGTTAAACATTTGTACATTTGTCTTCTTTCTCATGAGAACGGTGTTGTGCTGTTTTGCACTTCACCCTGAGAATGTACGTGTTATTCAACCTTGTTTTAGCTTTGTCTTCTTTCTCATGAGAACGGTGTTGTGCCGTTTTGCACTTCACCCTGAGAATGTACGTGTTATTCAACCTTGTTTTAGCTTTGTCTTCTTTCTCATGAGAACGGAGATGTGCTGTTTTGCACCTGTCTTAATGCAATCCTGAGAATTCAATTTTGTTTTAGCACTCTGGGGTCAATCTGAGCTGGGAATGAAGGGCTGGATGTACTTATTATTATAATATAACTTTGTTTTCGCAGCCTCTAACAACTGGGAGTAAGAGAACATTTTGACTATTGTGATGTGGTGTTTAGTGTGAAGGAGTGTGGAAGACAGGACACTTCAGGCAGATGCAGAACAGCTGATACCTGCAACAGACGAACGAGATGTGCTGACCTGAAAGTGTTCTTCCTTACAGCTGCACTTATTGACGTATGCGTTTATGTTATGGGAAGAAACTTGTCTTGCGTCATCACCCCCACCCTTAGGACAAGTTTCTTGTTTATGTGATGAGGGCGTCTCTTAATAAAAAGAGCGGAAAAGCAGGCCAGACTTTAGTGTAGCCTTGGTGTACAGCCTGGCCGCACTCCGCGCGTAAAATTTGACTTTCTGTCTCACTGTTGTTTCTTGACTCTGTTTGTCTTGTTAAAGGTTTTAAAAATGTTTGGAGGAGAAAATACCCAACAGTTGTGCTTTTATTAATCTGTAAACAGTCAGAGGATCAACATACCACAGATGATAAGCCACATGACCACAGAGTCTTCTAACAACAGTTCCTTATACATCCTGAAATTTACATCAAGCTGTGCAGTGCGGCTCCTCTCGATTATATATGTAACACCTCCTCCGGTGGACACCGAAGATACCAGTACAATCTCCAGCAACTTTTAGAGTCTGGTCATGGACCAGAACTCTTGCATTCCATTGACCACCAGCTGTGTTGCAGTCGACAAGTCCTCCAGCTAGATAGCGCACAAACTCCAACAAAATTGTATGACCTCGAAGTCTGGCCAGATTTAGTCTTGTCCATTACATAGATGGGGGTTTGTGAGACCTCAACTGAATCCCCAATGAAGCCACAAGTCTGTGGTCAAAGTACATAAACTGAGCACATTTACAGACCCTACAGTTACACAGAAATTTCCAGAGTTTTCCTACAAAAATATGATCAATCGCTTTAACAACACAGCCAGTATTAGAATGCCATGTCCAGCAGTGCCACTCTGAATGTTGAAACCAGAATCCAGCAACTCGCTACCACTGAGTTTTTGCAAAATCAAGGAGCATTAAGCTATTTCCACCATGACTGCCAGATCCATGAGGACAGATGCAGGCCTTGCAGCCAGCCCTGTCAGTGCCAGTGACACTCTGGGGCAGTCATCAATTAAGGAGTGAAGATGTAAATAAAAAGTCTACTTCATGAAGATGTCTCTTACCTTAGTTGAAGACAAAACACCTGGAGAATGTCTAAATCTGAGCTTAATAATGAGCTAACTGACAGGGGGACATTTGACACCATTGGAAGAAGCCAATATGACACTCCCTAAAGGACAACGAAGCCCAAACATAGGCCTTTAGGACGATGACTAGACCAAATGTAGGTGTATCCAGCTACTGAGATCTAGCTCCTTCCAGGTCTTTGCATCTCACATAGTACAGCCAATGCATTGTGGAGTTTTTCAAATACCCTCAGCAGCAGCAGTAGATCATCACCCTTGATCAGACAAAGCATATTCTGACTGTCCACACGTGGAAGCCAGTTAATGTTTGGCCCTGGACACTCTGAAAACAATTCCAAATTGCCACAAAGTTGTTACAAAGTCACTTTTTAGTAATAATAACATTAGAAAGTGATGTTGCCACAACTTAATTTTGTAGACTTCCAGTGATGTTGCTGCAATATTGCAGGGTGACTAAGTGGAACCAATATTTTACTAGAAAATATTTCATAGGCTTGGATTTTATTCAAATATGTTGAAAGACGTGTTCCTTGAAAGTCATGGGAAATTTTCCATGCCCTGACCTACGGACCACTCACGCATCAGTCCAATGTCTTACCACTGTTCCACTTTGGCTCTCAATGAGGAGAATTGGATCAAAACAACAAAAACATCTGTATGTTTGGACATCTTCAACATTTAGTGAAGCAGATAACAGAATATTTACAGAGGAATTTTTAAAATGGTGAGACAAGCACCAAATGTGGCAGTGGGGAAAATAAGTATTTGATCCACTGTCAATTTTGCAAGTTTTCCCACCTACAAAGAATGGAAAGGTCTGTAAGTTTTGTCGTAGGTACACTTCAACTGTGAGAGACAGAATCTAAAAACAAAATCTACAAAATCACATTTTATGATTTTTAAATAATTCATTTGCATTTTATTGCATGAAATAAATATTTGATCCACAAGATAAACAGATCTTAACCCTCTGGGGTCCGATGGCATTTTTTGGACAGTTCACTTGCTTGGCATAAATGTTTTATTATTGCTGTTAACAGCTCTCCCTGCATCCCACAATCAAGTTTTATGTCTCTTTTTTCAGGACAACCTGTTCTTTCATAATATATATGCTTTTGTTGTGTTTTATAAGTGTAATAAAGGTTTACAATCAAAAATAACAAAGGAAAAAGTAAAGTGAAAAATAATTTTAAACACACATTTATTCAAAACACACAGCAAACTATAGTCTTGTGTGAAAGACTGTACAACAAAAAAGTTCAAACAATAAACACAAATGCACATTTTGAAAAATATATACAAAATGGTCTATGCGTTTATGCTTCAGTCTGAGGAGCGGCCCCTCTCCCTCACCCCACTGATATGATATGATGCTTTCACTTTTGCTGTGCGTAATGGCACAGGGCGCATTGGAGGAGTTAGGGGGCTATTCAAACAGGCCAACTAGTAAGATATCACTCCTGAAAATGATCTTTGGTTTATCACATGAGGTAAATCTTCCCTACGATTGGATTTTGGAAAACCATGTGATGGTGAACCAATTCTGATTAGACACTCACATTGCGCACATCATCACACAGCTTTTATGAGGAGTACAAAGATGGCCGACGGTGGACCGAAAGTCCGCAGAGTTAACTTTTCAGCAAAAAAGGTAAGTTTCTATCTCATATCATTAAAAAACATTTGTTTGCCATTACAGAGGACGGACGTTTCCTGTAGTTCTTGACCAAGTTTTCACACACTGCAGCAGGGATTTTGGTCCACTCCTCCATACAGATCTTCTCCAAATCTTTCAGGTTTAGAGTTTCAGCTCCCTCCAAAGGTTTTCTACTGAGTTCAGGTCTGGAGACTGGCCAGGCCACTCCAGGACCTTGAAATGCTTCTTACGGAGCCCCTCCTTAGTTGTCCTGGCTGTGTGTTTGGGGTCACTGTCATGCTGGAAGACCCAGCCATGACCCATCTTCAGTGCTCTTACTGAGGGAAGGAGGTTGTTTGCCAAAATCTCACAATACATGACCCCATCCATCCTCCCTTCAATACAGTGCAGTCGCCCTGTCCCCTTTGCAGAAAAGCACCCCCAAAAATAATGTTTCCACCCCCATGCTTCACAGTTGGGATGGTGTTCTTGGGGTTGTTCTCATCCTCCAAACAAGGCAAGTGGAGGTGATTCCAAAAAGCTCTATTTTGGTCTCATCTGACCAAATGACCTTCTCTCATGCCTCCTCTGGATCATGCAGATGGTCACTGGTGAACTTCAAATGGGCCTGGACATGTGCTGGCTTGAGCAGGGAGACCTTGCTGCCCTGCAGGATTTTAAACCATGACAGAATCATGTGTTATTAATGTAATCTTTGTGACTGTGGTCCCAGCTCTCTTCAGGTCACTGACCAGGTCCTCCTGTGTAGTTCTGGACTTTCTCAGAATCATCCTTAAGCCACAAAATGAGATATTGCATGGAATCCCAGACTGAGGGAGATTGACAGTCATTTTGTGTTTCTTCCACTTTCTAATAAATAATCATAACAGTTGTTGTCTTCTCACCAAGCCGCTTGCCTGTTGTCCTGTAGCCCATCCCAGCCTTGTGCAGGTCTACAGTTTTGTCCCTGGTGTCCTTAGACAGCTCTTTGGTCTTGGCCATGGTGGACAGGTTGCAGTGTGATTGATTGAGTGTGTGGACAGGTGTCTTTTATACAGGTAACAAGTTCAAACAGGTGCAATTAATACAGGTAAAGAGTGCAGAATAAGAGGGCTTCTTAAAGAAAAATTAACAGGTCTGTGAGAGACAGAATTCTTGCTGGTTGGTACGTGATCAAATACTTATTTGCAGCAGTAACATACAAATAAATTATTTAAAAAATCATACATTGTGATTTCCGGATTTTTTTTAGATTATGTCTCTCATAGTGGACATGCACCTAAGATGAAAATTTCAGACCCCTCCATGATTTCTAAGTGGGAGAACTTGCAAAATTGCAAGGTGTTCAAATACTTATTTTCCTCACTGTATTTCATGCAATAAAATGCAAAATAATTATTTAAAAATCATACACTGTAATTTTCTGGATTTTCTTTTCTTTTTTTTTAGATTCTGTCTCTCACAGTTGAAGTGAACCTACGATAAAAATTACAGGCCTCTCCATTCTTTGTAGGTGGGAAAACCTGCAAAATGGACAGTGGATCAAATACTTATTTTCCTGACTGTATTTGTCTGATCACAAAGATTCCAAAAAGGCGTACTGGAGTATCTGTGACTGAATATTATGGAGTTGTGGGGTAAAAACAGCAAGAATGGTGACAGAGGTCCATTGCAGTTTCTACAGGGGTCAAAAGTTAAAGTTGCTTCAATTTTGGTTAAAAAAAAGTGAAAATTATTGATTGTGCTAACAGGATTAATAAGAGGAGGGTATTTACAAGCTTTGCTTCTGCCTTCACCCTTTCGGCCACACGGGTTCATTGTACGTTGTTCTTTTTATGAGTTTTGTTTTGTCTGTGTGCCTAAATAAATTCATTCATTCATTCAAAAAAAATTCATTCATTCATTCTATGTATACGACGGCTAAGACCAAGCTTTACTAAATTATAAATAACTTTTTAAAGATATGAGAGAAAAACTTGCTTTTTTTTTTCTGAAAGTTATCTCCGCGGACATTCGAGCCAGCCATCGGCCATCTTTGTACTCCTCATAGAAGCTGTGTGATGACGTGCGCAATGTGAGTGTCCAATCGGAATTGGTTCACCGTCACATGGTTTTCCAAAATCCAAGCATAGGACAGATTTACCTCACTTGAAAAGTCAAAGATCGTTTTCAGGAGTGATATGTTACTAGTTGGCCCGTTTGAATAGCCCCCTGGGTGCTCCAATGAGTACATACGATTAGTACATACTCAGTGCGCCCTGCGCCATTACGCACAGCGAAAGTGAGAGCACACAGAGCAGAGAGAGAGCCTCTGATGACAATCTCATGTGCTCAAACAAAGAGTGTGTATTTATCAGGATTGCTCCACTAGTTTGCATGTGAATGTTACTGGATAACTCTGTTGCTTTCTCTGCGTAAAGCAGTGTTTACCATATCAAAATAACAAAACGCATAGACCATTTTGTATATATTGTTCAAAATGTGCATTTGTGTTTATTGTTTGAACCTTTTTGTTGTACAGTCTTTCACACAAGAACTCAAATTACGTTTATAAAGTGTCAAAACAGTTGTTTATTACAGTTTGATGTGTGTTTTGAATAAATGTGTGTGGAAATTTATTTTTCGCTTTATTTTTTCCTTGCCTATTTCTGATTGTAAACCTTTATTACACTTATAAAACACAATAAAAACATATATATTCTGAAAGTACAGGTTGTCCTGAAAAAAAAAGAGACATAAAACTTGATTGTGGGATGCAGGGAGAGCTGTTAATAGCAATAACAACACATTTATGCCAGGCGAGTGAACTGTCCAAAGAATGCCCTCGGACCCCAGAGGGTTAACTCAACCAATAACTTGTATCACTTTTTTACTACAATTATAGCAACTTTAACTTTTGACCCCTGTACAAACTGAAATTGACCTTTGTTACCATTCTTGCTGTTTTTACCCCATAACTCCATAATATTCAGTTAACCCTCACACAAAATACATTATATTTACGTAGTGTGTTTACCTGTGCACCGCCATGCACTGGGCATCCACTCCAAACACAAGACCCTTGGCACTCTTCTCTGGTCTGATCTTTTCCAGAGATGAGGCCCTAACAGGTTTCCATCCATCCCCTTTGTAACATGGGCCTTCCTCTGATGGAAGGCAGCAGCAGATGTATTCCCTCAGAGTCTGGAAACAAAAGTTCTTTTCCAGGACCAAGATTTGCAAAATGATTTACAGTGGTGGAAGTGCCAGTCCTACCACCAGCTACCAAAAAAGATGATCAGTAGTCTGCAGGAACACCTCCAGACAACTTTTTCCCCAGAATAACAAAGAGCATTTTTTTTTTGTTAATTTATGCAAGAACATTATTAATGTCAAATTTGGACAATTTAGTCTTTCACTGCATTCACATTTGACAGTTAAAAACAGCAACACTAATCAGAATTGCTATCAACTGCAATGGGAGAAATGATAACTTTGAAGTGTTAGTTACAACAACGGTTACACCACTTTAATTATACCACCATCGTAGATGGTCAACATTGTTGGTGACAATACTTGTACAAAAGTTTACAAAAACAATCATATAAGTTCGTGTTCACAGTGCCCACTATCAATTCTGTGTAGGAGCAGAACAACATCTGCTTTTTCAAACTGTGAGATACCCCATGATGCCAGGGTGAATGAGTGTTTTTCACATTTCTCCTAAATTCCTTTGTTTCTTCCTTCACATCATTTCTTTCCACTATCTTTGCTACTTCTTTTCAGCAAGATTCTGGTGGTGATTCTTCCTCCTCCTCCATCTTTCCAACTCTATCTCTGTCCTTCACTATTCAGCCCAGTGTGTCGGTGAAACATACAAACATACAGAGAGGCCTTTAAAACAATTGTTATCGCTGCTGCCCTCCTTCCATTCACATCCCTCCACCCGCTATTCCCCTTAACCCTGTTCTTACATTCAGTTTCATCTCCAGGAGGCTGGTACAAGGAGAGGGCAAGGGAGATGATGGCGGCGATCTCAAGGATGATGAGCGTCACATCCTGCAAGGCCTCCCACACAAGCTCCAGGAAAGTCTTCGGCTTCTTTGGAGGAATAAAGTTCTGTCCGTACGCCTGGCACCGACGCTCCAGATCTGCTGGGTCACCACTAAGTCCTGAGACAGGGAGAAGAATCAGGCAAAGGAAAAAGACTTTTTAAATATTAGAAAATCCTCATAAGAAATTGGTATTTTATGTCATACAGATTCATCCTACAAACTGACACACCTTTTTAATAGTCAATAATAATAATAATAAATTCACATGGCACTTTTAAAAAGCATCAAAGTACTCAACAACAAATTGAAATATAAATCAATTATAAAAAATACAAAAATAACCAAACAAACATGAGAAGCTGAGCCTATCTCAGCGGTCACTGGACAAGACCCGGGGTACAACCTAGATGGGTTGACAGTCTATCACAGGGCCAACGCACACAAATAAAGTCACTCACACCTACAGTCAGTTTAAATTCACCATTTCACCTAACCTACATGTCTCTGGAAGTTGGAAGAAGCCAAAGCACTTGATGGAAACCCGCGCAAACATGGAGAGAACATGCAACCTCGACATAGAGAGTCCAGGTTGGAAGAAAATCCAGGACCTTCTTGTTGTGAGGCAGCAGTGCTAATCACTGTCATTATTACAAATTATATATCACAGAAAAAGGTGAGTTTTTAGTTTTCATTCAAAAGATTCAGTAGAACCGGACAGTCTGATATCAGCAGGTTGTTTTCCACAACACAAGTTCAGTGAACAAATATTCTACGTACATCCTGCCAACGTCACCTTCAGAACACTAGGTAAACTTGCATCCTGAACTCTCAGGGTACATAATGGTATTCCAAAGCTTTTTTATATGTCTGAATTTTGTGATATAATTCAGACTTCTTTATATTAAAAATTCTAAAATGATGCCCTTTAAACTCACAAAACCAAGGGCGCCACACTGGCTGTTTCTGCAATGTCAAATATTCTGTGTGTGGAACTTCACAAAGCTAAACCTAATCTAAGGCATCTCACATACGTATATTACTTTGGAACCATCCCTGAATCCAAGCAATCAAGATGCCAACCCCAGTGAGGTCCTTAGTTTGAGTCTCATTAATATAAGGTCACTGTCTTCAAAATCACTGTTGATGAATGATCTAATTATGGAACACCACCGAGATATAGGCGGTTTATGTGAAACCTGGCTGAAACCTACCTTTGTACTCCCCTTAAATGAAGCCTGCCCACCTGCATACACATTTACTCACGTCCCTCATGATACAAAGCAAGGTGGAGGTGATGCTTTTATTGATCAATCTGGGTTTAGCTTACTGGGGGTCTAAAATACAGCTAGTCTGAACATTCAACTCACTGCTCTGCTCAGGTTGCCACATATAGCCAAGGTCAGAAGAATAAAACTCAAATATATTACTTTGTCACCGTATATAGGCCCCTGGGCCCACATTTTGAAATCTTAGATTAATTTGGTGAGTTTATCTCGAATTTGGCAACCTGTGCAGATAACATTCTGATTGTTGATGAATTCAGCATTCATGTAAACATCCCTTCTGACCTCCTCTGCAAATCATTCATGGACATTATAGATATATTAGGATTCCAGCAATGCATTCAGGGTTTGACTCACATTAGTGGAAACACCTTGGCTTTGGTCCTAGCTCGTGGTATTACAGTCTCAAATATTGACATTGTGTCTCTTGCGTCAGTGGTTTCAGATCACTCACTGCTTATGTTTGCAGTCTCATTGCTTTGTCCACTGGGACAAGATACTTATGTATCATCACAGCAGAGTATTAACTCCTCAACTATAAATGATTGGTCAACAGAGTCCCCAATATCTTAGCATCACTTTTGGAACATGATCATGCAGTAGATAATATTATGGACAGCTTAAACTCAGCGCTCATGAGCACAATGGACATGATTGCTCCGCCTACACTAAAACCATGTCCCCCCAAAACACACTGTCCTTGGTTCAAAGCTCATTTACGTGGTCTCAAGCATAAGCCTAGAGGTCTAGAGCGAAAATGGCATAGATCAAAACTAGAAGTATTCCAGCTTGCGTGGTACAATACTATTCTGGACTACAAGCACACATTATATAATGGCTGAGTGGATCCTTGTCATTTGATTGGTGCTTCGTATGTAATGGGACATGGATCATTCCTCCCATTTGTGTTGTGTTGCATTTAGAGTGCAAATATGGTTCTATTTACCATGCAAATTTGGTTCTATCCATCCATCCATCCATCCATCCATCCATCCATCCATCCATCCATTTTCTTCCGTTTTATCTGGAGCCGGGTCGCGGGGGCAGCAGCTCAAGCAAAGCCGCTCAGACCTCCCGAACCACACACACCTCCCCCAGCTCCTCCGGGGAACCCTGAGGCATTCCCAAGCCAGCCGAGAGATGTAGTCCCTCCAGCATGTCCTGGGTCTTTCCCGGGGCCTCCTCCCAATGGGACATGCGCGGAACACCTCTCCAGCGAAGCGTCCAGGGGACATCCGGAAAAGATGCCCGAGCCACCTCAGTTGGAAACAGGTTTGACTTACTACCGGCAATGGGAACCAAGCTCCTGCTGCGGTCGTACAGGGACCGGATAGCCCTTAGCAAAGGACCCCGGACCCCGTACTCCCAGAGCACCCCCCACAGGGTGCCCTGAGGGACACGGTCGAACGCCTTCTCCAGATCCACAAAGCACATGTGGACTGACTGGGCGAACTCCCATGAACTCTCGAGCACCCGATGGAGGGTGTAGAGCTGGTCCAGTGTGCCGCGAACAGGACAAAAACCACACTGCTCCTCCTGAATCTGAGGTTCGACTATGGGTCAAATTCTCCTCTCTGGTACTCTGTAACAGACCTTACTGGGGAGGCTGAGGAGTGTGATCCCCCTATAGTTGGAACACAAGCTCCGGTCCCCCTTCTTAAACACAGGGACCACCACCCCAGTCTGCCAATCCAGAGACAATGTTCCCTACTGCCACGCGATGTTGCAGAGGCGTGTCAACCAAGACAGTCCCACAACATCCAGAGACTTAAGGTACTCAGGACGGATTTCATCCACCCCAGGAGTCTTGCCACCGAGGAGATTTCTGACCACCTCGGTGACTTTGGCCTTGGTGATGGATGAGTCTGCCTCTGAGTCCCCAGTCTCTGCTTCCTCTTTGAAAAACGTGACGATGGGATTGAGGAGATCCTCGAAGTATTCCTCCACTGCCTGACAACATCCCCAGTCAGGGTCAACAGCTCCCCACCTGCACCGTAGACAGTGCTTCTGCCTCCTGAGGCATCAGACGGTTTGCCAGAATTTCTTCGAGGCCAGCCAATAGTCATCCTCCATGGCCTCCCTGAACTCCTCCCAGACCCGAGTTTTTGCCTCTGTGACCGCACGGGCTGCAGCACGCTTGGCCTCCCAGTACCTTTCAGCTGCCTCCGGGGTCCCACTTACCAACAAAGACAAGTAGGACTCCTTCTTCAGCTTGACGGCATCCCTTACATCTGGCGTCCACCACCGGGTTCGGGGATTGCCGCTGCGACAGGCACCAGAGACCTTGCGACGACAGCTACAAGTGGCCACATCGACAATGGAGGTGAAGAACATGGTCCACTCGGACTCCAAGTCTCCAACCTCCCCCGGGATCTGGGAGAAGCTCTCCCGGAGGTGAAGTTGAAGACCTCGCTGACACAGGGTTCCGCCAGTTGTTCCCAGCAGACCCTCACAATACGTTTGGGCCTGCCAGGTCTGACCGGCTTCCTCCCCTCCCAGCGGATCCAACTCACCACCAGGTGGTGATCGGTCGACAGCTCAGCCCCTCTCTTCACCCAAGTGTCCAAGACACGTGGTTGAAGGTCAGATGATACAACTACAAAGTCGATCATTGACCTCTGGCTGAGGGTATCCTGGTGCCACGTGCACTTATGGACACATTTGTACTCGAACATGATGTTTGTGATGGACAAACTGTGACTAGCACAGAAGTCCAACAACTGAACACCACTCGGGCTCAGATCGGGGAGGACGTGCTTCCTGATCACCCCACTCCAGGTATCACTGTCGCCACCCACATTGAAATCCCCCAGGAGAACAATGGAGTCCCCAGTCGGAGCACTATCTAGTACCCCTCCCAGGGACTCCAAGAAGGTCGGGTACTCTGCACTCTCGGCTCATAGGCTGAGACAACAGTGAGAGACCTGTCCCCAACCTGAAGGCATAGGGACGTGACCCTCTCATTCACCGGGGTGAACTCCAACACATGGCGACTGAGTTGGGTAGCAATAAGCAGTGCTATCCCAGCGCTCCGCCTCTCTACCCGTGGGCAATGCCAGAAAAGTGGAGTAACTCTCCAGGAGTTGAGTACCAGAGCCCAAGCTGTGCGTGGAGATGAGCCCGAATATCTCTAGTTGGTATCTCTCAACCTCCCGCACAAGCTCAGGCTCCTTCCCCCCCAGCAAGGTGATGTTCCACGTCCCAACAGCCAGGGGCTGTGAGCGCGGACCGGGCCACCCACCATCAACTGCCACCCAATCTTCTTTGCACCCGACCCCCATGGCCCGCTCTGCAGGTGGTGAACCCACAGGTGGACGGGCCCACGTCGCTCTTTCTGGCTGAGCCCGGCCGGGCCCCGTGGGCTAAGGCCCGGCCACCAAGCACTCGCATGCGAGCCCCAACCCCTGGCATGGCTCCAGGGTGGGGCCCCGGCTCCGCCATACCGGCCGATGTCTCGGTCCTTGATTTTGTACTGGTCATGGGAGCTTCTGAGCTGTCCTTAGTCTGGCCATCACCTAGGACCTGTTTGCCTTAGGAGACCCTACCAGGGGCACAAAGCCCCCGACAACATAGCTCCTAGGATCATCCGTGTATGCAAACTCCCCCACCACGATAAGGTGGCAGTTTGAGGGGGTGCTCCATACATGTATGGTTCCATACATTTTGTACCATTGCATGCCGCAAACCCTGCCCATGCACACACCACAACCAGGTGGTGATCAGTTGACAGCTCTATCCCTCTCTTCCCCTGAGTGTCCAGAACATGTGGCCTCAGATTAGATAATACAATCACAAAATCAATCATTGACCTTCAGCCTAGCATGCTCTGGGACCATATACACTTATGAGCATCCTTATGTTTGAACACGATGTTCGCTATGGACAGTGCATAATCATGGGCACAATTTCGTGGGGGATGGGGGGACATGTCCCCCCCCACCTTTTCAACCAGGGTGAACAGAATATGGTATGTCGCCCCCCCCCCCCCACCTTCTGACATATATGTGTGTACTTGAAACATGCTATGCCAGTCTTATGTGCAAACCATGTCAGTCTTATGTGCAAAACCATGTCAGAATAGTAGCTTTGTTTCTACAAGTTTGTATTTTTAGCAGCATTGACTTGTTTACAACACCTGTTTCTTGTTTGTCACATTCAGAATTTTCTGGGACTGCATTTGCCCAGATTTGAAACCAAAAATAGTTGCCTCTAGGGACTAGTGTCTACACATAAGTATCAATGGACCATATGCAAATTTACTAAATTCTGAAAGTTAGAAAAGGAAATCAGAAAAGCTATCTGGGACCTCAGAAAGCCCATCTGCAATTATTGCTTTATCTCCAAAATCAGTCTATACAAGCAAAATTATGTTCAGTATGAGTGTTGTCATTAGTGCCACTTCGAAAATTAAATTCATGATAATTTATCCAAAACTTATGATCTGCTGTTTTTTCAAACTTATGCAAAAACAAATCTTGAGAAAAAAATACAGTATGCGATAGTTAATAATTATTAAGAGCCTGTTCTTTCATATTTATGAATACATTTGACCAAATTGCAGTTGTTTTTTTTTATGAGAACTCAACCTATCATTCTTTTTGAGTTCTACACATGTGGTGATACCTTATTTACACCAGGATGTTAATAAAATTAATGCTGGCTATTCTCAGAATAAAGTACTTATATCCACAGTTTCAAATTGTATAAGTGAAATGGTGTCCACTTTATGGTCTTCTCAAAACATTAAAATTACTGTTCTGGATGCTCAGAATGCATCTGAGCTTATCTCAAAACCGTTGGCTTCTGGAGGCCTAAAGCGGCCCCCAGACCCCTGGCCTATGGGCTTCAGCCCTGCGGGCCTCGCACTTTGTCCCCCCCAATTTCTAGTTCTGAATTGCGCCCTTGTGCATAATTAGCACAGAAGTCCAATAACAAAAACCGCTCACATTTAGATCAGGGAGACCATTCCTCCCAATCATACCTCTCCAGGTGTCTCTGTCATTGCCCATGTGTGCATTGAAGTCACCCATCAGAATAATGGACTCCCCCACCGGAGCCCCATGCAGGACTCCACTCAGGTACTCCAAGAAGGCTGAAAACGCCAAAGTGCTGTTTGGTGCATAAGCAGAAACAACAGTCATAATTGTTCCCCCCGCCCTGCAACCCAAAGATGCTGGGAGGTGACCCTCTCATCTACCAGGGTAAACTCCAATGCAGCGGCGCTAAGCCAGGGTCTCATGAGTATCCCCACACATGACTGGCGGCTCACACGCTGGGCAACTCCAGAGAAGAATAATGTCCAACCCCTATCAAGAACAGTGGTTCTGGAGCTGAGGCTGTGCATGGAGATGAGGCCCACCAGATCTAACTGGTATAGCGCTCCACCTCCTGTACAATCTCTGGCTCCTTCCCCACACAGCGAGGAGACATTCTATGCCTCCAGAACTGGCTTCTGCCACCCGCGTCTGGTCTGTTGAGGCCCTCGACTTTCACTGCCACCCATGAGACAGCGCAACCAACACCAGCAATTACCCCTGTGGGTGGTGGTCTCACAGGGTAGAAGAAAGGTCTACTTTTCCTTTTTGGGCTGAGCCTGGCTGGGCTCCACAGCAAAATCGTCCACCAGGCACTCGCTGACAGGCCCTCTGTCCAGGCCTGGCTACAGATGGAGGGGCCCTGGGCTTCCTCTAGGCCGAGCCACGTTTCCACTGCCTCATTTGTCCATGGAGTCTTTATAAACCATTCTTAGTCTGGCCCCTCACCTGAGAGACTCTACCAGGAGATTGAAGGCTCCAGACAACACAGCTCTCGGGTTCATAGGGACACACAAACCTCTCCACCATGATAAGGTGATGATTCCCAGAGAGGGACCATCACCATCACTTTGTGTCCCTAAGGTTAAAAAAAAAGTTGGCAGGCCATAGAGCCTTCTCTTATTGTGCGCCTGCATTGTGGAATGATCTCCCTGCAGAGATAAAACAGTGAGATTCCATAGAGACATTCAAGTCCAGTCTAAAGACACATCTCTTCTCCCTCTTGTATGGGTAGCATACCGGTGTAGTATGGAGCTATGCTTCCTGCCCTTTCAATTCATGTTAGTAGCAATGGAACAGGTCTTGACCTCACTATATCTAAATTCTGGGTCTGCTAGTGAAGCACAGGGTTAGGTGCCAGGGACCACCTTAGTTATCTCTCTGCTTCCCTGTTGATTTACTGCTGGTGAATTAATGCCCCAGGTGCAGTTATTTCCAGCCAACTGATTCTGTTCTTTTTTCCTTTGTCCGAGGCACTAACAGCACAAATGACTGATGCTGTCCCTGCACCCGAGGGTGCCTGACTGACCTCGGGATGCCCTGCCTGCTGCACCAATGACTGGTGGTTGTACCTGTGGAGCATACCGGTAATGGACATGGACGCCAATGGATTAGAGACTCAATTAAGGGCTTTTTGTTGCTCTTCTGTTTTTTTTTTGTTTTTTTTTTGTTCTTGTGTTCATTAAGAAATTCTTGTGCAATCTATAAAAACCTTGTAACTGGTAGAATGGCCTCAGCCAGGGGTGGACAATCATGTGCCACTGCAGATTTTCCTTTCTACTAATCACCTCAGCAGGTGATTTCATTGATGATCAGGTGTTTATGTTCAGGGGAGAAGCTCATCAGCAAACCCACCTGCTGAGGTGATTGGGTACAAGGAAAACCTGCACTGTCTTGACCCTCGTTGCCCATCCCTGGCCAAAGCAGCAAGTCTGGGTTCGATCTGCTTGAGGTCTCTTCCTCATTATCACCAGAGAGAGTTTTTCTTTACCACTGCCGCCTGCGTGCTTGTTCGGGTGGGGGGGGTATTGGTAAGGTTAGACCTTACTAGTGTGAGGCATCATTGTTGTGATTTGGTGCCATAAATATAAAATAAACTAGAGGGCATCCAGAACGTATTTACGGCGTTTCACTTTTCCACATTTTGTTATGTCACAACCTTATTCCAAAATGGAGAAAAAAATTTTTTTTCCCTCAAGATTCTACTCACAACACCCCATAATGACAACATAAAAAACTTTTTTCAATTTTTACAAATTTATTAAAAACTAAAAAAATCACATGAACATGATTACAACATCACATGAAGTATTCAACACACTTTGCTCAATACTTTGTTAATTCACATCCAAGAGTTCAATCATTGTCTTATCAAACCAGAGAATTACAGCCTCAAGTGTTGTTGAATATGATGCCACAAGTTGGTGCACCTATCTTTGGGCAGTTTTACCCATTCCTCTTTGCAGCACCTCTCAAACTCCATCAGGTTGGATGGGGAGCATCGGTGCACAGACTATTTTCAGATCTCTCCAGAGATGTTCAATTGGATTCAGGTCTGGACTCTGGCTGGGACACTCAAGGACATTCACAGAGTTGTCCTGAAGCCACTCCTTTGATATCTTGGCTGCATGCTTAGGGCCGTTGTACTGCTGGAAGATAAACACTCACCTCAGTCTGAGATCAAGAGCACTCTGGAGCAGGTTTTCAGCCAGGATGTCTCTGTACATTGCTGCATTCATCTTTCCCTCCATCCTGACTCACCTCCCAGTTCCCAGTGCCTTTGATAAACATCCCCACAGCAGTCTACCATACAAGCCTGATTGGTGGATTGCTGCAGAGATGGTTGTCCTTCTGGAAGGTTGTCCACTCCTCACAGAGGAATGCTGCAGCTCTGATAGAGTGACCATCTGGTTCTTGGTCACCTCCCTGACTAAGGTCCTTCTCCCCCGATCTCTCAGTTTAGACGGGTGGCCAGCTTTAGAGGGAGTCCGGGTTGATCTGAATGTCTTCCATTTATGGATGATGGAGGCCACTGTTCTCATTGGGACCTTCAAAGCAGCAGAAATGTTTCTGTACCCTCCCCCAGATTTGTGCCTAAAGACAACTCTGTCTCATAGGTCTACAGACAATTCCTTTGACTTCATACTTGGCTTGCACTCTGACATGCACTGTCAACTGTGGGACCTTATATATAGACAGGTGTTTACCTTTCCAAATCATGTCCAATCAGCTGAATTTACGCCATGTGGACTCCAGTTAAGATGCAGAAACATCTCAAGGATGATCAGTGGAAACAGGATGCACCTGAGCTCAGTTTTGAGCTTCATGGCAAAGACTGTGAATAGTTATGTACATGTGATTTCTTTGCTTTTTTATTTTTAAGAAATTTTCTAAAATCTCAAAAGAAGCTTTTTTGACATTGTCATTATGGGGTATTCAAATCAAATCAAATCAATTTTATTTATATAGCGCCAAATCACAATAACAGTTGCCCCAAGGCGCTTTATATTGCAAGGCAAAAGCCATACAATAATTACAGAAAAACCCCAACAGTCACAACGACCCCCTGTGAGCAAGCACTTGGCGACAGTGGGAAGGAAAAACTCCCTTTTAACAGGAATAAACCTCCAGCAGAACCAGGCTCAGGGAGGGGCAGTCTTCTGCTGGTACTGGTTGGGGCTGAGGGGAGAGAATCAGGAAAAAGACATGCTGTGGAGGGGAGCAGAGATCAATCACTAATGATTAAATGCAGAGTGGTGCATACGGAGCAAAAAGAGAAAGAAACACTCAGTGCATCATGGGAACCCCCAGCAGTCTAAGTCTATAGCAGCATAACTAAGGGATGGTTCAGCTAAGGAGCTGGTTCCACAGGAGAGGAGCCTGAAAGCTGAAGGCTCTGCCTCCCATTCTACTCTTAAAAACCATAGGAACTACAAGTAAGTCTGCAGTCTGAGAGCGAAGCGCTCTATTGGGGTGATATGGTACTAAGAGGTCCCTAAGATAAGATGGGACCTGATTATTCAAAACCTTAAAAGTAAGAACAAGAATTTTGAATTCTATTCTAGAATTAACAGGAAGCCAATGAAGAGAGGCCAATATGGGTGAAATATGCTCTCTCCTTCTAGTCCCTGTCAGTACTCTAGCTGCAGCATTTTGAATTAACTGAAGGCTTTTCAGGGAACTTTTAGGACAACCTGATAATAATGAATTACAATAGTCCAGCCTAGAGGAAATAAATGCATGAATTAGTTTTCAGCGTCACTCTGAGACAAGACCTTTCTAATTTTAGAGATATTGTGCAAATGTAAAAAGGTCAGGGTAATGCCATCCAGAGTAGGGATCTGGTTAGACACCATGTTTCTAAGATTTGTGGGGCCAAGTACAATAACTTCAGTTTTATCTGAATTTAAAAGCAGGAAATTAGAAGTCATCCATGTCTTTATGTCTGTAAGACATTCCTGTTGTGTGCTGGGGTGTTTGGCTGGCTTGGTTTTTGTTTTTCTGTTTCTCCCACCAGGTGGTATGCATTCAGGACTGAGTGGCTGAGTATTAGGACCTCACCCTGAACACCTGAGGCTTGTTTTCACGTGCAGGTCATCAGGGCTCACAGCTGTGGTGTATTCTGTCTTGAACAGAGATTGCTGCACTTAAACCTTGAATGCACAGTGTGTGATTGCCAGAGACTCGACCTTGTGAGCAGACGTGTGAGATCGGCGTCGGGAGAACAATCTCACCATTACGGACGCAGAGACCGCTCCATGTTTGATGCCACAGTCTGTGAAGGAGGATTGGGTGAAGTCTCACGCTCTTCAGCACGCTTCCTGAGGTAATTTGGTTTTGGTGACTTTTATGAAGTAATGACAGTGGATTTGGTGTCCCTCACACCTTGTGTTATTGAGCTGTCACGTTATGCTAATTGTCTAATCAGCTTCTGCTGCAGTGGAGATTTGAACTGAGTTGTTCCGTGCCTGCAGGGTGAGAAGCTGATATATATTTAAGCCAGGAAATGTTTGCTGATTGTGTGCACCTTTGAGCTGTGTCTCTCTGGGTGGAGAGTGTTGGACTCACCTCATGTTTTCTTTCTTCACAGACTCGGTTTGTCGCGGCCACCTGGGGGGTGTTGGCGGGGTCCCTGGGTCCGAACTGCTGTGACCGGACCATTTGCGCTGCTGAGAGCGCGCTGTGTTTTCACCTCACCAGACCACGGACATTTTTGGTTGTTTATCACTAAACTCACTATGATTATTAAATTCTGTTATCTTTTGAACCGTGCTCTGCTTATTTTATGCTGGGTCCTGTCAAACGCTGGGTCGGTGCTCCGACCGCGTCCGACACATAACAATTCCTGCAGTTTAACTAATTGGTGTGTGTCCTCTGGCTTCATGGATAGATAAAGCTGGGTATCATCTGCTAACAATGAAAATTTAAGCAATGCTTTCTAATAATACTGCCTAAGGGAAGCATGTATAAAGTGAATAAAATTGGTCCTAGCACACAACCTTGTGGAACTCCATAATTAACCTTAGTCTGTGAAGAAGACTCCCCATTTACATGAACAAATTGTAATCTATTAGATAAATATGATTCAAATCACTGCAGCGCAGTGCCTTTAATACCTATGACATGCTCTAATCTCTGTAATAAAATTTTATGGTCAACAGTATCAAAAGCAGCACTGAGGTCTAACAGGACAAGCACAGAGATGAGTCCACTGTCTGAGGCCATAAGAAGATCATTTGTAACCTTCACTAATGCTGTTTCTGTACTATGATGAATTCTGAAACCTGACTGAAACTCTTCAAATAGACCATTCCTCTGCAGATGATCAGTTAGCTGTTTTACAACTACCCTTTCAAGAATTTTTGAGAGAAAAGGAAGGTTGGAGATTGGCCAATAATTAGCTAAGATAGCTGGGTCAAATGATGGCTTTTTAAGTAATGGTTTAATTACTGCTACCTTAAAAGCCTGTGGTACATAGCCAACTAATAAAGATAGATTAATCATATTTAAGATCGAAGCATTAATTAATTGTCTGGCTTCCTTGAGCAGCCTGGTAGGAATGGGGTCTAATAGACATGTTGATGGTTTGGAGGAAGTAACTAATGAAAACAACTCAGACAGAACAATCGGAGAGAAAGAGTCTAACCAAACACCAGCATTACTGAAAGCAGCGAAAGATAACGATATGTCTTTGGGATGGTTATGAATAATTTTTTCTCTAATAGTTAAAATTTTATTAGCAAAGAAAGTCATGAAGTCATTACTAGTTAAAGTTAAAGGAATACTCGGCTCAATAGAGCTCTGACTCTTTGTCAGCCTGGCTACAGTGCTGAAAAGAAACCTGGGGTTGTTCTTATTTTCTTCAATTAGTGATGAGTAGTAAGATGTCCTAGCTT
Source organism: Thalassophryne amazonica (assembly GCF_902500255.1). Lineage (NCBI taxonomy): Eukaryota > Metazoa > Chordata > Actinopteri > Batrachoidiformes > Batrachoididae > Thalassophryne > Thalassophryne amazonica. Next base: position 42,224,576 of record NC_047108.1, read on the forward strand.
TACGGAGGGCTTTTTTATAGAGCAACAGACTCTTTTTCCAGGCTAAGTGAAGATCTTCTAAATTAGTCAGACGCCATTTACCTCTCTAACTTACGGGTTATCTGCTTTAAGCTGCGAGTTTGTGAGTTATACCATGGAGTCAGGCACTTCTGATTTAAGGCTCTCTTTTTCAGAGGAGCTACAGCATCCAAAGTTGTGCTCAATGAGGATGTAAAACTATTGACAAGATAATCTATCTCACTCACAGAGTTTAGGTAGCTACTCTGCACTGTGTTGGTATATGGCATTGGAGAACATAACAAAGAAGGAATCATATCCTTAAACCTAGTTACAGCGCTTTCTGAAAGGCTTCTACTGTAATAAAACTTATTCCCCACTGCTGGGTAGTCCATTAAAGTAAATGTAAATGTTATTAAGAAATGATCAGACAGAAGGGGGTTTTCAGGGAATGCTGTTAAGTCTTCAATTTCCATACCATAAGTCAAAACAAGATCTAAAGTATGATTAAAGTGGTGGGTGGACTCATTTACATTTTGAGCGAAGTCAATTATAATAATAATAGATTAAATGCAGTGTTGAGGCTGTCATTCTCAGCATCTATGTGGATGTTAAAATCGCCCACTATAATAATTATCTTATCTGAGCTAAGCACTAAGTCAGACAAAAGGTCTGAAAATTCAGAGAAACTCACAGTAATGACCAGGTGGATGATAGATAACAACAAATAAAACTGGTTTTTGGGACTTCCAATTTGGATGGACTAAGAGTCAAGCTTTCAAATGAATTAAAGCTCTGTCTGGGTTTTTGATTAATTAATAAGCTGGAGTGGAAGATTGCTGCTAATCCTCCCCCTCGGCCCGTGCTACGAGCATTCTGACAGTTAGTGTGACTCGGGGGTGACTCATTTAAACTAACATATTCATCCTGCTGTAACCAGGTTTTTGTAAGGCAGAATAAATCAATATGTTGATCAATTATTATATCATTTACTAACAGGGACTTAGAAGAGAGAGACCTAATGTTTAATAGACCACATTTAACTGTTTTAGTCTGTGGTGCAGTTGAAGGTGCTATATTATTTTTTCTTTTGAATTTTTATGCTTTAATAGATTTTTGCTGGTTATTGGTGGTCTGGGAGCAGGCACCGTCTCTACGGGGATGGGGTAATGAGGGGATGGCAGGGGGAGAGAAGCTGCAGAGAGGTGTGTAAGACTACAACTCTGCTTCCTGGTCCCAACCCTGGATAGTCACGGTTTGGAGGATTTAAGAAAATTGGCCATATTTCTAGAAATGAGAGCTGCTCCATCCAAAGTGGGATGGATGCCGTCTCTCCTAACAAGACCAGGTTTTACCCAGAAGTTTTGCCAATTATCTATGAAGCCCACCTCATTTCTTGGACACCACTCAGACAGCCAGCAATTCAGGGAGAACATGCGGCTAAACATGTCACATGGGAGTATTGTGTGTCGAATTTTGAGGGAAAAATAATATTCCATCCATTTTGAAAGAAGGCTGTAGAAATGTGGAAAAACTGAAGCTGTGAATACTGGATGCACTGTAAATCATAATTTTTACATCCAGTTTTCTTTAGACAAGTCAGGGGATGGATACACAAATATTTCAGCGATTTCATGCTTTTTTCATGGAAGTCAAGTGACAGAATATATGTTGGACTTCATTTACATCAATCATTAATAAATACAAACAGTATTGTACGTAAGGAGGAGGCAGTTCTCAAAAACCGTAACAGTGCAAAAAGGAGATGAGTGAGGAAAGCCACCAAAGCACTCAGACATCCCTGTAGGAGCATCAGCTTCTGTGGCTGTGATTGGAGAAATTGTGCATCGTGCAAATTTTAACTGCTGCATACCCATTATACAGCTGCATAGCGGAGTGGCACAGAGAAGGATTTTCTTAAAAGAAGATGTGTGTTGTATGGCTGGGGGGCCTGGCTGCCTTTTTGTTTCTGTCTTTTGTTTTTCCTTCCAGGTGGCTTGCATTTGGGACTGAGTGGCTGTGTAGCTGAGTTTATCAGGACCTCACCCTGATCACCTGTGGCTCGTCAGGACTCACAGCTGTGGTGCATCTACATGGATTGGAACATGGTGGCATTTAAGACTGGAGTACACAGTGTGTATTTGCCAGAGACTCGACCTTGTGACCAGACGGGTGACATCGTCGTCTCGAGAGCCATCTCATCATCAGTGGATGCAGAGAACGTCCAGGTTTGATGCATGGTCTGTGAAAGAGGAGGGGGTGAGGTCTCACGCTCGTCAGCACACTTCCTGAGGTACGTTAGATTTTGTGACTAACATTTATACAGTCAGTAAATATGGTGTCCCTCACACCTTATTATATTGAGCTGTATGTAGTCGTTTAATCAGCTTCCACTGCTGTGGAGTTTTGTGAACTGGATGTTCCATGCCTGCAGGGTGGGAAGCTGATTAGTAATTAAGCCAGGAAGTGTTTGCTGTTTGTACACCTTTGAGCGTTCTCTCTGTGTGTTGAGTGTGGACTCACATAATGATTCCTTCTTTCACAGACTCGGTTTGTCGCGGCCACCTGGTGGGTGTCGGCGGGGTCCTTGGGTCCGAACCAGTTCTGGCTCCGGACCGTTAGCGCTGCTGGGAGCGCACCGCAATCCACCACGCCAGACCGCGCACTTTTATATTTTTCACAGCACTGTTATGTTCATTAAACTCTGTTATCCTTTGTACCGTGCTCTGCTTATTTTATACTGGGTCCTTCAAACGCTGGTCGGTTCTCCGGGCTGCGTCCGACACATAACAATGTGAAATTCCTGCAACAGTATGTCAGAAGGCACATGGGAGATGCAAGGCTAGATTTGATCTGTTTGCTTGTATGAAAATCCTTCTCTGCTCCACTCCACCATGATGCTGTGAGAGGTGATGCATAGCACAAGGACATGCTCTCAAAACTGAAGCAACCAGAAATCGGTATGAAAGATCAGCAGTCAGGATGTAAAATGTTTGGCAAGACATTAAAGAAATAACTATCACAATGAAAAATGAAAAAGAGTACAATGAAAAGGTCAAGCTGAGTTTTTGCTTAGTTTACTTTTTCTTTTTCTCTCTTTAGTCATCTCTGTCCTAACCCTTCAGCTTCACCCCTAAGTGATGCAGTTTCCATGGTGACCATGATTACAGGTCCCAGGGTTCCTAACACAACCAGGTTTCTGACCAGCAACAAGTGATGTCATTCCTCCAGTGTGCCAGGCTTGGAGCACAGATTTTACTTATTTATTGATTTTTTTTATTTTTTATTTTTTTATTTTTTTTTGGGGGGGGGGGGGGGGGGGGGGGGGATTGGTTGTCTGAGGGGGAAACGGAAATTTCTTTGCAGTGATTGGACAAAATCAGTGACAGTCTTAGTGCCCCTTTGCATAGTTGGGTGTGTTCCACTCTGGTCCAATGTGCTCTCTGCGGGGAGTCAACTGAAGCTCTCAGTACTACTGAAGAGTTGTGCAGCAATGTGACGCTCAACAGGGTCCTGGCCAATCCGAAACAGAGAGAGCGAGAGAGACAGAGAGAAAGAAAACAGGTGACCTTCTGCTGAGTAATCGCAGCGAGGTGTATCCTTCTTTCATTAGTCCAGCCTTCCCTTCCCTGCCTCATCCACCTTTCTTTCTCTCTGCCCTCCTCAGCCACTCTCATGGGCCTTAATTCGTTCACTGTCCTCCCATCTTTTTCTCCCTCTCTCAATCTCCCCTTGATGTGTCCTTGACAATGCGGCAAGCTGTTCTAGCTTTCCTTCCTCACCCTTCAGCCCCCCACTACCCTCTCTCACTCGCTGTTCATTTATCCTCCTTCTCCTCTCCCTCTCTCTCTTCAGTATGGATATAATGGTCTCATACTGCAGTGCCGGAGTAGCCGTAACAGTCTGCATGTTTATGCGTGAGCAAGAGATGAAGACGAAAGGAAAAGATTCCGTTTGGTATTGGTTTAAGCTTCAGCCTGCTTTGTGTATCATGTGACAGAAGATGTTCAGCATAAGCATCATTACAGCATATATGTATAGTGTGTTTAGGCCAGTGTGAAGGCCAACAGGCTCAGTTAGTAACAAAGCACATGGAACACACATATCTACTATAAACAAAACAAAACAAACAACAATGAAGGAAATTTTTCCTGTAACACACAACCCCATACATCACTAGCTGACCCAAAGCAGATTAGTCAGTGAGTCAGCACGATTTCAGTATATAGAATATATATGCACAATATATAGAATAAGGGTTTTTATTGTACATATATACAGAATTATATAACGGCTGAGTGGATCCTTGTCATCTGACTGGTGCTTTGTATGTCACATGACATGGATTAATTCATCCCATTTGTGTTGCATTGCATTTAGAGTGCGGCTTGGTTCTATTTAGAGTGCAAATTTGGCTCCATATGTTAGGTACCATTGCACTCTGCACACACACGCAAGCACACACAAAACAAATCCACTGTGCTGTCTGGAAGCTGTTGGCAGGAAGTTGGAATGAAAAGGTGGACTAATTTCTGATGTGATTTTTTTTTTCACTGCACTGAGGATGTACACAGTCTTATTTTGGTAGTACACGCACGCACAAGTGCTGACCAGATTGCGTGTGTGTGCACGCGAGTGGGGGACAGCGACTCTCCCAAGACATAATTTGATTGAGCTAACTGACGCTGCTAATTCTTTAACACACACACACACATACAAAACAAATCCACTGTGCTGTCTGGAAGAAAGTGATTTTTTTCACTGCACTGAGGACGTACACAGTCAACCGACCCGGTTGCGTGCGTGTGTGTGTGTGTGTGTGTGTGTGCGCGCATGCATGGGGGCCTACGACACATGATTTGATTGAGCTAACTGACGCTGCTAATCCTTGTAACTTATACACACCTGAACTACACATTACAGTGGAACACCAAAATGTAAGTCCCTTTTCTGTTGTTTATAAATTAATAAAATATCAAATGACAAGGATCTATTTTAACAGTTACATAAAACAAATAATGAATGGTTTTACATTCTTTCAGTGGAATGAATATTTAATTTGGTGAAAGCTGGAACATATGGAACATATGCTGGAACACATGTTCCAGCTTTCACCTCATGAAGTATTCGTACCATTGAACTCATAAACATTCATTATTTGTATACTATTTGTCCTCTGCATTTAACCCATCCTTATTACAGTTAGACACAATCCAACCACTAGGAGCAGTGAGCAGCCACAGACTGGCGCCTGGGGACCAACTCCAGATGTAGAGATGTTGCCTTGGTCAGTGGCAGAGAAAGGAGCGGACCCTACACATGTATGCTTTTGATAGTGGGAGGAAACTGGATTACCAGGAGGAAACCCACTCAGACTCATTAAGAACATGCAAACTCCACACAGAAAGGACCAGGTGGGAAGCGATCCCAGGGCTTCCTTGCTTTTTCACTAATGATAATCACAAACCTGGACATGCAAAATCAAGTAAATTTGCACAGCTCTCTTTTCTCTGACTAATCCAGAGGAGAGGTTTTTGTAATATAACTGAATTTACTCAGATTTAAGGTTTCTTGGATATACATTGATTTTGTTGCTATGCTACTGGCATACAGACTCTGCAGCTTAACTGCAAGCTGTCACATTTTCTGGTACTTGTCTGTGCCCATCAGTGCTGAATTCTAGAAAAGAAGATTCTTGGAAATGCAACCATGTGTGCCAACCACCCCACAAACCAAGTCAGATCTAGGAGTATGTGCTAGTAATGCATGATGCCACATCCATCAAACTACGCAACCATCTTGGGTTCTGGATGGCAACCACCCAGACAGACAACTGCTCAATCCCTACCTCAACAAAAGTAACCATCTAGCCAGGTGAAAGTCACCATCCCGTTGGCTTTCTCCAGCCGTTGGGGTCCTCAACATTGAGGTAAATGCATGCTGGGTCATGCTCAGAGAAACACACCACATGGCCAACTTGTCTTACCTTACCATGCAAGTGATACTCCTTATCTGAGTCTCCCTAACACCCCATTCACACTGAGCCTATGACTGATCTGCGACTGAAAAATGGCCTCTGCTCGGCGTCACTCTCACCGACTCCCATTGGGTTTGCAGGCTGGTCACAATGCGGTCTCCATGGTCGGAAAAAAGATCCCTCTTGGCCGCTATCACTCTCCGTCACTCCCCCTCAGTCTCCAATAGGTGTACTGAACTGTTTAAAACACTCGCACTAGTTGTGTGACCAGTTAACAAATACATGGGTCTCTGTCTTGATAAACTCTCACATCTCAACTCACTCTCAACTTGATCCTGTGGGTTGTGAAAGACTCCCAATTGACTCTGCATGCGGTTGCATCAATGATCGTGGATATTAACATATTTTACACTCACAGAATTCAGTCGCAGTGCAAGCTTGGTGTAAACGCAAATAACAGATCACAACAGAGACCAGCCAAGACTTGTGAGAGTTGACAAAATGTCATGACCTGGTAGATCTTATATCGGTCTCTGGTGTAAACGGCATAAATAACTGCTTTGTTTGTCAGAAAAAGTATGACACTAATTTATTTTACTGAGTTGTCGCTTCACAAAATATTCTGAGTTGACGTAAATTACAGCTGGTCAGCAGCAGTAGATATCTAGGAATTTTATTGTGAAAGGTCAGAATGGCAGCAGTATTGCATGCTGAACCATAACTGTCCTGAAAATGAGTGAGGAAGAGGAGGAGAAACACCACAATGGTTGCAAAAACAAAATTGACATCACTTATAGAAGAAAGTGGGATAACCAGAAGAGTTTGTTATCATCAGCCTGCAGGAGCAAATCAACTGGAAAAGCAATGCATGGTGATGATACTGTAGACTCATTTCTAGTTTGTGAGATTGCCACCACAGGGGCAAATTTCACTAATTTGTTTGGGATTCTTTAGTATTTTGTTTGCAGTTGTCATATTGACTTGTTGATTTGGCCAAAGGTGTGACAACAGCCTCTGACCACGCAAGTATGCAAGAGAGAGAGAGAGAGAGAGAGAGACTACAATTCTTTGTACAATACAGACAGAGCTGGACAGCCCTATACACTCACTACACACTTTGCGTAGGGCCCCACAAATGAAGAAAGACGTCACCTCTCCCGCTTCACAGTGAAAGTCAGTGACGTAATAGTGACAACCATGGTGTCAGGATGAATCTACACTATCTTTTGGGGCAGTGGTGCCCAAAACCATTCCAGAAATGTTTGAGAGGGTGATCACCTGCTGGAGTCAGTGGCTGCAAAGAAAACCTGCACCCTCTTGGCCTTTTCTGGAATACTGTGGGTACCACTGTTTTGGGGCAACAGGGGGAAAACCCTCAAACTCCACAAGAGTGAATTTTGAGAACAGCACTCAGATATAACAGCACTAGGAAGTCTTGGTCTCTGATGGTACAGGTACAACTTCTCACATGGCTCATGTTACTATTCACATTTCACAATAAAAGTGCATACAGTGCAGACAAAAGTTCCATACAAATTATACATACAATGCAGAAAAATGCCATTAGACTGATAAATAATGCAGGATATAGAAATCACACAAATGAACTCTTCTTAAAAATGCAAGCTCTAAAATGTCCTAATTTGATCCAGTATAAAACAGTACAAATAATATTCAAAACAAGAAAAAAATTTATTTCCAAATACAACCCCAGTTCCAATGAAGTTGGGACGTTGTGTAAAATGAAAATAAAAACAGAATACAATGATTTGCAAATCCTCTTCAACCTATATTCAATTGAATACACTAGGGGTGCTGGAAAAAATCAATTCACGTCCGAATCGCGATTCTTATTTATTACAATTCTGAATCAATCCAAAATGTCCAAGAATCAATTTTTAAAAAGCATTTTTTAAAACATTTTCTTACTTACTCGCTGCGTGTACTGTTTGTCAGGCAACGGCTTCCGTACTACAGCGTCCCCGCGAGGGGAGGGTCTGGCATGTTTCAAACATTCGTGAGCTGTAGCTTAGCATGGCAGACGAAGAGCTAATTCAGCCAGCACCGTATTTGCTGAAGGCAAATGTTTGAGCGCATTTTGGATTTTATTATTTGCTGTGTAAGAAAGAGCTTGACATGACTTATGCAGTGTGCAAAATCTGCAAAATGAAAGTCAAGTACTTCGGAAACACTTCAACTCCATAAGCCCACATGCTACGCTATGACCCGGAGCTAAAAGGAGCGGAGCAGCGGTATCTGCTGACGACTGACCAGTGCTTCGCTAAACTGCCAGCCAGCAAAGCAGATAAGTAAATTTACATCTAGAATCACTTGATTAACCTTGTAAAGCTGCATTTTCTTAAACATAAACATTTTTTAAGTAATATAACTACTTCTCAGAGCTGTTTGAATCGAAAATCGATTCTGAATCGAATCGTCATCCCAAAAATCGGAATCAAATTGAATCATGAGTTGTTGTATGATTCACATCCCTAGAATACACCACAAAGACAAGATATTTAACCCTCTGGGATCCGAGGGCATTTTTTGGACAGTTCACTCGCCTGGCATAAATGTTTTAGGATGGAAAGAAGAAGAAATGTGGTTGTAAACCTCCGTTCATTCTACACAATTTCGCCACAGAAAAGAAAGATCCAGATGGACGTAAAAGACGGACTAAAATTTTAAGTTTCTTGCACACATTTATTTTGTCAATATCGTGAAACCGTGCTGCCGTTTTCGTGCATCGGCTTATGACTGTAATGTCTCGCCATGAATGACGTGGCGCGTAATATTGTAAAATTGACATGTTCTATCAACAAACTGCATGCATGCACATATCATTGTATGTCTGTCAACTTATCAAAACAAACATGACACCAAAGAGGTTATATGTGAGACTCACCATCATTGTCGTCATTATGAAGCCGGCGGAGTAGCGATTTCTCATCCCTGCTTAGCAAATATTCAGCAGTATCCCCAGTTTCAGTCTCTGGACTTCGTCTAACCATCCGTCAGTTGCCTTCAAGGGGTCAGAAATTTGTTTGTCTCCAACTATCAACAAGGACTGGTCATTTTGCGACAGCGCACTCTTCCTCCTTTGTCGGCACTAACGGTACTTTCTGTACAGATGCAGCACACGCAAGCACAACCAGCTCTTCTTTCCATTTCTGTCCACTGCCGTACATAGTCCTGGTGACAAAAACGCTTTAAATCATCAACTTTCGAGCGGTTGAAATGATCCAAATCACAGCACTCCTCACTGCTTTCTGCCGCCATAGCTTATGGGTTGGTAGTCGAAAAAATGTAGCCTACCCATAATGCACCGTGCGGCCTGAGATGTGCACTTCGCTTATATATATGTTTTTGTTGTGTTTTATAAGTGTAATAAAGGTTTACAATCAAAAATAGACAAGGAAAAATAAAGCGAAAAATAATTTTTCACACACATTTATTCAAAACACACAGCAAACTATAATAAACAACTGTTTTGACACTTTATAAAGGTAATTTGAGGTTTTGTGTGAAAGACTGTACAACAAAAAGTAGTAGAGAAGCTTGAATCTTCGACTGGACTGGGTTGCTTGACGCGACCACGTTTCGCTTCAAATCGCAGAAGCTTCCTCAGCTAAAATTCTTGCTCTGGTGGTCTGACTTCTGTCTTGACTCTTTTAGAGAAGAATAATCAAGAAGTCACAAAAGCTGGAGTTTTAAACCTAACCAGACCCCTCCTACCGAGAGGCAGACTGCTATAGGCTAGTGACTAAACAACAGCTCTAATTAGCACCTATTGTGCTCTAGTTAGCACCCTCCTAATGACAGTGCAGCTGTCCCTCCTAATGATTGGACGGACCCTCTCCTGATGGCTCCCTTGACGACTCTGCTGATGACGTGAATGACTCATTACCATGAACAAAAGACTGAAACTGCTTTGCCCTGAGTACCCCATTGTAAACAGGGGATAAAGCGTGCCAGAGCAAGATTTTAGATGAGGAAGCTTCTGCGATTTGAAGCGAAACGTCCTCGCGTCAAGCAACTCAGTCCAGTCGAAGATTCAAGCTTCTCTACTATGGAAACCACCTGGACAACTGAGAGCCTACACAGATACAACAAAAAGGTTCAAACAATAAACACAAATGCACATTTTGAACAATATATACAAAATGGTCTATGCGTTTTGTTGTCCATTGATATGGTAAACAGTGCTTTACGCAGAGAAAGCAACAGAGTTATTCAGTAACATTCACATGCAAACTAGTGGAGCAATCCTGATAGTTACACACTCTTTGTTTGAGCATATGAGATTGTCATCAGAGGCTCTCCGTGTGCTCCTGGTTTCACGGTTTCACTGATCTCAGTGAAACCAGGAGTGAAACCAGCTATTCAAACGGGCCAACTAGTAACATATCACTCCTGAAAACGATCTTTGGCTTTTCACATGAGGTAAATCTGCCCTACGATTGGATTTCGGAAAACCATGTGACGGTGAACCAATTCCGATTGGACACTCACATTGCGCACGTCATCACACAGCTTCTATGGAAAGTACAAAGATGGCCAACAGCTGGCTCAAAAGTCCACGCAGTTAACTTTTCAGCATAAAAAAAGAGTAAGTTTCTATCTCATATCCTTCAAAAGTTATTTATAATTTAGTAAAGCTTGGCCATCAGATACGACGGCGTCGGCCCCAGAGGGTTAATGTTCAAACTGATAAACTTTATTGTTTTTGTGCAAAGATTTGCTCATTTTGAAATGGATGCCTGCAACACGTTTCAAAAAAGCTGGGACAGTGGTTTGTTTACCACTGTGTTACATCACCTTTCCTTCTAACAACACTCAATAAGTGTTTGGGAACTGAGGACACTAATTGTTGAAGCTTTGTAGATGGAATTTTTTTCCCATTCTTACATAATATACAACTTCAGTTATTCGACAGTCCAGGGTCTCAGTTGTCGTAATTTGTCCTTCATAATGCACCACACATTTTCAATGGGCGACATGTCTGGACTGCAGGCAGGCCAGTCTAGTACTTGCATTCTTTTACTACGAAGCCACTGTGTTGTAACAAATGCAGAATGTGGCTTGGCATTGTCTTGCTGAAATAAGCAGGGACATCACTGAAAAAGATGTTGCTTGGATGGTAGCATGCGTTGCTCCAAAACCTGGATATACCTATTTGCATTGATGGTGCCATCACAGATGCCATGGGCACTAACACACTCCCATACCATCATAGATGCTGGCTTTTGAACTTTGTGCTGGTAAAAATCTGGATGGTCTTTTTTCTCTTTTGTCAAGAGGACACAACGTCCATGATTTCAAAAACAATCTGAAATGTGGACTCAACAGACCACAGCACACTTTTCCACTTTGTCTGTCCATTTCAAATGATCTCGGGCCCAGAGAAGGCGGCGGTGTTTCTGGATGTTGTTGATGTATGGCTTTCACTTTGCATGGTAGAGTTTTAACTTGCACTTGTAGATGTAGCGACGAACTGTGTTAACTGACAATGGTTTTCTGAAGTGTTCCCGGGCCCACATGGTAAGATCCTTTACACAATGATGTCAGTTTTTAATGCTAAGGGATCTAAAGTCACAGGCATTCAATGTTGGTTTTCAGTTTTGCCGCTCACATGTACTAAGATCTCCAGATTCTCTGAATGTTCTGATTATATTATTGACTGTAGAAGATGGAATCCCTAAATTCCTTGCAACTGAACAGTGAGAAACATTATTCTTAAACTGTTGGACTATTTCTTCATGCAGTTGTTCACAAAGTGGTGATCCTCGCCCCATCTTTACTTGTGAATGGCTGAGACTTTTGGGGATGCTCCTTTTATACCCAATCATGAGTGTCCTCAGTTCCCAAACACTTATTGAGTGTTGTTAGAAGGAAAGGTGATGTAACACATTGGTAAACATACCACTGTCCCAGCTTTTTTGAAATGTGTTGCAGGCATCCATTTCAAAATGAGTAAATATTTGCACAAAAACAATAAAGTTTATCAGTTTGAACATTAAATATCTTGTCTTTGTGGTGTATTCAATTGAATATAGGTTGAAGAGGATTTGCAAATCATTGTATTCTGTTTTTATTTACATTTTACACAACGTCCCAACTTCATTGGAATTGGGGTTGTAACAAGGATTTGCTTTCAGAAAGAGAAGGGTGGTATGATTTAAGAGGGAAACTCAACCTAAAAATGCAGTATGTCATGACAACTTTAAAAAGTATGTGTGTTTCAATATCAGGGGTAAAACTGTGGAACAGCTTAACAGATCACTTAAAGGAAAGTAAAAACATCAGCCAGTTAAAAGAAAAGGTATAAAATGCAAATGTTCAATGAATATAAGCTTAAAGAACTTCAGGTTAATCCAGGATGTAATGATCATGTGATGGAGTGGAAAAGCCAGAAATATTGTGGTGTTATGTTTCAACTTTTTTGTGACTCTTTTTTACTTATTTGTCTTTTTTGTCTTTCTTGTGTGTGTGTTTGTGGAGGGGGGGGGGGGGGGGGGTAATCTTTTTTTGTGAAGAAGATAGAATTGTGTATGAAGACAAATGTGTTATAATGTATTGTAGAAATGGGGTTGGGTAATATAAGTTTATTCTTCTGCCTACTCCTTTTCAAGCATGACGATGTGAAGATGTGAATGTTGTGGATGTGGTTAATTTTTCTGATGATGAACATGTTTGAAATGAATGAATAAATAATAATAATAAAGTGATTCAATATAAAAGGAGGGCTGGAGTCACGACAGAGACTTGCTATCACAGTGTTATTGTTCTGTGTGATTCAAATATAACACTCTGAAGATGTAAGATAAACTCAGTTCTTTGTTGAGGAAAAAAAAGAAAAGAAAGCAGCAATGAGGTAAACAGAAATTGTCCACAGATTTGATCAAGGTTCGGCAAGTAGTTAAGATGAATTAAATCGTATCTTCTGCAATGTGTGCAACATTTAAATGAGCTGCCTTCAGGGGCACATCCACATGGGGGAGACTGCAGAATTTTGCTCTGGTAGATTGAAGTGTTGTTGGATTACTGAATACTTTGGCTGAAAATGTAAAATTTAAAATGTTCTGTGTAATTATTTCTGATTCCCTTTTAGTAATATCTATTACAAATTATTTTTATTTGAATATAATTTATAAATGTAACACAATGCTAATATACCCTCAGCCATATGTGCATAAAAATTGGAAACAGAATGTGACCTTTTGACCTCTTAAAATAGGTCAAGATTAGCTATCTTGGAACTTGTCCAAGGTCTGTGTCCCAAGAATGTTCCCTGTGAATGTGTGGACCCTGGCAATCATAAGAATGGACTTATGCTCAGCACAGACAGACAAACGGACGGATGAACACGAAGTCGTTGCAATACCTGATGGCCATATTTTGGCCTCGGGTAACAAAAACTCATTCTTAAAAACAATATGAAATACTAAAGGAAAAACACACCACATGGCTAAGGTGTCGGAGCTGGCATTCTCCAACAAAGCAAGTGATACTTTGATCCTCCAAAGAGATCTCATAACAAGTATCCAAGACTCACAACCAGGATCCTAAATCCTTGGAACTTCATTCACCTCTGTCCAGCGACACAATGAGTCCATAAAACACATTCTCACTCCAAACATTCTCACTCCAAGCAAGATTGTCTTGACCACACATCAATATGTGACAAGTTGGGTAAGCCCCTTTGTGTCACGATGCGACATGCTGAGAACTGCTAACTCTAAACATGACCATGATCATGACCATAACCCAAACATAGATGGATGTTACCCGATGATGCTTCAGATAGTTTTGTCTGCTAAAGAGAAATAACACTGCTGTGAAAATAAAAGCATTTCCCTGCACATCACCATGTGACGCAAAGGCGCTACCTAACTCGTTACATAGTGATGCAAAGGGGCCCTGATTAAATATCAAAATGTGACAAGTTGGGAGTAACAAAGCGAGGGCATAAACTCTTCCCAGGCGTCTCTTGATCTCAAAGGCTGAGGACGCAGAGACAAAAATGTAAATGCTGTGATGCAGTTTGGAGCAAAATTATCTAAAGCATTTAATTATGACCTAAACTAAAACAGTGACAACTCTAATCTACCCAGGACACAGCACATGAATGTGATACCCCATCAGGGTGAATGAGCCCGAATCCCCTCCAAATGAAATTTCGACTGACATTCGGGAAGTGTCAGACAACATTCTGAGCATAGTCTAAACAGTCTGACACAGTCGTGCGGCCGCCCCCGAATGTTTTGCTCATGTTCAAAACAATCGCAACACAGTCGAAGTGGAAATATGTCAAACGGCAGTCAAAGTGCTGTCTGACTGCAATATCACTACATTCTGAATATTCAGGCATGGTTAGGCACGTCAAATCCAGCCGGTATTTTCCGATTGTGCCACGGATGAGCCGTACATGCACCTCCACTGGATCCCGTTCCAGTGCAAAGGAAATTGTTGTGTGTTGGGGGGTTTGGCTGGACATTTGGGTGCTGTTTTCTTTTCTTTGCTCTCCAGGTGGTATGCAAACTGGTTTTTTTCTGTGGAGAAGGTGCTGGCGGAAGAGTCCTTCACCCTCATCAGAACTATTGGCTGCACCTGTGGAGGATGTTCACGTGCAGGCCTAACAACTTGCAGCACCTGTGGATGATGCTCACGTGCAGACTTAAAGACTTTCAGCTGAAGCAGATAATGAGATGGCGTTCTGCATTTAAGCCATGAGTGATTTGAGCAGAATTGCCGGGAACTCGACCTTGTGACGTTCGGTTGTGAGACGCTGAGGACCGCGCCAGGGTTTGACACATCGTGCCTGTGAAGGAGGACGGGTGAGGGACACATGCTGTCAGCACACATCAGAGGTGATTATCGTCTGAATAATCGTTAATAGTAATTTGGCGTTTTGCTACGCAGTATATTTGAACATTGATAAGAATTGTGCAGTTTGCTTCTCACTGCCGTGGCGTACGGACTGATGATCCTCCACCTGTTGTGAGAAGCTGCTCATTTACATAAGGCTTAAATTCAGACCTGAATGTGTTGCTGATAGTGTGTGCCTCTGAAGGATATTTGTTGTAGCTCTGTTGACTTACCTCACCTTTTCCGTCCTTCACAGAGTCAGTTTGTCGTATCCACCTGGGGGGTGTTCGGCGGTGAATCTGAGCCCAGAAGTGCCAGGCTTTGATCCATTTGGGCGCTGGAGAGCGCGCCGTCCTTCACCTTGCCAAGACAGCTGAATATTTATGTTGTACACGAATTATTGCACATGAGGGGGAATAAATTTGTTTCTTGGAACCGCTTTCTGGTTATTTAGCGCTGGGCCATTGTCAGATGCTGGTTCGGTTCTCTGACCCGCGTCAGCACATAACAGTAGTTCCCGGCCAGTACAAAATGGACCCAGCGGCAGAAGCGGTTCCATTTGCGGAAAGAGTTCAAGAACACTTGGAGAAGATATGGGAGCAATTACAGCATCTCGCAAACCAAATTAAACAAACAGATGCCCGCGTTACGGAGCTCGCAGCGCAAGTTGTTCCGGTTCCTGCTGCTCCAGCTGCGGCACCATCGATACCGGTGCAGATAACTCCGTCACCCAGAGAGTCGGCTTCCGAACCAATTATTTGTCATCCGGAACCTTATGCGGGAAACGTTGAAGCCTGTGCTCCGTTTTTGATGCAATGTTCTCTGGTTTTTGCTCAGCAACCGGCTTCCTTCTCTTCTGATGGTAGCCGTGTCTTATATGTGACAAATTTGCTTCGAGGTGACGCCTTAGCTTGGGTCACTGCGTTGTGGAGCAATAACTCTCGGATTATTCCGTTGATTTCTGAATTTTTTCTGCTCAGTCCGGTTGGAATGCTGCAGCTTTGAGAGGAGTGTTTGTGGATGGTTTGAATAATTTATTAAAAGACGAGCTAGCAGTCCGTGACGAACCAAAAGATTTAGATGAGCTAATATCTTTGGTTATTCATCTAGATGATCGGATAAAGGAGCGTGGACGCGAGAGAGGGTGGACATCTGAGCGGGTCTTTCCGTCTCGGGGCTTTCCCCGACACAGATCAGGGCCACCTCTTCTTCGCCCCACTGAGACTCTTCCGACGGGACCTCTGGCTCCTCTTGCGGATGAGCCCATGCAGCTCGGACGAGCTGAAACAGCCATATCGCCCCGGTCACATAAGCGTCAAGAAAGATAACGATGACGTATCTCCAGGTGGTTTTGGACAGGCATAATATATATATATAAAAAAAAGGGGGCAGACCTCTGGTTATTTAGTTATTTGGTCTGTTTTTGTTTTCATGTAGGGGTTATAAAATGTTTAGGGAATTAGAGGCTGTTCTGGTTGGGTGAACGACTGGCAGTTCGGAGCTCGGCTGGACTCAGGTAATCATATGTCTTCATTATTTGAACTTAGGTAATTTTTGTTTGTGGATTGGGTCGTTTTGTTTTGTTGTTTTTTATTTCCCTGTTTCCCTAATCCCAACCTCACGTACTCTAAGACCGTTTGTCTTTTAGGTTGTGGGGTGGTGCAGGTTGGTTACGCTGAGCGCTTCTCAGAAAACCTCTGCGCCTAGGGGGGGGGTTGTCAGGGGCGTTTTTTTGGGTTTGGTTGTTACCCGGTTCCACTCCAGCCCCGGTGGGCCTTTGACCATTCGTCATTGGCGTTACCGGAGTGTAGTGCAGCGGGAACGTACCTCAGTCGGAGTGGTGGGCCGATCTGTGCCTTTCGCCATTTCGGTAGTTCCACCCCTCCCGATAGGCTGGTGGTATGGTCGGTTTAGGGGCACTGGACGTATTTCCGGTTTTCCGCTGCGCTTAGGGAATAGGACTGGGTTAGTTTTTCCTGTTTCCTTCCCCGGCTTGGTAGTTTTGTGCCGTTCGCCGAAATTGTACTGACGATAGGCTCTGGGAGTAATCTGGGGTCTTTCGGGGTGCTGGGGAGGGTAACAGGGTTTCCGGTTGTTTTATTTGCCCCCGGGGTGGTTTAATGGAGTCCGCCGGGGGTTGGATTTTTGTGTTTTTTATGTTTCCTTCCAGGTTCCACCTCCAGGGTTGATGGGACGGTCCTGTGGGGGGGAATTGATTGTGGGGCTGACTAGCCAAGTGTGGCCTGGTCTGGGGTTCCTGGGTTGTGGGGAGGGTGCCTCCTGGGGTTGATGGTACGGTCCTCTGGGGGGCGCTGTTGCTCCATGTATACCTGGGGACCTCTGTGGGATTCTGACTTTGGTTATTACTCCTGGAACTGGCGGTAAAGGTCTTCTGGGGGGTGTTGAGCTCTGCACGTCATCTGGAGGGGTTGTTTGTTATTTTTCTTTGTGAAATTGTGTTTGTATTGTGTTGTCGGGGCTATGTTGGGTTATTGGATTTGGGAGTTTTTCTTTTCTTCCTGGGGTTGGATGGGACGGTCCCCTGGGGAGGGTTTGGGTGGGTTTTGTATTGTTCTTGTATGTTAGGTTGTACTTGGGACTCTTTTGGGGTTTTTGTTGATGAAAGCCGGCCTTCCAGTCGTGGTGCCCTGTCCTGCTGTCTGCTGTGGACTTTGGGGGCGTTACACCGTCTGCTTCCTGTCGTGGACCCCGGAGGGAGGTGCTGTTCTCGGGCCTTCCCGTTGATGGGGGGGTACTGTTGTGTGTTGGGGGGTTTGGCTGGACATTTGGGTGCTGTTTTCTTTTCTTTGCTCTCCAGGTGGTATGCAAACTGGTTTTTTTCTGTGGAGAAGGTGCTGGCGGAAGAGTCCTTCACCCTCATCAGAACTATTGGCTGCACCTGTGGAGGATGTTCACGTGCAGGCCTAACAATTTGCAGCACCTGTGGATGATGCTCACGTGCAGACTTAAAGACTTTCAGCTGAAGCAGATAATGAGATGGCGTTCTGCATTTAAGCCATGAGTGATTTGAGCAGAATTGCCGGGAACTCAACCTTGTGACGTTCGGTTGTGAGACGCCGAGGACCGCGCCAGGTTTTGACACATCGTGCCTGTGAAGGAGGACGGGTGAGGGACACATGCTGTCAGCACACATCAGAGGTGATTATCGTCTGAATAATCGTTAATAGCAATTTGGCGTTTTGTTACGCAGTATATTTGAACATTGATGAGAATTGTGCAGTTTGCTTCTCACTGCCGTGGCATACGGATTGATGATCCTCCACCTGTTGTGAGAAGCTGCTCATTTACATAAGGCTTAAATTCAGACCTGAATGTGTTGCTGATAGTGTGTGCCTCTGAAGGATATTTGTTGTAGCTCTGTTGACTTACCTCACCTTTTCTGTCCTTCACAGAGTCAGTTTGTCGTATCCACCTGGGGGTGTTCGGCGGTGAATCTGAGTCCAGAAGTGCCGGGCTTTGATCCATTTGGGCGCTGGAGAGCGCGCCGTCCTTCACCTTGCCAAGACAGCTGACTATGTTGTACACAAATTACTGCACATGAGGGGGAATAAATTTGTTTCTTGGAACCGCTTTCTGGTTATTTAGCACTGGGCCATTGTCAGATGCTGGTTCGGTTCTCTGACCCGCGTCAGCACATAACAGAAATATTGTTATGTGCAATGTCTGTGGCATGTATTCATCTTGTGAACTGGACATGAACATTCACTTTCACTTTCACTTTCACTTTATTTATTCAGTGTCTCCAAAGGAGCAACGAGCTGTACAGCAATGGGAATACAAAAAAAAAAAAAAAACACAGAATAAAAGAAAGGGAAAAAAAATAAAATTGCCCAGTCAAACCAAAAGCACTGTGTTTCACTGCGAGTAAATGTGTCTCAGAGCCGCGGAGCTGCGCGCACATCTGATTGGGGTGTTATATCCATAACAAGAGCAATCAGAGATTTCCGATGTCTGCCCCGCTGTCTGCTAGAGAGCTGATTTCCTGGAGATAGTAAGAGAGAGAGAGAGAGAGAGAGAGAGAGAGAGATGGGGATGGGGCATGTGGCTGTTGTGTAATGCTTTACTGTCAGGACCTGTCGTACCTCCCCTGTGCATCACATATGTCACCCAATATTTGTACTGATACAGTGGGGAAAATAAGTATTTGATACAGTGTCGATTATACAAGTTTTCCCACCGACATAGAATGGAGAGGTCTTCACTTCAACTGTGAGACAGAATCTACAGTCAGTCAGAGCTGCGTGTCGTCAGAGTGAGCTGCAAAAAGTTTGTACCTGAGTTTTCAGAGGTGGTGTTTGTAGTTGCCATCTGCCACGCCGGTGTTTGCCAACCCGGACAGTGGGAATACCACCTCAACCGGCAACTTAGCCCCGCGACTGGACAGCAACAACGTCCGAGGCCCGCCCAACGTGGTGAATTCACTGAGGCCGCGCGCTGCGTCATTAGAGCCGCGCGTCACGAGTGCCGCTTCCCTGAGGCCTCGTGCAGCCACCGCGGATCCATCAGCGCGGAAACACTGAGGCCGCGCGGCACCAGCGCAGTGCAGATCCATCCCGGTGATAAACAACGCAGGCTGTTAACATCGGCGATCTACAAGCTGCTCATAAGCCGACCATGGGGCCTAAGAAGGTTCTGACAGCGGAGGAAGGTGACGATATTAAAAAATCTCTGGACTTTCTATCAGAGGAGATTTCTGTTGTGAAGCAGCAACAGAAATCAATTATGGATCTGGTGGAGGAGGTGAAGGCATTACGGCTCCAGAATGCCGAGAAAGACCGGCATCTGGTGCAGCTGGAAAATAGAGTGGCTGAATTGGAGCAGTACACCAGAATTAACGACGTCATCATCACAGGTCTTCATATCAAACCACGGTCCTACGCACGGGCGGTAACAGATGAGAGCGGAGGGGAGCCCAGTGAACAGGAGGTCAGCTCTGTGGAAAAACAGGTTGCTGATTTCCTCCTATCTAAAGGTATAGAAATGGATTTAAATAACATTGAAGCGTGCCACCCTCTGCCCCGGAGAAATGACGGTGATAAACGAACCGTAATCATGAGATTCATCAACAGAAAACACAAAACAGCACTGTTAAAACAAGGAAGAAAACTGAAAGGGACAAACGTATTCATCAATGAACATCTCACCAAACGGAATGCCGACATCGCCAGGAAAGCACGCTTCTTGAAGAAACAGGGAAAAATCTTCTGCTCTGGGTGTGAAATGTTTAGTTATTCCTCGGCCTCCTTTAGCAGTAATGGTACTTGTAATAAGTGTAGCTTATTCGTAGCTTTGGAGGCCAGGCTGGGCGAATTGGAGACTCGGCTCCGCACCGTGGAAAATTCTACAGCTAGCCAGGCCCCTGTAGTCGGTGCGGACCAAGGTAGCTTAGCTGCCGTTAGTTCCCCCCTGGCAGATCCCGAGCAGCCGGGAAAGCAGGCTGACTGGGTGACTGTGAGGAGGAAGCGTAGCCCTAAACAGAAGCCCCGTGTACACCGCCAACCCGTTCACATTTCTAACCGTTTTTCCCCACTCGATGACACACCCGCCGAGGATCAAACTCTGGTTATTGGCGACTCTGTTTTGAGAAATGTGAAGTTAGCGACACCAGCAACCATAGTCAATTGTCTTCCGGGGGCCAGAGCAGGCGACATTGAAGGAAATTTGAAACTGCTGGCTAAGGCTAAGCGTAAATTTGGTAAGATTGTAATTCACGTCGGCAGTAATGACACCCGGTTACGCCAATCGGAGGTCACTAAAATTAACATTAAATCGGTGTGTAACTTTGCAAAAGCAATGTCGGACTCCATAGTTTTCTCTGGGCCCCTCCCCAATCAGACCGGGAGTGACATGATTAGCCGCATGTTCTCCTTGAATTGCTGGCTGTCTGAGTGGTGTCCAAAAAATGAGGTGGGCTTCATAGATAATTGGCAAAGCTTCTGGGGAAAACCTGGTCTTGTTAGGAGAGACGGCATCCATCCCACTTTGGATGGAGCAGCTCTCATTTCTAGAAATCTGGCCAATTTTCTTAAATCCTCCAAACCGTGACTATCCAGGGTTGGGACCAGGAAGCAGAGTTGTAGTCTTACACACCTCTCTGCAGCTTCTCTCCCCCTGCCATCCCCTCAATACCCCATCCCCGTAGAGACAGTGCCTGCTCCCAGACTACCAATAACCAGCAAAAATCTATTTAAGCATAAAAAATCAAAAAGAAAAAATAATATAGCACCTTCAACTGCACCACAGACTAAAACAGTTAAATGTGGTCTATTAAACATTAGGTCTCTCTCTTCTAAGTCCCTGTTGGTAAATGATATAATAATTGATCAACATATTGATTTATTCTGCCTAACAGAAACCTGGTTACAGCAGGATGAATATGTTAGTTTAAATGAGTCAACACCCCCGAGTCACACTAACTGTCAGAATGCTCGTAGCACGGGCCAGGGCGGTGGATTAGCAGCAATCTTCCATTCCAGCTTATTAATTAATCAAAAACCCAGACAGAGCTTTAATTCATTTGAAAGCTTGTCTCATAGTCTTGTCCATCCAAATTGGAAGTCCCAAAAACCAGTTTTATTTGTTATTATCTATCGTCCGCCTGGTCGTTACTGTGAGTTTCTCTGTGAATTTTCAGACCTTTTGTCTGACTTAGTGCTTAGCTCAGATAAGATAATTATAGTGGGCGATTTTAACATCCACACAGATGCTGAGAATGACAGCCTCAACACTGCATTTAATCTATTATTAGACTCTATTGGCTTTGCTCAAAAAGTAAATGAGTCCACCCACCACTTTAATCATATCTTAGATCTTGTTCTGACTTATGGTATGGAAATAGAAGACTTAACAGTATTCCCTGAAAACTCCCTTCTGTCTGATCATTTCTTAATAACATTTACATTTACTCTGATGGACTACCCAGCAGTAGGGAATAAGTTTCATTACACTAGAAGTCTTTCAGAAAGCGCTGTAACTAGGTTTAAGGATATGATTCCTTCTTTATGTTCTCTAATGCCATATAACAACACAGTGCAGAGTAGCTACCTAAACTCTGTAAGGGAGATAGAGTATCTCGTCAATAGTTTTACATCCTCATTGAAGACAACTTTGGATGCTGTAGCTCCTCTGAAAAAGAGAGCTTTAAATCAGAAGTGTCTGACTCCGTGGTATAACTCTCAAACTCGTAGCTTAAAGCAGATAACCCGTAAGTTGGAGAGGAAATGGCGTCTCACTAATTTAGAAGATCTTCACTTAGCCTGGAAAAAGAGTCTGTTGCTCTATAAAAAAGCCCTCCGTAAAGCTAGGACATCTTTCTACTCATCACTAATTGAAGAAAATAAGAACAACCCCAGGTTTCTTTTCAGCACTGTAGCCAGGCTGACAAAGAGTCAGAGCTCTATTGAGCTGAGTATTCCATTAACTTTAACTAGTAATGACTTCATGACTTTCTTTGCTAACAAAATTTTAACTATTAGAGAAAAAATTACTCATAACCATCCCAAAGACATATCGTTATCTTTGGCTGCTTTCAGTGATGCCGGTATTTGGTTAGACTCTTTCTCTCCGATTGTTCTGTCTGAGTTATTTTCATTAGTTACTTCATCCAAACCATCAACATGTTTATTAGACCCCATTCCTACCAGGCTGCTCAAGGAAGCCCTACCATTATTTAATGCTTCGATCTTAAATATGATCAATCTATCTTTGTTAGTTGGCTATGTACCACAGGCTTTTAAGGTGGCAGTAATGAAACCATTACTTAAAAAGCCATCACTTGACCCAGCTATCTTAGCTAATTATAGGCCAATCTCCAACCTTCCTTTTCTCTCAAAAATTCTTGAAAGGGTAGTTGTAAAACAGCTAACTGATCATCTGCAGAGGAATGGTCTATTTGAAGAGTTTCAGTCAGGTTTTAGAATTCATCATAGTACAGAAACAGCATTAGTGAAGGTTACAAATGATCTTCTTATGGCCTCGGACAGTGGACTCATCTCTGTGCTTGTTCTGTTAGACCTCAGTGCTGCTTTTGATACTGTTGACCATAAAATTTTATTACAGAGATTAGAGCATGCCATAGGTATTAAAGGCACTGCGCTGCGGTGGTTTGAATCATATTTGTCTACTAGATTACAATTTGTTCATGTAAATGGGGAATCTTCTTCACAGACTAAAGTTAATTATGGAGTTCCACAAGGTTCTGTGCTAGGACCAATTTTATTCACTTTATATATGCTTCCCTTAGGCAGTATTATTAGACGGTATTGCTTAAATTTTCATTGTTACGCAGATGATACCCAGCTTTATCTATCCATGAAGCCAGAGGACACACACCAATTAGCTAAACTGCAGGATTGTCTTACAGACATAAAGACATGGATGACCTCTAATTTCCTGCTTTTAAACTCAGATAAAACTGAAGTTATTGTACTTGGCCCCACAAATCTTAGAAACATGGTGTCTAACCAGATCCTTACTCTGGATGGCATTACCCTGACCTCTAGTAATACTGTGAGAAATCTTGGAGTCATTTTTGATCAGGATATGTCATTCAAAGCGCATATTAAACAAATATGTAGGACTGCTTTTTTGCATTTACGCAATATCTCTAAAATCAGAAAGGTCTTGTCTCAGAGTGATGCTGAAAAACTAATTCATGCATTTATTTCCTCTAGGCTGGACTATTGTAATTCATTATTATCAGGTTGTCCTAAAAGTTCCCTAAAAAGCCTTCAGTTAATTCAAAATGCTGCAGCTAGAGTACTGACGGGGACTAGAAGGAGAGAGCATATCTCACCCATATTGGCCTCTCTTCATTGGCTTCCTGTTAATTCTAGAATAGAATTTAAAATTCTTCTTCTTACTTATAAGGTTTTGAATAATCAGGTCCCATCTTATCTTAGGGACCTCGTAGTACCATATCACCCCAATAGAGCGCTTCGCTCTCAGACTGCAGGCTTACTTGTAGTTCCTAGGGTTTGTAAGAGTAGAATGGGAGGCAGAGCCTTCAGCTTTCAGGCTCCTCTCCTGTGGAACCAGCTCCCAATTCAGATCAGGGAGACAGACACCCTCTCTACTTTTAAGATTAGGCTTAAAACTTTCCTTTTTGCTAAAGCTTATAGTTAGGGCTGGATCAGGTGACCCTGAACCATCCCTTAGTTATGCTGCTATAGACGTAGACTGCTGGGGGGTTCCCATGATGCACTGTTTCTTTCTCTTTTTGCTCTGTATGCACCACTCTGCATTTAATCATTAGTGATCGATCTCTGCTCCCCTCCACAGCATGTCTTTTTCCTGGTTCTCTCCCTCAGCCCCAACCAGTCCCAGCAGAAGACTGCCCCTCCCTGAGCCTGGTTCTGCTGGAGGTTTCTTCCTGTTAAAAGGGAGTTTTTCCTTCCCACTGTAGCCAAGTGCTTGCTCACAGGGGGTCGTTTTGACCGTTGGGGTTTTACATCATTATTGTATGGCCTTGCCTTACAATATAAAGCGCCTTGGGGCAACTGTTTGTTGTGATTTGGCGCTATATAAAAAAAATTGATTGATTGATTGATTGATTGATTGTATGGGAAAAATGTTCTCAAAAACTAATAAAAAAACTGTGTTCATTTGTGGTGACTTAAATATTGATCTGCTCAATCCAAATAAGCATAAAATAACAGATGAATTTATCAGTATAATGTACAGTATGAGTTTCTATCCAAAAATCACCAGGCCAAGCAGAATTACATCCCATAGTGCTACCTTAATTGATAATATATTCAGCAATGATATTGAGAATAACACTGTGAGTGGATTATTAATCAATGACATTAGTGATCATCTACCAGTTTTCATCGTTTATAATAGAAACCATCGGCGGAATCAGCCAGAGGAGAAAATAAAATACAGGTGAGTGCGGACAGAGGAAAACATGAACACACTAAAGAAGGATTTACAGGAGCAAAACTGGGAAAAGGTATACAGTGAAAGTGATGTTGATAGTGCATATGAAACTTTTTTACAAATATTTACATCATTATATGATAAAAATTGTCCAATTAAACAAGACTACAGAAAACAAAAAATCCAAGCTCGACCATGGATGACGAAAGGGTTACGAAATGCATGTAATAAGAAAAATACACTGTATAGAGAATTCATAAAACTAAAGAGGCAGAAAATAGATATAAGAAATACAAAAATAGATTAGCTAATATTATACGGGTATGTAGGAAGGAATATTATAGTAACATATTATATAATAACAAAAACAATATTAAAGGAATATGGGATATATTAAATAGCATTATCAAAAATGGTAATAAAAAACAGAGTTACCCTCAGTATTTCATTGATAATAATGTCAAGAAGGAAAATAAGGATGAGGTAGTCAACGGTTTTAATAATTTTTTTTGTAAATATTGAACCAAGCTTGGCAGAAAAAATTCCCGATTCCCAACCTGAGGATTGGGATAATAATCTCATAGAAAGAAATCCCTGTTCAATGTTCCTCACAGCAGTGGATGGAAATGAAATTATAGACATTGTGAATAATTGTAAATATAAAACATCTACCGATTTAAATGAAATTGATATGGTGGTGGTAAAACAGGTCATTGAATGGATTGTAGAACCATTAACATACATCTGTAACTTATCATTTCAAACCGGTAAATTTCCCAATCAAATGAAAATAGCTAAGGTTGTGCCGCTGTATAAGACTGGGGATAGACACCACTTCACAAATTATAGACCTGTTTCTTTGCTTCCACAATTTTCCAAATCATTAGAAAAGTTATTCAATAATAGATTAGACAAATTCATAAATAAACATAAATTACTTACTGATAGTCAATATGGATTCAGAGCACATAGTTCAACATCACTTGCATTAATAGAATCAGTTGAGGAGATTACAAACGCCATAGACCACAAATTACATTCAGTTGGAATATTTATAGACCTTAAAAAGGCTTTTGATACAATTAATCATGACATATTAATCAATAAACTTGAACAGTATGGGATTAGGGGGTTGGTGTTGCACTGGGTGAGAAGCTACTTAAGTAACAGAAAACAGTTTGTGAAGTTGGGGGAATATACATCATCATGCTTGGACAATGCTTGTGGCGTCCCACAGGGGTCAGTATTGGGTCCAAAACTGTTTCTAATTTATATAAATGATATTGTCAATGTTTCCAAAATATTAAAATTAGTATTATTTGCAGATGACACAAGCATTTTTTGTTCAGGGGGGGATTTGCAGGAGTTACTGAGGAGGATCAGTATAGAAATGGGAAAATTGAAAATATGGTTTGACAGAAACAAATTATCATTAAACTTAAGTAAAACAAAATACATGTTATTTGGCTATTGTAATACAGACATACAGGTTCAGTTACAAGTCGAGGGGGTAGATATTGAAAGGGTACATGAAAATAAGTTTCTGGGGGTGATAATAGATGATAAGATAAACTGGAAGACTCATATAAAACATATACAAAGTAAACTGTCAAGAAGCATTTCAGTTCTAAACAAAGCGAAACATATTCTGGACCACAACTCACTCCGCATTCTTTACTGCTCACTGGTTTTACCATATTTACAGTACTGTGCAGAGGTATGGGGTAATACTTATAAAGGTACAACACAATCACTATCAGTAATGCAGAAAAGAGCTATAAGAATTATTCATAATACTGGCTATAGAGATCATACAAATCCACTATTTTTACAATCCAAATTCTTAAAATTCACAGACTTGGTTCATTTTCAAACAGTACAAATTGTGTATAAAGCAATAAACAATTTACTTCCAGCAAATATTAAAAATATGTTTTTTAACAGATCAGGGGATTACAGTCTGAGGGGGAAATTTAATTTAAAGCATCAGTGGGCACGAACAACATTAAAAGGTTTCTGTATTTCTGTCTGTGGGGTGAGGATGTGGAACAGATTGGGAGTGGGGCTCAAGCAATGTCCAAGCATGAACCAGTTCAAACAGCGGTACAAAAATATGTTTTTTTCTGGGTATAGGGAGGAGGAAGGGTAATGAGGGTTAGGGTGTTTTTGTTTTTTGCTTCGGCTTGTAAATATATAGTATTTTGTATGTAAGTAGGTATGTATAGGTGTATATATATGTGTATATATGTATATGTGTATATATGTGTATGTATATGTGTATGTATGTTGATGTGTGTATGTATATATGTATGTGTATGTGTATATATATGTATATATATATATATATTGATATCGGTTTAGGTGTGTAGGAATCTATGTGTATATGTGGCAAAGGGTATTACTGGTTGTGGGGAAGAAGGGGTAGGGATAAATAAGCTGATGCTTCACCCTACCCCTTTTCGGACATGTTGGGTACACAGTAGGAACTTTTTTGTTGTTGTCTTTACTGATCTATCTTGTAATTGTTGTTGTATCAAATGTTTGAAATAAACAGTTTTCATTCATTCATTCATTCATTCATTCATTCATTCATTCATTCATTCAGCTACCAACCAGCAAGAATTCTGACTCTCATAGACCTGTTAGTTTTTCTTTAAGAAGCCCTCCTATTCTGCACTCTTTACCTGTATTAATTGCACCTGTTTGAACTTGTTACCTGTATAAAAGACACCTGTCCACACACTCAATCAATTACACTCCAACCTGTCCACTAGGGCTGCAACAACGAATCGATAAAATCGATAAAATTTGATTACGACAGGCATTGGCAACACACCGCGTCATCGATGCGTTGTGTCGAGCGATTATGGCGCCAGAAGCGACCAGTGCACAGAGCAGATCAGACGCTGTTTCGTAGAAAAACTACACACTTAGAATATGGCAGAAGCAAGTAGACAGAAGAAAGTCAAGACTTCAAAAGTATGGGAGCACTTTACGTTAACGCAAAGACGTTTGTTAACTGCAACATTTGCAAGTCGGACCTCGCATGGCACGGGAGTACGACGGTAATGATGCATCTCAAACGAAAGCATGTCGGAGTCATCAACGAGGAAGGGGAGAGCTCAGTGCCTGGGCAAGTTAACAAATCTTTATTTTTGTTTAAGCAGTCGTAACGTCTCAGTATGACAAGTCAGGCAGTGATATGAAGCTAGTCAGGCTCAGGCTGTCTGCGCGTCTCCCAGAGCAGTGAGGTGAGGGGCAGAGTGAGAGAAAAAGAAAACAGTAACAGCACCGACAGTTTTTTATTAATGTTGTCAAAGTCTGACCATCGACATTAACGCTTGTCCGATTGTCCGGGACAAGTGTAAAATATGATCAGACAAGTAATAGTTCTAAATCGTTGTCCGACCGGACAAGTGGCATTTTTTTTTTTTTTTGGTTTAAAACATTCAAATTCTTCTCGCACAACTGGCTGCTCCCCCGCAGACAGAGAGCCGAGCAGTGGTGCAGGGGGAAAAAAACTCTGTCAAAGTCTTCACATAAAACGAGCTCCAGAAATTCATTTATAGGCTTTATTTTACAGTTGAAAGCCTTCATGTTTCCAAAGTTTGCTGAGAGAGAGAGATAGAGAGAGAGAGAGAGAGAATATGTGAGATGAGTCACGTGTGTCATTGTGAAATGACCACATAGTTTACAAGCTATACAGAGAATGTTGCACATATGAGTCAGGCTACAGTTTTTGATTTAGGTTTTATGGTTAATTGCGTATGCTAATTGCTCATTTACAGCAATAAAATTACCTCTTTTTTCACCATATATTTTATAACATTTATATGCTTCAATGTTGTTTTATGGCAACTCAGCCCTTTGATAAAGCAATGCCATTTGAAATAATTATTTTTGTTCTTTATTATAAACTGTTTTATTCTTTATTATTTTATATTTCAACAGCCAAGGGACATTTGACAATTTGTTGATTTTCAAGTATTTTAAGTTTTCAAATAATGTTCTGTTGTTAAATAAAGTGATGGAAGGACAGAAAAATTGTTTCCCTGGCACATTTTTAAAAAATTCCCCGCTAATCCAATTAATCGATTAATCATGTCGAAACCCCATCAGATTAATCGATGATCCAAATAATTGTTTGTTGCAGCCCTACTGTCCACCATGGCCAAGACCAAAGAGAGGACACCAGGGACAAAACTGTAAACGTGCACAAGGCTGGGATGGGCAACAGGACAATAAGCAAGCAGCTTGGTGAGAAGGCAACAACTGTTGGCGTAATTATTAGAAAATTGAAGAAACACAAGATGACTCAATCTTCCTCAATCTGGGGCTCCATGCAAGATCTCACCTTGTGCGCTGTCATGGTTTAAAATCCTGCAGGGCACACAAGGTCCCCCTGCTCATGCCAGCCATGTCCAGGCCCTTTGGAAGTTCGCCAATGACCGTCTGGATGATCCAGAGGAGGCATGGGAGAAGTCATGTGGTCAGATTTGATCAAAATACAGCTTTATGGCATCAACTCCACTCACCATGTTTCGAGGATGAGAACAACCCAAAGAACACCGTCCCAGCCATGAAGCATGGGTGTGGAAACATTTTTTGGGGATGCTTTTCTGTAAGGGGGGCAGGACAGTTGCACCATATTGAAGGGAGGATGGATGGGGTCATGTATTGCGAGATTTTGGCAAACAACCTCCTTCCCTCAGTAACAGCATTGAAACACACAGCCTGGGCAACTAAGGAGTGGCTCCATAAGAAGCATTTCAAAGTCCTGGAGTGGCCTAGTCAGTCTCCAGACCTGAACCCAAATAGAAAATCTTTTGAAGGAGCTGACACTCGAAACCTGAAAGATCTGGAGAAAATCGGTATGGAGGAGTGGACCAAAATCCCTGCTGCGGTGTGCAAACTTCGTCAACAACTAGAGGAAATGTCTGACCTCTGTATTTGCAAACAAAGGTTTGTGTACCAAATGTTAAATTCTGTTTTCTATTGTATCAAATACTTATTTCATGCAATAAAATGCAAATTAATTATTTAAAAATCATGCAATGTGATTTTCTGGATTTTTTTTTTATTGAAGCGTACCTACGATAAAATTACAGACCTCTCCATTCTTTGTAGGTCGGAAAGCTTGCAAAAATCAACAGTATATCAAATTCTTATTTTCCCCACTGTATATGTCATGCAGGGTTCCCTGATGATGAGTCTACGGTGATACACCTTGGACTGGTGGCTATTACTGGAGGCTGCAGTGGTAATAACAGTTGTGGGTGTGCACGTTGGTGTTCTGTTGGCCGTAATACTCTGAGCACACATGGTTACATGCACTACAGTTATGTGATCGTCAGAGGACCCTGGTTTACATGTTCACAGTTCATAGGTTGGATATCATCTGATATCCAGCAAGAAGACACAGCAGGTCTTCAAAAGATAGTGAACCACAGTGCTCACTCTGCCATGCCCCTCCCCTTGCTTGCCTTCCACCCAGACTTCAGGTGGTGATCGGAGAACATTCGAGTGTATTCGTGTTATTGCTGCTGCATTCTGACAGCATTCTAGGTATTCGTAGTGTGTTCCAACTACAGTTGAACAGCATTCATAAGCATACACATGGGATATGCACGAATCAGTCTAGGCAGAATCCACCCACATTCTAAGTAGTTGAACAGCATTCATACACGGTTGTCTGAATGTCTGTCCCTCCCAACTGCGCCTTGAAGTTTGGCTTTTTTCCCCCCATTCTGGCTGATTCAACTTGATTCATGCTCATTCATGCTAAGTGTGATGGGGGCCTGAGACAGTAATCAAACATCAGCACAATTTATGAAATCAACCTTGGCATGATTGAGTGAATTTGAAACCTATTCAATGATTTGCAATTGAAAATGTTATTGCACACTTATTGAAAACTATAAACAATTGAAATGATTGAAAATACAAAGTGCATCAAGAAAGCTACTTTACCAGTACAAAAGCTTTGAATGTTCATAAAGTATAGGGTTCAGATAATTTATTAAAGCAGAGAAAAAAACGTGCACTCACAGGGACCAGGAGTGGAGGTGCACGGCTCAAAAACTAAGTCAATATAAAAATATAGCCAGCAACACTCAAGAGTGTGACACACTGATGACGACCTAGTCGAAACACGTCTGTGCTCCTGATCCTGTCGTCTTGCCGTGAGTCATTAAAACTTTTATTAAGAAGGACACTGGAGTGTTGCTGGCTATATTTTTATATTGATTCAGATAATTTATTGCCACTGATAATCAGATTACTTCGTCTTGAAGCTGCACTTTGCCCTAAAAGTCATTCTGATGTCCACTTTATGCATATTTAGTGAGGTGCTGCAGTTCTCATATGCAGCAGAACTCTGCACAACACTGGCTTGTGTCTTTGACAAATTGACCTGTCTTATCCACTTCACATTCAAACCTACTATAAACTGTACAAAACATAATCACAGTTTCTCACACATCTTCTATTGCCACACAACTAAACTAATTTTTCCCCAAATAATCTAAATTTCCAATTGCACTTCAGCTTACAAGTAACTTTGAGTTGCCCATTTTTTTAGGGCAGCCCAACACAGAACCACATCTGTGCACATATCAACAAAGATGGGGAGGCAGGACAGTGATACTAAGCACATAGCCAAGCTATCAAGAAGACTTGAGGCTGTAATTGCTGCCAAAGGTGCATCAACAAAGTATTGAGTATTGTACTAATGTATATGTGATTTCCTTGTTTTTATTTTTAATAAATTTGCAAAAAATTACAAAAGCTTTTTACCTCCACCAACGAAATTAGAGGAGGTTATGTTTTCACCCCTGTCTGTTTGTTTGTGAACAGCCTGGGGTCCACAATGTTTCATATATTGTTATGAAATTTTTACTGAGGATTCATATCTTGGTGGGCAAGAACTGATTACATTTTGAAGGTCATAGGTCAAAGTCAGGAAAAATCCCTATCTTTAGAACCCCTTCACACACAACACAAAAGACACAGAAACCCCAAGAAAATCCGTGAACCAAACACAAAATGGGGAACCATGAAACATTCCACCTGCTGTCATGAGGGACGCATGGTCGCACAGGCGTGCACAACACACCAGTGACGTTTTCGTGCACGCTCGTGCACGTGCACAAACACAGTGCGAGCAAGTGGAATGTGTTGCACCACATCGCGCTGCTGTTGTGGAAGAAAAAACAAAACAGCTGGAATGTGTTGCACCACATTGCACCTCTGCTGTGGAGAAAAAAATAAATAAATAAAAACCACATACCATTAAAAAAACAGTATTTGTTGAATCCCTCTTACTGAGCGGATAATACAAGTTTGAACCGTTTGTGCCTCTGTAGATGACCCATGGTCACAGACGTACCGTCATGAAATGACATGAATGAAGCAGTGCACTCTTATTATGTCTTAGGTCCAGCCAGGTATATAAATAAATACAATTACTGATAGATGAGATATTGGTGTATAACAGTATGTAACACAATTTTTGTTCCTGGCTTCTAAGTGTTATATTTCAACTGCTTATATCTAAAGTCTATGGAAAAATGACTACATTCAGCACAAACTTTGATTTTATTTTATTTTTTTAACGTTCTAGAAAGTTCTAAAAGTTTCTTGAAATTTCTAGATAATTCTGGAAACTTCTAGAAATTCTGGACAGTTCTAGCAGTTCAAGAATATTCTAGAAGACTACTCAGTAGTAGTGAAGGCGAATCGAGAATATTCTTGAAAACAGACAAATTTCAAAATATCATTGTCCTGATCACAGAAGCAAAGTTTCTGTGGAATAACAGCTATTTTCTATTTATTTAAGGCATAACAGGTTAGCAAAACACACTGTGTACCCAGGAACAAAACACAAACAAAAATTTGTTACATAGTGTAATTAGTGAAAATCACTTGCTTGATATAAAAAAATAAAAGGGGACCCAATACATAACCCTGCAGTTAAATAACCCTGGTTAAATAAAAAATAAAAGCCACTCACAGGATTCGAACCTGCAGTTTACAAAAGTTCTGATTAACAGACAGAAATTTTACCACTGCGCTACAATCGCTGTCTTATAACAGGAGCATGAAATGCTTAAAATCAAGGAGATAAACGTATATTTTCAAAAAAGAGAAATTAGACGATGTATGGACATGCGCGTTGGGCCAATTCAGTGTCTAGACCAATGTGTCACTCACTCTTTCTGTGTTATGTGGTCATTAATTTTAGTTATTTGTTATGTAATTGCATATGTAGGTATTGATGTAATTATTTATATACCTGTCCTGGTGGTGATCTCTGTGTTTTTAATGTGACACGTCGAGTGCACTGTAACAGAAAAAATGTGGAAAAAGTAAAGCACTGTAAATACTTTCTGGATGCACCGTATATTAAAATAAGAAACCCTGGCTCTGATGGCAGCTTAAAAAGTTAAGTTTTGTGAGGTTATGAATGAATTTTTCTGTAATATCACACAAATTATTCATATGCACCTGCTTGAAACCAGGCAACTCTCTGCACTTAAACAATCCATCTCTGGCTGTCTGTTATTCCTCCTCGTTAAAGATAGAACAACATCCAGTTTGTCTTTGCCACTAACTGCCAGCCATAGCTGCCGACATGTGAATAAGGTTTAATCCGTGCGGAATCTCCTTGTCTTCTGTTCATGTCCAGAAGGGCTGCACACCCGCATTTAATGGTTGTCCACTCATTACATCAGAGCCCAAAATCCACCGGAGACTGACAGCTTAGCCGATTTTTGCTACCGGACAAATTGTGAATGAAATCACTTCTAATCGGTTTACTCAATCCATCATAGTGTGTGACTAGTGCCAAAACTCTTGTTGGGAAAGTGTAGTGACACGGACCCACAACAGGGGGCGTAAATGAACGGACAATGGAAGGAGTCAAATTATAACACTTTACTGGTGTGAATGTCACAACCAAACACAGCAGAATCAGAATGTGCAACAGTCAATTAATAAAAGGTGTCGTGTGGGCAGGCTCGACGATAGGAGACGCCCGTCTGGAAACGAACCGGAACCACACGATTTCCACCGCCACCTGAACCCGAGGAATACTGGAGCCGCCAAGTCCCGGAGTCCCCAGGTGGCCACCTTCCCGGCGTGTCGGATCTGGTACTGCTGGCAGAAAGCAAAAGACAGTCAAAGGGTGGGTGTGTGAACACCCAGTAACACTGGTGGGAATGCCACCTCCACCTCTCACTCAGCGCATTGCAGCGGTCTCAGCTGAAAAGGAGCGCCGTCTTGCACAGCCTCCTCAAAAACGACCGGTTCTCCTGCAAACACTCACAATAAACAGATTTACAAAAGGCTGAGGATATTACCTCCAGATGAAGATGATATCTCGGCAGTTTGGTGGAGGTGTCTTCCTGCTTTTATACCAGATGTGTTGATTAGTGACAGCTGTCACGGATGATGGGTGACAGCTGTCACCACGGCTTGTTCCTGAGGCGGCAGCGCCCTCTCGTGCCTGAAGCCCGCACTTCAGGCAGGGCGCCTTCTGGTGGTGGGCCAGCAGTACCTCCTCTTCTGGCAGCCCACACAACAACTCTCTTACTGTAAACTAGAGGTGGACGGATCAATCCTAATATCGATAATATCGATACCAACGCTGGTATTGATATTGAACGATCCTCATGTAAAAAGATCGATACTCAAGCTTTTTTCTGTCCTGCACACACTGACTGCTGCACTCGCAGATTCATTAAAGTCTACTCTCTGTCTGTAAGAGCAGCGCTGCACTGTGTCACACAACACGGAGCAGCGCACCCTCCCCCCTCTGGTCTTTTGTTGTTGCGCCATCATGTGGCTCAGCGGCACCAGCCAACAGCCATGCAGGTAGGATCAGCCTGGCCCGCCCACTCAGTGCTCTCCTCGAGTCAGCCCTCTACCTCAGGAGATTTTGTTTTTAAGTTGTGTTGAGTGATATTTTTTAAACAAAAATGTTAATTGTGATAATAAAGTATTTTGTTGTCACGTACAATGTTTGGCGAAATTCTATCCTAGGTCTTTTGGATCCTTTGGATCTGTGAAGCTTAAATATGAAAAAGTATCGGTATCGGTATCAATATCGGCGATACTGGGCCTGTATTTTCTTGGTATCGGATCAATACCAAAATTCCCGGTATCACCCACCTCTACTGTAAACTCTCAAATTGCCATCATTGTCATGCTACTACTACCAGCGCACACTGATCAGGTTGTCACTGTTGTGGGCTGGGGTGTTTGGCTGGTTTGGTTTTTGTTTTCTGTTTCTCCCACCAGGTGGTATGCATTCAGGACTGAGTGGCTGAGCATCAGGACCTCACCCTGAACACCTGAGGCTTGTTATCACGTGCAGGTCATCAGGACTCACAGCTGTGGTGTATTTTGTCATAATCAGAGATTGCTGCATTTAAACCTTGAATGCACAGTGTGTGATTGCCAGAGACACGACCTTGTGAGCAGACATGTGAGATCGACGTCAGGAGAACAATCTCACCATCACAGACGCAGAGACCGCTCCAGGTTTGACGCCACAGTCTGTGAAGGAGGATTGGGTGAGGTCTCACGCTCTTCAGCACACTTCCTGAGGTAATTTGGTTTTGGTGACTTTTGTGAAGTAATGACAGTGGATTTGGTGTCCCTCACACCTTGTGTTAGTGAGCTGTCACGTTATGCTAACTGTCTAATCAGCTTCTGCTGCAGTGGAGATTTGAACTGAATTGTTCCGTGCCTGCAGGGTAAGAAGCTGATGTATAGATTTAAGCCAGGAAGTGTTTGCTGATTGCGTGCACCTTTGAGTTGTGTCTCTCTGTGTGGAGTTGGACTCACCTCATGTTTTCTTTCTTCACAGACTCGGTTTGTCGCGGCCACCTGGGGGGTGTCGGCGGGGTCCCTGGGTCCGAACTGCTGTGGCTCCGGACCGTTTGCGCTGTTGAGAGCGCCGTGTTTTCACCTCACCAGACCGCGGACATTTTTAGTTGTTTAGCACTACACTGTTATGTTTATTAAATTCTGTTATCTTTTGAACCGTGCTCTGCTTATTTTATGCTGGCTCCTTTCAAACGCTGGGTCGGTACTCCGACCGCGTCCGAATCATAACAGTAGTCTCTGGCCATTTAACAATGGACCAGTGGAAGCAGAGACGGTATTTTTGCCGGGAAGGCTGCAGCAGATGTTGGAGCTGATCCGGGATCAGTTGCGGGTGCGCTCCGCCCGGGTTGTGCGCGTTGGTGCGCGCATGGCGGAGTTTACAGCTTGAGTCGCGTCGCACCCCGCTGTTACGGCTGTAGCCCCGTCTCCTCCCGTGCAGCGGGCTCCGACGCCTGTTGTAGCAGCCCCGGTGGTATTTAGTTTGCACGTTAAGCTGTTTGGTATAACCTGCTGTCGTTTGCAGCAGTGTGTATTGGTTTTTACTCTGTTACCACAGGGATTTTCTTATTTGGCACTTTGGCTCCCTCTGTTGGTGACAGAGTCACATTAAAGTCTAGGTTCAAAGGATGGAAAATACGTTTTTCCATTCTTTGCACTTGACGATGTAGGCCAATGTTAGTTTTTTTTATTGGTCTATTATCCGTTTCTTGTTTTAGTATGAGGTGTTTTTATCAGGGGTTAATTTGTTGTTTTTGTGGGTTTTTAAGCACTGTCTGTGGTCTGGTGGAGTTGAAAATGCAGGCTGTCTGGAGCATAGTTTAACCCAGGTGACTTTATGTTAGTCTGTTAGTCTTTCTTTTTTATTTCTTTTGGGTTCACCTCCCAGGGTTTGATGGGACGGTCCTCTGGGGGTGATGGGGGGGTAATTGGGTTGTTTTTCTTTTTTCTTTTTTTTTTTGTTTTGTTGTGCCCTCTCTTCTCCTCTGGCTCCAGCCGTGTGAGCCGTACGTTGTCGGCGTTGCTGGAGTGGTGCAGTTTGGTTATGCTGGGCGTTTCCCAGGTAACCTCTGCACCCGGGAGGGGGAGGGGGGGGGTTGGGGTATTTTTTTTTTTTTTTATTCCCTGTCTTCTCCTCCGGCCCCAGCCGTTTGAGCCGTACGTTGTCGGCGTTGCTGGGGTGGTGCAGTTCGGTTATGCTGGGCGTTTCCCAGGTCACCTCTGCACCCGGGGGGGGGGGGGGTTTGGGGTATTTTTTTTTAAATTCCCTTTGCAACCTCCAGCCTTGGCGCGCCTCTGTGCCGTTTGCCATTGGCGTTGCTGGGGTGGTGCAGTTCGGTTATGCTGGGCATTTCCCAGGTAACCTCTGCACCCGGGTGGGGGGGGTTTAGGGTTTTTTTTTTGTTACTTCCCTGTTCCACCTCCAGCTTCAGCGCGCCTTTGAGCTGTACGCCATCGGCGTAGCTGAGGTTTGGGGCAGTGGAATATACCCGCAGCTGGTGGCTGGTTTAAAAGTCGGAGGGGTGGCGCCGTCTTGTGCCGTATGCCATTACCGCTGTTCCGCTCCTCCCGGTTGACTTTTGGGGTATAGTCGTGGTTGGTGACACTGGATGTACTTCCGGTTTCCACTGCGCTGAGGGGGTGGGGTTGGGGTTGTTGTTTTGTTTGTATGTTTTTTTTGTTTTTCCCCCAGTTTCCGCCCTCAGGGTGTGACTGTGGTGTCCTCTGGGGGGGAAAGGACTGTGGGTCCATCTAGCCGTGGACGGCCGGGGCTGGGTCTGTTAGTCATGAGGGGGGGCGTCTCCTGGGGTTTGATGGAACGGTCCTCTGGGAGGCGCTGGGAGTCCCCGTGGGTGACTTTGGGTCCCAGAGGGACCTCGGCTGTGGTTATTTCTCCTGGAGCTGGCGGGATGTCCTCTGGGGGG
Source organism: Thalassophryne amazonica (assembly GCF_902500255.1). Classification (NCBI taxonomy): domain Eukaryota; kingdom Metazoa; phylum Chordata; class Actinopteri; order Batrachoidiformes; family Batrachoididae; genus Thalassophryne; species Thalassophryne amazonica. The sequence continues at coordinate 42,262,130 of NC_047108.1, forward strand.
TGTTGGTCCCTACATGTCGTCCGGGGGGGGGGTGTTAGCGTTTTTTTTTGTTTGTAAGCTTAAGTTTGAGTTGTGTTTTTTCTTTTCTCCTCTTCCCGGGGTTTGATGGAACGGTCCTCTGGGGAGGGGGGGTTGGTATGGTTGTTTGTGTTTGTCTTTTTTTTGTTTATGACTAAGCAGACTTTAACACATAGTCGGAAGAAGGCTGAGTGCACAGGTTCAAGAACTCCTGGCCAAACTTATGCAAAGTGAACTAAAGCAAGAGTCGACAGGAATGAACGCAAAGGTGGAGACTCTAACAGGTTTGCTAAACGAAACAGAGGGCAAGACCATTCAAGTCAACAAGGGATGTCTCTGCACTGGAGTGTCAGCTGTGGAGCAGTCTGCTGCAGACAGGCTCAGGATGGGAAAGGATGGGCTCCAGGATGAGAGTGATGGTCTCGGCACGGAGTTCCCTGTTGACAGAGAAGAGGCGGCTGGGAGTGTGCGTTATCCAGCTGAGGGAAGAGCTGGAGAGGCTCAACATTGAGATGATCAATGACTGCATGAAGAGATTAACGTTGCAGGTGGAGCAGCTGATGATGGAGCTGTCATCAGAGCACAGTAACGCACAGCTCCTGGAGACGGGCCTTTCCCAGCTGGATCGTCAGCACAAGGAGCTGAAGCTGCAGGAGGTGTTTTTTGTTCCCAGCCAACATTCCAGCCATGGTCCCTGGAGGGGGAGCTTTGTTTTTCCTGGCCCAGGTCCGTGTGGTCGCCGGGAGGCTTCCCGTGAGGGTGGGGTACTGTTTTGGGCTGGGGTGTTTGGCTGGTTTGGTTTTTGTTTTCTGTTTCTCCCACCAGGTGGTATGCATTCAGGACTGAGTGGCTGAGCATCAGGACCTCACCCTGAACACCTGAGGCTTGTTATCACGTGCAGGTCATCAGGACTCACAGCTGTGGTGTATTTTGTCATAATCAGAGATTGCTGCATTTAAACCTTGAATGCACAGTGTGTGATTGCCAGAGACACGACCTTGTGAGCAGACGTGTGAGATCGACGTCAGGAGAACAATCTCACTATCACGGACGCAGAGACCGCTCCAGGTTTGACGCCACAGTCTGTGAAGGAGGATTGGGTGAGGTCTCACGCTCTTCAGCACACTTCCTGAGGTAATTTGGTTTTGGTGACTTTTGTGAAGTAATGACAGTGGATTTGGTGTCCCTCACACCTTGTGTTAGTGAGCTGTCACATTATGCTAATTGTCTAATCAGCTTCTGCTGCAGTGGAGATTTGAACTGAATTGTTCCGTGCCTGCAGGGTAAGAAGCTGATGTATAGATTTAAGCCAGGAAGTGTTTGCTGATTGCGTGCACCTTTGAGTTGTGTCTCTCTGTGTGGAGTTGGACTCACCTCATGTTTTCTTTCTTCACAGACTCGGTTTGTCGCGGCCACCTGGGGGGTGTCGGCGGGGTCCCTGGATCCGAACTGCTGTGGCTCCGGACCGTTTGCGCTGTTGAGAGCGCGCCGTGTTTTCACCTCACCAGACCGCGGACATTTTTAGTTGTTTAGCACTACACTGTTATGTTTATTAAATTCTGTTATCTTTTGAACCGTGCTCTGCTTATTTATGCTGGGTCCTGTCAAACACTGGGTCGGTGCTCCGACCGCGTCCGACACATAATAGTCTCTGGCCATTTAACAATGGACCAGCGGAAGCAGAGACGGTATTTTTGCCGGGAAGGCTGCAGCAGATGTTGGAGTTGATCCGGGATCAGTTGCGGGTGCTCTCGGCCCGGGTTGTGCTCGTTGGTGCGCGCATGGCGGAGTTCACAGCTTGGGTCGCGTCGCACCCCGCTGTTACGGCTGTAGCCCCGTCTCTTCCCGTGCAGCTGGCTCCGACGCCTGTTGTAGCAGCCCCAGTGGTATTTAGTTTGCACGTTAAGCTGTTTGGTATAACCTGCTGTCATTTACAGCAGTGTGTATTGGTTTTTACTCTGTTACCATGGGGATTTTCTTATTTGGCACTTTGGCTCCCTCTGTTGGTGACAGAGTCACATTACCGTCCAGGTTCAAAGGATGGAAAACACAATGTTTTTCCATTCTTTGCACTTGACGATGTAGGCCAATGTTAGTTTTTTTTTTTTTTTTATTGGTCTATTATCTGTTTCTTGTTTTAGTATGAGGTGTTTTTATCAGGGGTTAATTTGTTGTTTTTGTGGGTTTTAAAGCACTGTCTGTGGTCTGGTGGAGTTGAAATACAGGCTGTCTGGAGCATAGTTGGACCCAGGTGACTTTATGTTTGTCTGTTAGTCTTTTTTTTTAAATTTCTTTTGGTTTTACCTCCCAGGGTTTGATGGGACGGTCCTCTGGGGGGTGATGGGGGGGGGGGGGGGGGTAATTGTTTTTTTTTTTCTTTTTCTCTTTTTTTTGTTTTTGTTGTTCCCTCTCTTCTCCTCTGGCTCCAGCTGTTTGAGCCGTATGTTGTCGGCGTTGCTGGAGTGGTGCAGTTTTGTTATGCTGGGCGTTTCCCAGATGACCTCTGCACCTGGGAGGAGGGGGGGGGGTGGGGGGGTTATGGGGGCACTCTTTTTTTTTTTTGTTACTTCCCTGTCTTCCCCTCCGGCCCCAGCCGTTTGAGCCGTACGTTGTCGGCGTTGCTGGGGTGGTGCAGTTCGGTTATGCTGGGCGTTTCTCAGGTAACCTCTGCACCCGGGAGGGGGGGGGGTTTAGGGGTGTTTTTTTAATTCCCTGTTCCACCTCTGGCTTCAGCACGCCTTTGCGCCGTACGCCATCGGCGTAGCTGAGGTTTGGGGCAGTGGAATATACCCGCAGCTGGTGGCTGGTTTAAAAGTCGGAGGGGTGGCGCCGTTTTGTGCCGTATGCCATTACCGCTGTTCCACTCCTCCCGGTTGACTTTTGGGGTATAGTCATGGTTGGTGACACTGGACGTACTTCCAGTTTCCCCTGCGCTGAGGGGGTGGGGTTGGGGTTGTTTTGTTTGTTTTTTTTTCCCCCAGTTTCCGCCCTCAGGGTGTGACTGTGGTTTCCTCTGGGGGGGAAATGACTGTGGGACCATCTAGCCATAGACGGCCGAGGCTGGGTCTGTTGTTAGTCATGGGGGGGGTGTCTCCTGGGGTTTGATGGAACGGTCCTCTGGGAGGCGCTGGGAGCCCCCGTGGGTGACTCTGGATCCCAGAGGGACCTCGGCTGTGGTTATTACTCCTGGAGCTGGCGGGATGTCCTCTGGGGGGTGTTGGTCCCTACATGTTGTCCGGGGGGGGGGGTTTTAGATATTTTTTTTTTGCAAGCTTAAGTTTGGGTCATGTTTTGTTTATGTTTTCACGACCTTGTGAGCAGACGTGTGAGATCGACGTCAGGAGAACAATCTCACCATCACGGACGCAGAGACCGCTCCAGGTTTGACGCCACAGTCTGTGAAGGAGGATTGGGTGAGGTCTCACGCTCTTCAGCACACTTCCTGAGGTAATTTGGTTTTGGTGACTTTTGTGAAGTAATGACAGTGGATTTGGTGTCCCTCACACCTTGTGTTAGTGAGCTGTCACGTTATGCTAATTGTCTAATCAGCTTCTGCTGCAGTGGAGATTTGAACTGAATTGTTCCGTGCCTGCAGGGTAAGAAGCTGATGTATAGATTTAAGCCAGGAAGTGTTTGCTGATTGCGTGCACCTTTGAGTTGTGTCTCTCTGTGTGGAGTTGGACTCACCTCATGTTTTCTTTCTTCACAAACTCGGTTTGTCGCGGCCACCTGGGGGGTGTCGGCGGGGTCCCTGGGTCCGAACTGCTGTGGCTCCGGACCGTTTGCGCTGTTGAGAGCGCGCCGTGTTTTCACCTCACCAGACCGCGGACATTTTTAGTTGTTTAGCACTACACTGTTATGTTTATTAAATTCTGTTATCTTTTGAACCATGCTCTGCTTATTTTATGCTGGCTCCTTTCAAACGCTGGGTCGGTACTCCGACCGCGTCCGAATCATAACAGTCACAGGCAAGATGCAGAAGCGACAAGAAAAACATTGTGAAAAATCATTATTTTTTGTTTTTACGATGTGTTGGATCACAAAATTAATTTATTTTAGGTTAAGCGTTTAATCAACTTTAATTAAAAATAAATTTAATTTAGGGTGGGTGTTTAACTAACTTTCATTAAAAAAGTGGATGGGCTGATGCTCGGCCAGGGGTGTTTCAGCATGTGGATACAGTATGGATTTATAGTGCAAATGCTGCATTAGCAAACAGAAGCTAACCAGCTATAATGTGTGTTATTGTATAAGGCAAAAAGAACTTCTTGTCACCAGTGAACAGATGAAAACATTATTAGAACTGCCTGAATGCACAGACTGGATCAATGTGGACCTTAATGTACTCAGCTTTACCTTACTAGATGTAAATAAAGTTTTTAAAATGACTGATCATACCATTAGCCTTACTTTAGCCTAGCTGTCCTCTTCCACTGTGGCAGGAAATAAGTTGAGTTATGAGTAAGCGCCCTTTCTTTAAGACCTAACTCATCCTGCTCATTCAATGTACAGGGACAGCTTTCAGTTGTCACACTTGCAGATGTTGCCATCTTGTGGCCATAGCTGAAGATGCAGTATATTTTTGTCATAATTCACTTTGAAATGTTCCAGTCAAGCCAAATGAGTAAAAAAAAAAAAGCTTGACCTGTAGTCCAGAAAATATAGTACTTCGTCAAGGACATGTTGCAGAATAAAAAGCTGTTTTCAGGTTTTAAAATTATATAAATATTTTAAACATTTTTATGGAGATGTATTCCCCTACCAAATCACCCTAATCATTACACAGTGAATCAATTTTTTTTGTTCCAGTGTGAGCTATTCAACTCATTTGGTGAAAAGTATTTTGTTATGTCTTCATAACAAAATACTCCAAGTAAAACAGGAGTTGCATCAAGAAGGGCATCCGGCCTAAAATTTGTGCCAAATACCAGCCCAGTCTCATGTTTTTTTTTCATGCGCCCGTCACAAAATTAGTCAAATTTTCGTGACATGTTTTTTTTTAACTCACTATTACAAACCCTACTCCTACACCCAACCCTAACCTTAACCATAACCTTTACCCCCCCCCCCCCCCCCCCCACTTCACTTTTAATTTTGTGCAGTCATCACGGAATGAATTAGAATTAATTCATGCTGCCGTGACAAACATGAGGCGTTTTTCGTCACAATATCATGAACCAGTAGATTAATGTATATTTCGTGCTGCTGAATCATGACTTGCCGTGAGATTAGGTTGCAAATACCAATGCGGAGTTACTGCTGTGGTCACACCAAACAAACGGCAGCAGACGAAAAGACAACTCCATAACAAGATCAATTTTCTTTTTCAGATATCACACATCCCTCATACAAAACAACTTCCTTTTTGCATTACATCACCATAAGTAGGTGATCAACTGAGTCTGTACATTCTGTGACATGACTTCCTGATCTGTAAATGAAATACAGTAAAGTTGTCATTTACAAAAGGTCAATCAGTCATTTTCAGGCAATATGTTCAACTGCATCAAATAGAAACTTGAGGTCTCTGACCACTTTAAGGCCCAATCCAATACCGTCCCTTGGCCCTATAACTTCGCCCTTTCTCTTCATGGAAAGAGGTAAGTGGTAGGGTGAAGGGAGAGTATTAAGATTGGGCCTAAGCCCAAGATCTGCTCTCTAGCCTCAGAGGTTACTGAGATCAGAATAGGAGGTAAATTGTGTTGTATTTAACTGTTACTATGGTAACACTTCAGCTTCAGACAAAGTGTTCCATTATAGTCGATATAGAAACTTAATTTGACACCTAAATTAAGTTTGAATGAGTCACTAAGCACACGGCATGCGGTGCACAGAAGCAAACACATGCACGGACAGGTGGAACCTTGGTGCACACCTCACTTGTGTGTGTGTGTGTGTGTGTGTGTGTGTGTGTGTGTGTGTGTGTGTGTGTGTGTGTGTGTGTGTGTGTGTGTGTGTGTGTGTGTGTGTGTGTGTGTGTGTGTGTGTGTGTGTGTAAAGTCATGTAATCAGACTGTAATACATTCATGAAAAATCTGTATTTTTGGGGGGGTTACCTACTAAAATTAATCAATTCCTTCCAATCACACTATTATGGATGCAACACCCTCTCACATAACCACACTCCTGGTGAGTAAAACAAACCGCTGCTCGTAAAGCCGCACAAAAGTCCATTTTAAATTCACTGAGACATTGATTTTGAAGAATGCCTTTGCTTGCCAGGAAATGGTGCCATTATTTGGTCTGTAATGCCGAAAAGAGGAACAACATCATAGCACAATTTAACTCTTCAGTTTCTCTCCTGATGTTTTCCTACACAGCTCTGCTGTTTAAAAGAATACACCAAAGTAAAAGTCATTTCCTGACAAAGGAGCTCAGGTGGCACAGTGTGCTGTCCATTAACTGAAGGGTGGCTGGCTTGAGTCCCGGCCTCTCCTCTCTATGGTGATGTGTCCTTGAGCTACAAACTAAGCTCCTCAGTTCTCGCGGTATGCAGTTCAGTTCCTTACATGGCAACACCAGACATCAGTGTGTGAATGTGAAGTGTCACTGCAAAGTATTCTGAGTGACTGCTCTTGAGGCTCGACAGAAATACAATAGTCCATGAGCCAGTCATCAATTTTGACCTAATAGTACCACTTAAGGGGACTAAACAACACTTAGAATCCAGCCTCAGTGTAACATGGCCTACACAAAAATGTATTACAGCCATCCCAAGGTGGTAGCTGTAGCCAGGTAGGTGTCAGTGAAGGGTTACACAGAGGTCAAATTTAAAAATGCTCCAATTATGCTGAAAAATATACTACATTATTTGTCTGATCATAATGCTGCAAGTCACGAATACAACGAAGTATACATTCTTGGCCCTTGATCACAAATGTGATGATTTGAGGCAGAGGCGTCAGGTGTCCTCAGGAACTGCTGCAACCTGTTACCACGCATTATGATTAATGACACATGTTGCTGGAGAATTATGAGGAACCATTACGCACAGTCAAGAATAATGTTCCACCTTGTTGTGTACTGTTGCGTGCTATCGTGTGTAACATTTAGCATTGTTATGTTCTGTCACGTTGGGAATGAGGCGAATTGTCTCCACACACACCCCCATACCGACAGTTGCTGAACAATTCAGATCGCTCCAGTTCCCTCCTCAAAATCCACAACAGAAGAACTTTCTGACTGCGTGCTTAGTTGGGCTCTGTGCCAGTGACACAGAAAGGAGGAGAAGACTGAGAGAGCCTGATGTGTGGCTTCACGCAGCTCTCGTCTCACATGTTTTCCCAAACATCATGCACATGCAGCAGGTGGAACACCTGCAGGAGCGCACTGATGAGCATTGGAACAAGACTTTTAGCCAAGTTTGCGTCACTGTCATTCTTCAGCATACTGCAGCAATGAAACTGAATGCGGTGCAGTAGGGTTTAATTGTGCACACGTCAGAGAAGAATGCTGTCATGCTCTATTAAGGATCACCACTAATCAAAATGGATCAACACGCTCAGTTGCGACCTACAGAACATGAAGCGAAATGAGGGTGGTGAGTGTCATTCGTGGAAGATGTTTTGACAGCCAAAAACATGCTTCACGAAAATAACGAATATCACGCACCAACATGCACTATTAAGAAACCTATTCAGATGCGTTAAGTCACGTTAAGAATGTCAGGAATGTGCCAAGAATGATGCAAATATGACATTCGTAACGCATCTTGCCTATGTGTAAACGCACCATAATGATTCCAAAAAGATGTAGTTTGGACTAACTATGACTGAACATTATGGAATTATGTGTGTGGAGTCAAGTGTGCTTGATTTTATTCATGGGGACATTTGGAGAAGCAACTCATTTCCCGAGTGACCCAGCCCTGTAATGAAAATAAATGTTTCAAAATAAAGGTTTTGAAAAGTATTACCCAGAATTTTGGTAATAAAGGATGCACATCGTTGTGCCATGTGCAAGCCATATCCGAAAGCTGAGGCCAATCTGACAAACTGTCAGAGAGATATGCGAACTACATACTCGCACTCACACAGACGTTTCTTTCTTTATAGATAGATTACTTTTCAAAATTAAATAAAAAACAAAAAATCATGTTTAAGTGCAAATCCACCTTAATATAACACATGGGCATGGGCTCACCCCCGGCCAGGAGCATCTCAGTCTGGAGGCCCCGTGCCCCTCCCTGGAGGAATTTCATTTCTCTGGGAACACCTTAGGGGAAAATACACACTTTGTGTTCAATCACAGTGCACTGCCTGTGGTTATAAATCAGTTCATTTTCAATTATGACTCCGGAATTCTCAAGCTTGTCTTTACTGAGGGAATGGAAGCAATGGAATTACATAAATACTCCTGGATAGGCAGTATGTGGTCCTGAGTGAACCAGTGGTTAATGTAGCACTTTTCCTGATTTCATAAGATCTCATAATTATCACATCAGGAAAGGTGCTGCAGATCTTTTCTCATAATTACAACATAAGGTATCTAATTTATTTATTTTTTTATCCAGTGAATGCAGTGCACTTCCATAACTACTGGGCCTAGCTGTGAAGGAGAGTGAGAAATGAAAAACCTATGCTGAACTAAAAGATGGATATACGGTGTTATTTTAACCAACGACCACGGAGGTCCAGAAGAGAGTGAAAGAAACATTGAATTTCATTGTTACGGATTACTCACATTGGGTATGAGATGTGTGTCCTGCTGGTAATAATAAACAGTCTCTAGAGAATGTTTAGCCTATACTTGCATTTGGTGCATAAAGGAGGTATATGTTTTTAAATCCCATTCAGTAGCCCAGTATTACAGGTGCATTTAAGCTGCACTCACATGCTTTTAACCTGCGCTGTGCTTCACGTGACTCAGACATGAGAAGATTGCTCTTTCCTTCTCAAACTACATCATAATTGCATCAAACAGGTAGAATTTTTAAATATCCCGGTGGAGAAAGCCTCAGTTAAATAGGACTTTAAACTTCTGGCCTCCTAAAAAAATGTGACCCCCTCAGAACAATGCAAGGCCCCTCCACAAATCTGTGTCTGCCGCTGGGATTGCAGTAATTTAGAAAAAGAAAAAGTTAAAAATGCTAAACATATTTTACATATGTTTAGGGGCAAATGGCGATGTAATCAACAATCCCCTAATTAGCTGACTACCATCTATAACCGGATAGACACAACGGCCTCCATTGACTTAAGCTTTTCTTATCCTGCCCCTCCACTTCATTTTCTCTGTTTACTGTCCTAATTCCCCATTTCAAATCCAGGCATAAAGGTATCATCTGGGGTCCGACTGCACTGAGTGTCTTCTGCCTGAAGACCATCTCCACCTGCCAGACAACAGCAAACTACTTCTGATATCCTTCACATTATTACTCACAACACAATCAGCTTTCTAGAGTTCTTAAGCCTAATCAGTACAGCTGGTGTCCAAGTAAACTCCATGGGCATATTTTCCAAACCATTAGACCTATTTAGCTGAAATTTCATAGTTGTCTTCAATTTCACTTATTTTGATCCATCATCATCCTTGAGATGTTTCTACAGCTTAATGGGTGTCCACCTGGGGTAAATTCTGTCGATTGGACATGATTTGGAAAGGCACACTCCTGTCTACATATAAGAACCCACAGTTGATATTACATGTCACAGCACAAACCAAGCATTAAGTCACAGGAATTGTCTGTAGTAGGCATGTGGAGATTCATGGATGCAAATCAGTATCTAGATACAAATGTGCACAATGTGAGTGTATCGATTCATTCAGTGGGCATCAATTCAATTGACAGGTAAAATCGTGATATAAAATGCATGCTTGCACTGATTTTTTTTCCTAGGCATATTGAATGCACCATCACTGCTCCGTGTTTTGTTTTGAACATGGATGGAAGCCAGAAAGCACATTTCTACCACAATGAGAACAGTGGGAAGCAGTTGGAAGAGATTTTTGACTCCTAAAACATTTAAATCAGGTGTTTGTAGATACTTTGGCTTATTTTAAAAAGATGGGAAACTTGACAAGATGCAGGTCGTTTGTTTGCATGCTGTGTTGCTAAACGGCATCGACATGGCCGCAGAGCATAAACCGAGCTCCAGTGAACGTGGTAAGAAAGTATCTCACATTACTTTTGAGTGATGTTGTCTTACTGTTCACTGTACTGTTTAAGGTCTTAAGAGTGATGAAATTGGTTCCAAATTTGAGGGAACCGATTTTTCTGCTTATAAGGAGTAAAACAAATCCTCTGCCTCTAGCAGAATCAGAAGAAGAACAATACCATAGTGCCATACTGAATAGCAGCTTCTTATTGTCTATTTAAATTTTTGGTATCATTTCTTTGCATCATGTTGAATCACATCGTATCACACTAAATTGCATCATATCACATTGTGAGGAATTGAATCGCCATCAACTACATATCAAATCGCATCAAATCAGGAAAAGGAGTGAATCGTATCGCATTGTATCATCGGTATCGTCATGTATCGCATTGCTGGTCGTGTATCGAGATGCATATGAAATCGTTGTCAGCGATGAGATTCACATGCCTAGTCTGTAGACCTCTGAGACAGGATTGTCTCAAGGCACAAATTTGGAGAAGGGTACAGAAACATTTCTGCTGCTTTGAAGGTCCCAATGAGCACAGTGGCTTCCATCATGCATAAATGGAAGACATTTGGATCCACTAGGACTCTTCCTAGAGCTGGCTGCCCATCTAACCTGAGTGACTGGGGGAGAAGGGCCTTAGTCAGGGAAGTGACCAAGAACCCAATGGTCATTCTGTCAGAGCTCCAGCATCCCTCTGTGGAGAGAATAGAACCTTCCAGAAGGACAACCATCTCTACAGCAATCCACCAATCAGGCCTGTATGGTAGAGTGGCCAAACAGGAACCACTCCTTAGTAAAAAGCACATGGTAGCCCACCTGGAGTTTGCCAAAAGGCACCTAAAGGACTCTCAGACCACAAGAAACAAAATTCAAAAGTATTGAGCAAAGGGTGTCAATACTTACGCACATGTGAATTTTTTTATTTTTAATAAATTTTCAAAAATAAAAAAAACTTTTTCAAATTGTCATTATGGGGTGTTGTGGTCTGATGAGACAAAGATTGAAGTCTATCACGTTTGGAGGAAACCAGGCACAATCCCTACAGTGAAGCATGGTGGTGGCAGCATCATGCTGTGGGGATGTTTTTCAGCAGCAGGAACTTGAAGACTAGTCAGGATTGAGGGAAAAATTAATGCAGCAATGTACAGAAACATCCTCAATTTAAACTTGCTCCAGAGCGCTCTTGATCTCAGACTGGGGCAAAGGTTCATCTTTCAGCAGGAGAATGACCCAACGCATACAGCCAAGATATCAAAGGAGTGGCTTCAGGACACCTCTGTGAATGTCCTTGAGTGGCCCAGCCAGAGTCCAGACCTGAATCCGATAGCTGTGTACCAACACTCCCCATCCAGCCTGATGGAGCTTGAGAGGTGTTGCAAAGAGGAATGGGCAAAACTACCCAAAAATAGGTGCACCAACCTTGTGGCATCATATTCAAGAAGACTTGAGGCCATAACTGCTGCCAAAGATGCATCAACAAAATACTGAGCAAAGGGTGTGAACACTTATATACATGTGATTTCTTAGGTTTTCTATGTTTAATAAATTTGCAAAAAAAAAAAAAAAATTAAATTAAAATAATGTTGTCATTATGGGGTGTTGTGAGTAGAATTTTGAGAAAAAATAAATTATTTACTCCATTTTGGAATAAGGCTGCAACATAACAAAATGTGGATAAAATGGAGTGCTGTGAATAATTTCCAGATGCAGTGTATAAATTCAGGTTGTTTGCATCAGAACAACTGCAGGCTGTAGGGGTCCATGCTGAATTTTTGCAATGAAAAGTCACGTTCAAAATGAAATGTGGTTTATCAGCCAGATACTCAAAAGTTCTGTGGGGGTTTTTTTTTCAATATGGTTCCAAAGTGCATCCTGGTCTCATGGCAAGGCATGATTCAGCAGCACGAAATATACAGTAATCTATTGGTTCCTGATATTGTGATGAAAAGTGCCTCATTTTCGTAACGGCAGGATGAATTCATTCTAATTCATTCCATGATGGCTGCACAAAATTAAAAGTGAAGCAGGGGGGTCGGGGTGGTTATGGTTAGGGTGGGGGGAAGGAGTAGGGTTAGGTTATGGTTAAGGATAGGGTTGGGGGTAGGAGTAGGGTTAGTAATCGTGAGTTTAAAAAAAAATCTGTCACGAAAATTTGACTCATATCATGACGGCAGCACAAAAAAAAAACGTGACACTGGGCTGCAAAGTGACCCAATTTCATTATATTACAGATACCTGCAAGAATAACATAAATAAAAACATGCTAATACAGTGTGTTCCCTAACATCCACAGGCTACTACTGTATTTTGTGGTGTATATGGCACGTCAGAGTATAAGTTACAGCTGTTAATTGTTGTGTTTCAACAGAAAAAGAAGAGTGTGTGGGTGATCTGAATAAAGACTGCTCTTTAAGAACACTCTACTTTATTACATCTGCTAAGAGAACAACCATAGTGTCTCACCTGCCTGCTCACCAACAACTGCATCTAGAAAATGGTAAACCTGCCTCTTTTATACAGATAGGACAAGTGCCCCCTGCCGGTCTTTTACAGACACCACAGTCCTCCCCTGAAGCTTTTGACTGCTATTTTATTATTATTATTATTATTATTATTATTATTATTATTATTATTATACTTGTGCAGTATTGCAGTTTTCCTTATAAGTTCACTCTGTCTGGAGATTTGATTGTCCTTTTTGGTCTACCCACAGCCGATGCTCCCTGGACAGTTTCCAGTTTGGATTCTTTCTTTCTATTTTCACAAAAGACCATTCTAACTGTAATCTGTGAATCCAATCCCTTCCCAAAAGAGCTAGACCATAAGCTCCTTTCACAACAAACAGTATCAGTGACTGTTTCCTCTGCACTTTACTGACACCTGGAAAAGACCTGTGACTTCCAAACATTGGTTATTGTATGTTTTTAGCTCACAGTTAGTTTTTACCAGTTTAAACCTTGAAAACCTGCATTTATATAGCTTTTCAGAGATTATTGACATGGATGCTCCTGTATCAAGTTCCATTTTTAACTTCTAACCATTTACATCAAAGTATGTAGCTTGTTAGCCTTAGCTAAGCTTGTAACTTCAGTGGTCCTGCAGAAGTCATGTTAGTCTTATCCACACTCAAACCCTTAACCCATTTATCATTAGGCAGAGTCATGGGTGCAATTTACAGGTAGAAATTGGGGGGATAAAGTGCGAGGCCCGCAGGGCTGAAGCCCATAGGCCGGGCTGAAGCCCATAGGCCGGGCTTATCTAGAAACCGTTGGCTAAGCCAACGGTTTCTAGATAAGCTCAGATGCATTCTGAGCATCCAGAACAGTAATTTTAATGTTTTGAGAAGACCATAAAGTGGACACCATTTGACTGACGCAATTTGAAACCGTGGATATAAGTACTTTATTCTGAGAATAGCCAACATTGATTTTATTAACATCCTGGTGTAAATAAGGTATCACCACATGTGTAGAACTCAAAATGAATGATAGGTTGAGTTCTCATTAAAAAAACAACTGCAATGTGGTAAAATGTATTCATAAATATGAAAGAAAAGGCTCTTAATAATTATTAACTATCGCATACTGTATTTTTTTCTCAAGATTTGTTTTTGCATAAGTTTGAAAAAACAACCGATCATAAGTTTAGGATAAATTACTTATCACAAATTTAGTTTTTGAAGTGGCACTAATGACAATACTCATACTGAACATAATTTTGCTTGCATAGACTGATTTTGGAGATCAAGCAATAATTGCAGATGGGCTTTCTGAGGTCCCAGATAGCTTTTCTGATTTCCTTTTCTAACTTTTAGAATTTAGTAAATTAGAATATGGTCCATTGATACTTATGTGTAGACACTAGTCCCTAGAGGCAACTATTTTTGGTTTCAAATCTGGGCAAATGCAGTGCCAGAAAATTCTGAATGTGACAAACAAGAAACAGGTGTTGTAAACAAGTCAATGCTGCTAAAAATACAAACTTGCAGAAACAAAGATACTATTCTGACATGGTTTTGCACATAAGACTGACATAGCATGTTTCAAGTACACACATATATGTCAGAAGGTGGGGGGGGCATACCATACTCTGTCCCCCCCTGGTTGAAAAGGTGGGGGGGCATGTCCCCCCTATCCCCCACCAAATTGCGCCCATGGACAGAGTCACAGTCACCACTGTTGAGTTTCAAACCCTCGCCTTAGAAAACCTGTAGGTGGCAACATGGGGAGTTGTTCCATTATTTTTACAGTCTGTGAGCATATCCCACTACAAGCCACCTTTCATGGAACAGGTGAATGTGAACAGCAAACAAGAATGGGGGTGGGGGGTGTGTAGGTAGAGCATGGAGCTGTATATAAGAACTAGAGAGTGCAGTAGCACTGAGCCGTGTGCCGACAAGGAGGCATGTTTGCCATTTTAATTCCGGGCAAGATAGTGATTTGTGTATAGTGATTTGCGTACAAGAAACAGGTGGAATATGCCGGAAAGCTGCGCATGTTGGTAAAGCCACAAATGGAGGAACAACGGAGACAATATTTCCTTCCATAAGTAAGTGGTTTTGGTTATTCTTGTCACAGATTGCCTTCAGATCTGAACAGAAGAAAAATTTGGGAAAATAAAGTCAACCATGTGGGATGGAAGCAACTTCATCATCAAAGCTTTATGAGGTAAATTTATTGTTCAGTCCCATGTACAGTAAAACTTAAACATCGTATAAACTGAATATTCGCAGTTACCAGACAAAAAAGTCCCACTGTTTTTGTATTGTTTTCCATGTAATAAACAACGTATATAATGGATGTTGTATAATGTATTTTCCATTCACATTGGATAAAAGTCCCATCCGACCGCAATGTACTTCCATTAAAAACCCCTCGCATGTGGGACCAGATGCCAGGGTTTGAGTTTTTGTTTGGTTTGGTTATCTTTCTTTTGTTCTGCTGGTTTTATATATATATATATATATATATATATATATATATATATATATATATATATGTAAGGATTAAACAACGAGAAGCCGTGCATTACACGGTTTTAATGCACGACGTGGAGTTTCAGAGGGAAATTATCTCCAAAGCTAGAGTAGCACGATTTAAAAATGATTGTGGAGATTTGGGGGCTAAACACGTTCATGTCATCGAAGGAGTACATCCACCGGTGTGACAATATCCCTTGAGCCCTGGAGCGGTTGAGGAAATGGATAAGATAGTAAAAGAATTGGAAGCTTTGGGGATCATTCGAGTGGAATTGAATCCGATCACTAACAGCCCCATCCAAGCAGTTAAGAAGCCAGAGTCGGCAGGAGGAGGCTGGAGACCAGTAATCAACTTCAAAGCTCTCAATCGACGAACAATAGCCAATAGAGCGAGTTTGATAAATCCCCAAGGAGCACTGAAAACGCTCCAAATTAAGAAATACAAATCATGCATTGATCTGGCAAATGGATTCTTTTCCCTGCGATTAGCAAAACAGTCACAAGGGAAAACAGCATTCACACATAAGGGGAAAAGTTATGTGTGGCAACGACTCCCGCAGGGATACAGAAATTCACCAAATGTGTTCCAAGCAGCAGTAATGGAAATATTAAAAGATCTGGGAGTAACAGTCTACATCGATGATGTGTTTATCGCAGATGATGATGAAAATAAACACCTAATGCGGCTGCAAAAGGTTATACAGAAGCTCACAGAAGCTGGATTAAAACTCAACCTGAAGAAATGTCAGTTTGGACAATTCAAGGTTAATTATTTGGGATTCCAGGTATCATCAGACCTGGGACTCTCAGAAGTATACCGAGAAAAATTGAGTCAGATTAAACCACCTCAATCTGAGAATGACCTACAGAAAATATTGGGATTGTGTAACTATGTGAGAGATCATGTTCCACACTATCAGAGATACGCAAAGCCCCTTTATGCTCGTCTCAAGAAGAAACCTAATGGACAAGAGCAAAAGCAATGGATTTGGACAGCTACAGATCAGGATTGCTTGGAAAAGCTAAAGAAAGCCATTCAAGACGCAGTTAGGCTGGAGCCGCGTAGTCTGACTACTCGTCTGCTAGCCGAAATAAGCTGTGAAGAAGAGGATTCGGTGGTAAAAGTGAGCAATGAAGGAGGGGGTATGGTAACATTGTGGAGCTATACTCTGTCTTCGATTGAAAGAAAATATCCACCGGAAGAAAAAGAACTGGCAGTCCTGGCTAGATATTGGAGTGCATTAAAAGAACTTGCACAAGGTCAGGGAATAAAAGTTATCACTCAAAGCCAAGTCCACCGGTTCCTAAGGAAAGGAACTATTGAGAGTACTAAAGCCACAAATGCCAGATGGGGAAGGTGGGAGGACATCCTGCTAGACCCTGAGCTGGAAATTGGGCCAAAACAGTCGGCGACAAAAAAGTTACCGAAGGAGAGGCAACTCCCTTAGGAGCCATATGACTGGACTATGTACACTGATGGGTTGAAGAAGGGTACAGACAATATAGCTTATTGGGGTTATATTCTGAAGTATCAAGATAAGGAGAAATATCGTCGAAAAGGTCAAACGCCAGGGAGTGCCCAAGCTGGAGAAGTTACAGCAATACTGGAAGGACTCTTGGACTTAAACAAGAGGAAAGTAAAAAGGGCTAAAGTGGTTACAGACAGTCATTACTGCGCACAAGCCCTGAAAGAGGACTTATCCATTTGGGAAGAAAATGGATTCGAGGGAGCTAAGGGGAAGCCTGTAGCTCATATGGATTTGTGGAGGAAAATAGCCGAGTTGAGGCTAACAATGGACTTAGATGTGGTACATCAGAAGGCCCATGTAAAAGAAGGAGCACACTGGAGCGGGAACGAAGAAGTGGACCGCTATGTGCAGCTGAGAAAAGTCGTCGTTGTCGGGATCGAGAAGTGGGAACAGACACCCAAGAGAAGGGTAGTTCCAAAAGAGTCCGTGAAAGAAGTGGTGCTGGCCGTACATGAAGCGCTTGGCCATGCAGGCACCATTCCCACACGGAAGGAGCTGGAGGAGCTGCAACTTTGGATTCCGAGAAACCAAGTCTGCCGAGTCCTCAAAAACTGTGAAGTATGTGGTCGATACAATGCAGGACGACGAGGACAAAGGGTAGATGGTTTCACCATAAAGAGTACTGTTCCATGGGGATCAGTATGCATGGATGTTGCCGGGCCCATGGGGGTGACCGGTAAGAAAGGAGAAAAGTATCTGTTGGTGCTTGTGGACTCTATGTCGGGCTATGTGACTGTTAAGCCTGTGAGAAAAGCCAACGGCAGGAGTGTGATCAGCATGTTGGATCAAGTGTGTTCAAATCTGGGGATACCTAAGGAGCTGAGAACGGACAATGGGACACATTTCCGTAATGCTCAGGTCGACCAGTGGTGCCAGAAAAATGGAGTAATGAGAATTTACTCGCCCCCATACACTCCTCAAGCAAATGGAGTTGTGGAAAGGGCTATTGGACTGGTGAAAAACTGGATTGGAAAAAATGCTAACACGAAGGAATGGAGTACTAAGGCCCTGGAAATTGGACAGGCCCTGAATGACCGCCATCGTGCCGGCAGGCCCACCCCTTCGCAAGAACTGAACCAACGCCCATTTTCGACACCGGAAGTGGGGCGGAGTCAGACTAAAAGGGACAGAGAACCAGAACCAAAGATCCCATTTAAGGTTGGGCAGAAGGTGTGGGTGAGAGCTCGAGATCACCCAACCAACACTGCTGTTAAACCTAAGTATGACACCACAGATACAGTAGTGAAGATACTGGACAGTAACACAGTAGAGTTGAAGAGGAAGGGAATCCAAGGAGTGGAGCAGCTGAAGCCAACTCTTAACTAAACAAAACCAGGAGCTAAACATGGCCAAAAACACCCAAGATCTTCCACCCTTCGTCAGAATGGCCACTGTCAATGGGGTGGTTGCCTTAAGAAGAACAAGAGATGGCCTCTGGGTAGGCAGAGCCCTGAGGATACTATATCATGCAAAGAAAGGATTTTTATCTAATGAAAAGGAGTTATTACAATGGAAAAAAGTTGAGAATCACTGTGTGGTTTGCCGCGAAGAAGTACCGCTGACGGTCCAATGGTCGAGACCTGGGGTTAGAAAACCCCCAATTCCAAATGGGGCAAAAAATGAATTCAAGCAATTACTTCACAAGCCGGTGAAGGTTTTGGATGCACTTGTATGTGGGTTATGCCGACTAACCCACTTGCCAAGAATGGTCTTTTACACCCAGTGGGACATACGTGGAGACAATGTGGATATGCAGGTGTGTTCATGCTATTGGAATGGATGTGAGATTGAGTATTGCCTGGTGTGTAAAGCAAGAACTCATATGGGAAGACTACTGCATGTGACAAAAGCAGACGGATGGCAAGTGAGAAGGTTTTTGGACCCTCTGAGGACCTTTCACACCGATGAAGCCTGCTGGGCTAATCCTGCAGCAACAACTGTGCTTGATCAAGCTGAAGGGAATCAAGGCAGCGGTGACGTGAGTCCAACGGCACCAAGTGTCTATCTGATGTTGGACACAACTAGAGCAGGAGGAAGTGATCAAGCTGCAGGAGGTAGTGAGCGAAAGCCGTCTTTGTTGCATGAAGCTATACATCAAAGTTGGTCCCATGGTCCAGAGTATGGGCAAACTTATGACCCTCCAATAGACGCAGTGCAAATTCCACTGGTGTTCAGAGTGTATAGAGATCCGGAGCGACCCGGATATACAGACATGATGGGAGGACTGACAGATGATCAACAGCAAAAAGCCCAAGAAGAAGGATGGAATGGCCCTTGGGAATTGACAAATTGGGCCAAATTGATAGAAGAAGTTCTAAAAAACCCAGACGTTCTACTGGAAGATGCAGAAGAGGTGCCACAAGAAAAAGGGGGCAGAGAAACCCTCCTGTATTATTTTACCACTGGATTAGACGCCTGGGGAAATAAAGCAGCAAAACCAAAGAAGAAGTCAGCCGAGTACCACGTGACACCCGAAGAATGGGTGAGAAAGAGGAGGATACAATCTATGGGGGGAGTGGCTAGCAGAGCGGACACTCCTAGTAGGCCGGACCAAACAATTAAGGTGCGGCTCACAGTGCTGATGGTGTTGGTTCCCTATGTGGGGGTTTATTCTGTCGGAGCACACGTTGACCTCCTAGAGGAACAGCAGCAGTCGTTACACCAACCGACTCAAGGTGAGGAAAAATCAAGAAAGTCTCGGAGTCGTTGGATGTTTCCCTCCATTTTCCACAGGACAAAGAAGAAGTAAAAAGAAGCGGCGGTTTGCAAAATGTCGCAAGGACCAAATGTATATAGCGTACCCATTATTAATAATCGAGGAAGATTTGGACCCTACATACAAGGTGTCCCCGGTGCTGAGAAACCATACTTAAATTGGCCAGAAAAAGATTTTGAGGAAGAAGACTGGGAACTAGCATCTAAAGGATATTATGTCTCAAATTATGAATATAAAAGAGATGCCGAATTAACAGAGACAACAGGACAAAAATTACTCGCTGAACGAGTGCTGAGCGATGCAAGTCTGCGGCATTGGTACATGAAAGGACACCGAAGAATGCCCCAATCGGTTCCAAGATGTCCAGATACCTACACATGGATATTAAATGTGATTTACCTACAACTCAAAGACCTAAGATTCACATTGAGATGGGGGATTAATTACGTTGAGCCACTCCAAGGAATCTATGTTGAAATATACCTTAACCAGTGCTTGATCTGGACGACAAGCTCCAACATGCAACGTCAATTGCACAAACGACTGCAAGACCCAAGATATCCCGTATTAGATAACCAGACATTAAATTTAAGAGTTATCGATCAACCCCTGGCCTGTATGACCTGCCTACCCCCAACCATACCACCAATTTTTGAAAATCAAAACTTCTGCTACCTGTACAAAAGAGGAGTCTGGAACTGTAGTCAGGCAAGGAAGATTCAGCTTCAAATTGAGCCTAAGGATCAAGAAGACAAGCCTATAGTTCCTCTTTATCTAGCTCTATCACAAACCAGGTATTCTGGATACCAGTTTTGGCAGCATTGGCAAGATCTATGGGACTATGTACCCCCACATCAAGTACAGAGGATCCCTGAGGGACCCCTCCCTAAACCTGACAGAATGATTGTTACGATGTGGAAGTGGGCGTGAAAAGGAATGGATTCAGAACTTAAGCACCCATCTCCCATCTACACTCATCTCTCTAAGAGACAACAACTGTTCCCTATGGTGGTGTATCTTGGCAGAAAAAGAAGGAGACCGATGGCGGAGTAACAACTCACTCTGAATCATGCTGCGGACCTTCAAACTGGATGAAATAATGTAAATAGTCTACGCTCCGGGCCGGGAGGACTTACACCATATTTGGAATTACCCTACAAGAAAATATTTTTAAGCTGGCCACAAAAGGATTACAAAGAAAAAGGATGGTTGCTGGGAACAGGAGGATACTTTGTAGATAATGACTCATATAAAAGAGCTGCTGACCTTGCAGAGCCTGGAATATACACTCCTCTGGAAGCTATCGTGAACAAAGTTGGACAACACTGGAATTGCCCTGGGGTTGGATGGAAGTTTTACCCAATTCCCCGATGTCCAGACTTATACCCCTGCATCTTGAACGTAGTGTATGTACAGAGAAGGGGCTACAGATTTAAAATAAGTTGGGGACCTAATTATGTTGATCCATTACAAGGAATGTATGTGGATATTTGGCTTGGATCTTTCCAGATTTGGACCAGTAGTCCCTATATGTTTAAAAGACTTCAACAACAAGAGGCACGTTCAACTTTTTATTTGATTGAGAACCAAACTTTGCCAATATGTATGACAGTACAGTACCTTGACATCGAAAAAGGCGGAAGTGTTCCGCCTATTAGAAGTGGATGGCGAACCAGAGTACTAGTTGGGCTTTGGCAACCCTCAAAGGCTATACTGATACGACTTGGCATAAAGTCGGGAAGAGGACTATTTCGGAGATCGACTCCTCTGTACTCTGTGATGGCGCAGTATGTCTACAGTGGAGCGGCATATTGGGACGCCTATGAGGATATCTTACACCTACGTAGAGAATTGAATCCTGCATCTTCACAGTGTTTCTACACACCCCAGGGACCACCGCCTGAAATGAAGGAGGTGACAGTTGTCACTTGGAAATGGGCGTGGCGAGGACTAGATATTAGACTCCCATGGCCATCTCCCTTGTTAATCACCCTTCTTCAGCAACGAGCATCAAGTGTCTCTGTTGGGAGCACGAGACAAACAACAGCACCTAAGATCATCTATCTCCGAGATGGAAGAACCAAGGGAAGACAGCGTGATCACCACGCAACCTCAAAGGATCAACGAAAGACCAAGAGAAGGAGAATTTGGCATAGAAATGCCACTACTGCAACAACCCCAAAAGATGGAGCCGCTGCCACCAGTACCGAGTGAATTCTATTACGAAAATGTTGGAATAAGGCAGCAGCAACAAAGCCAGCCGTGGAAGAAAAAATGCCTCCAATGTTGGAGTTGGATGGCCAGACTTACAGCATTATTAGTCGGCATTGCTGTACTTCTAGCTATCCTGTACCACTATGGTAGTATGCCCTGGACCTTAACCCATATCAGGGTCCAGTACGCAACAACTAAAACTTTCCAACAGACATGTTGGGGAGTTGAATCAAGAAACATCTACATGATATGGGACCAGAATTCTACAGAGACATGGGCAAAGATGAAGAACCTAACTCAACACATGCAAAAGAATAAGTGGCTGCAATACTTGAACGACAGTGGGGAATTTCCAACCGTCACTACCAATCACAACCTGACCACCGGAGCAGAAATCCTTCAAAACCTACAAGTGAGGGATCAAGAGATTATCGTGGCAACCATCTTACGGTTAAAACAAAGAGAGCGAAGAGAAGTAGGCTGTACTTGGATAAGACCTGAACCTGGCGAGCCAGCCTGGTATTGCTCATGGGGATGCAGAGTACTACTGGGCTATCGAGCAGGATACTGGGAAAAAGAAACTGTTTTTCCAGCATTACCAAGACATGATGTTTGCAGAATGATAATGCCTACCTGGAAACATTGGGGTAACTATAACCTCACCTGTGACAACACCCGCAGCAGAGTGCCAAAAGTGGATACTACATCTACAATAATCCCTCCGTTGAACAACACTACCGACATGGGAGCAGGGATACCTTATTCCAAACCAACCGCCATCTCACCAGTAGCATTGGTGGGATCCACAAAGATATCACCAACACAGAGAAAAACTAAACCACTCCCTACATCGCCAACACAAGATACCCAGCAAGTATTAGAACCAAAAGTTAAAAGTATCGATAACATGGTTAAAAATAGATGGAAGAAGATTCATGATTATTGTGTAAAAGAAAAAGTAGCAAAATTAGATAGATGTTATTGGAATCGACCTATTGGATGTAAATCTCAAAATTACATGGTGCTTACACCAGTTATTGATTTGATAGACAGGATTACTTGGAAACAAAAACAGGAGGCAAAACATGATGAATGGCTTAACGACACCTTTCCGTGGGTCTGGAGCGTTCCACTGATACATTTTGAGGGGAATCTTCCAAAGGGAAACACGTGGATTGGGCATAGTTTGCGGGGTCCACATAAAGCAAAATTCTATGTGCAAAAACTACCAAAGCCTGATGAGCTAAGGTCAGTACCTCAGGAAGATTTTAGCAAAATTGATCAATGCGTGGCGAATAAAATCTATGGAAGCTTACATGAGACAGAATACCATAATAATTTGGCTGAAGGTTCTGGTAAATCCCCCCGATGTCCCATAGACCAAATTAAGACAGGGAATTGGCTAAGATGGGTATATAACTGTACAAAGTTGTTACAGGTTCCAACCATTAAGGGGACCCTTCAAGCATGGCAGGAAGGAGTTAGGCGTAGTAAGGACGTCACCTGGTGGGGAATGGAGAAATATGAAGTTGAAGATTGGGTATTCCCCTGTTTAGATCAAAGTAATAATTATTGGGTTAAATATCAATACATCGCCACGGTCTACTCCAGAGATAGAGCTACTTGGTCTAGTGTACTCTGGAGACCAAATCCTTATGTTACGCCACGGCCATGAAAAATGATTTGTAATAGACGTAATACCACATGCACAATAAGCCTTGCTCACCAAAATTGTAGAAATGTTCCTGGCTGGGAAGAATATTGTGACGCTTACTATGACGGCGAGTACGACACTTACGGCCATCAAACAGTTTGGGAGAAGAACAGTGCTGGCGTATAGATAAGAGCTTTTCCACCCAACGTTGGATGTGCCAAGGCTGTCCTGGGACATGGAATGTCAAAAAGGAAGCAAGTCCTAGGCCACATAGTGCCATTTGTTGGAGATGCTTTGATAATGCTTGAAGAAGGATATGCCTTCAAGAAAAGTCTATGTGAAGGACAAGAAATTGTCGGTTATGAATGGTTGGGACCCAATCGGATTTACAATAATGGTACATGTGAATCGCCTGCAGAACATTGGTTGAGCTGTGGAAAAGGAAGAGGTCGGCATGAATGTTCTTGGTGGGAAAGAACGCAAATAATCGCTGGAGGAATCATCACCACTTTCGCTGCAGAGACCGGAGAGGTCATTAAAGAAGGTCTCGAAGTAGTGACTGGTTGGATTGGACATTTGTTTGGATATCTTTGGCCCTATCTGTTAATCATAATAGGACTTATTATTGCTGCAGTAATTGGATATGTTTTGATAAAAGGAAGTTTCGCAGCCGCCCTGCGTTTGTGTGGGAGGAGCACACAAGGCAGTGATATGGAGCCCCTCCTCCGTTAGGGGAGGAGCGATGGAGCCTACAAAGCCCGACGCCGAGACACGCCCTGTTCATTCTGCCTTGGGGGAGTGAAGGAAGAAGAAGCATCTACATAACAGCGTACAAACCTAAGGAGATAAGTAAAAAAGAATAAGAAAGCACAATGTCCAACAATACTGGCAGCATAAATGACACCATCTTCAAAGTGAGTAGAGTGGAGTTTATTGCACTACTGTTAATATGGCTGCTATACTGCTGTGTCGGCCGTTGGGACTTACAACAACCACTGCGAATAGTAACGCTACTACATGGATGTGTCAGATTGGCGATCACCAATCTGCACTACGGTCAGAGTGATTTAGCGTTGTCTTTATTCATCACTCACGTCCTCGGTCGCTTTACTCTCCAGTTTGACTGTTGGGGAATATGGCAGTACACATCAATTACAATTTGGATGGTGATAGATATGACAGCAATCTTTTACGCCCCGGCAGTGATAGCTGACATTGTGTGTGAAGCTGTGATGGCCCTGACCCTATTGGCGTACATAGCTACATTAACTGGAGCCGTACAACGCAAGAAACCCTGGCTCTACAAACTTGGACTTATCATAATTTGGGCCTTAGGATGGGGAATATTATCAGTTTTATACTGGCTGTCCATGGTTAGTCAACTACTCCTGCTGTTATGGTTTACGACCTATGATGCTTGCTTCCCGCATGCAGCTGCTTCAGCTACAGCGGGAATGGTAACGTCATCACAGTCCCACTCTCCTACGGTGATCATGAGGCGGCTCTGGCGTGCATCTGAATAATCCCGACGAACTCTTTTGCTTGCTTGCAATATAATAGTTAAAAGACTAATGTTTCCTCTTACACTATAGGGGGATATAAGATGTATTCATTGTCAAGCCACCCTGGAACAAGCGCTCTACTTCTGGGAGATAACACCGACTTTGTGGTGCCCGACGTGTTATGGCAACAACTTCCCTGTTCAAGTGACACGGGGAATAGTGGGACGGAAGGATACTTCTTTTCTGCCCCAGGTACCAACAGCAACGTACCTAAAAATTGAGGTCGAGGCAAACATGATTTGGCATTCCCTTTTGGTTGATCAAATACGAGCTGACACTGTAGTGTCTCCAGAGGGATATATGTATTGCCCCGTGTTTACCAAAATGTGGATGTACCCTACAGGAATAAGATTCTCCACAGCTCATCTTGCCGATGGCCGGATCGTGGCCATTGGTCCTTCATTACCACCAGCTCCACGTTCATCTCCACAGCGCACTGCAGAGGTTGGAGTGCAGACCGAGGATATGAACTGGTGTTTGGAGGCCCTCACGCAGGTGTTCCTGGATGAACACCTTCAACAGCCCGAGCCTGAGAATATTCACGCTGAAGCTTCACCTCAAACGAAGGATACATCACCACGGCCATCTACACCAGTTACACCGTGTTATACACCCGTCACCCCCACTTCACCATGTGCACCATCGTTCCCTGACGGATTATCATCTCAGGAATATGAGGCAACTCCGTCTCCATCGGGATTACCATCACAATCACCGCTACTGGAAGAGCAGCCTTCTGACGGCGACAGCAATCTACAGATGGGCAGAGAGGAGTACGTGGTGCTGGATGAGTGTCGTTCAACTCCAGCTCCTCCTGTTCTGTCTCCGATGGTGGATGAGAAAGAAGTGCTCACCCTTCACCCTGTCGACGACGACGAGGATGTTTTTATGGAGGTATAGAGAGATTGGCAGAGCTTCAAGTCATGGAGGGGGTGTCAAGAAAGATGACTTTAAGCTTGCTTTAAGCTTGTTTTCATCTTGGAATATAATACGTGCCATGGGATTAATATACATGCTGTTGGATTAAACTGAACAGTGTTTTGTACTTTCCCGGAGTAAGTGAGGTCATACCGGACTTTTCCATTGCAAATGGGGAGGCCCATGGAATGAACTCAGTGGTGAAGACGATGGAATATGTCTAAAGATGATTTTAACATGACAAGTATGATTAAATGAAGTATTAATGTGTTAAAATTAAGAGTTGATTAGAAAAAGTATTAGAAAAAGTATGTTACAAATAAGTGAAATGAGTGATTATATGAGTTGTTTTTCATAAAGAGTGCAGAGTCAGAGGAAAAGAGGAAGTGATGTTGCAACGAGGCAAGAAAAGCTGATGATAAACAACTGATCAAATGATTAAGATGAGGTAAAATATGAAATGAATAATAAGGAATGAAAATGTTTGTATATGATCATATGAATTGTTTTTATGTGAAAGAGAGTTGTAATGAAATGATTGAATATGATTGATGTGATTCTAAAGAAATGATTTAAAAGAATTAATTCTCAGAAAAGCTGATGTGTTAACAGAAAAGAGGAACTTGAGAAATAAATTACTGGCAAGGGGCCGCAGACGACTTCCAGTAAGGGTAGGAGAAGGGAGGAGGTTTTGAGTCACCAGCATCCCCATGGTAACCAAGATGATCTGAAGACAAGAGTCCAGCACATATATAAACTGTGAAACACCAGGAAACGGGGTTATTCTTCCAGGGAGAGGTGCTGTTGTCACTTCTCCCCTGCTACGAGGAGATCACTGTTATGGATTGGGGGGTGTTTGGCTGGGCCTGCTTTCTCTGTGTCTCCCCAGGTGGTTCTGGGGGGGGGGGGGGGGTTATTGTCATGGAGTGGGGGGTGTTTGGCTGGGCCTGCTTTCTCTGTGTCTCCCCAGGTGGTTTGCATTTGGTCCTGAGTTGAGAAGAGGTGAAGTGTGCAGAGGATCAGAGAACCTTACTCATTGCCTGCACCTGCTGCCTGTCTACACGTGCAGATCAACAGGAGAACAGCTGGAGTGCATTCCCTGATGAGGCCTGCTGGATTTAAGCCCTGAAGATACAGGGCTTCTTGGCCAGAGGATTACCTTTGTGCCATCCGTGTAAGGCTGACCTGGAGAGATCAGCTTCATTACAATAGACGCTGAGGACCGCTCCGGGTTTGATGCACGTGTCTGTGAGAGAGGAGAAGTGAGGTTCTCAAGCTGTACTGCGCACTTCCTGAGGTACCTTAATGTTTATGGTTTCTAATAATTAACAGCTGTAATTGAGCGTGTTACGTTAATTGTTTGGTTCGCTCCTCACCGCCGTTCATGGAAAGTGTTGGTTGGCACTTGCGGTGAGGAGCTACCTTTAACGTAAGCCTGGAAGTGTTTGCTGAGTACATGCTGGTGTGAACTTCCCTCTGAGTTGAAGGTTTGGGCTGACTAACCTCGTTCTCCTCTTCACAGACTCGGTGGTCCGTGCAGCTGCCTGGGGGGGTGTCGGCAGGGTTCCTGAGTCCAGAACATTTGTGGCTCCGGTCCATTTGCGCGCGCCGTCCTCCCACGCCAGACCACTGCTCCCTTTTACACATTATCACACAGTTGGTTAATAAATCTGTTTTCTTTAAACCGCTCTCTGTTCTTTTAACGCTGGGTCCGGTCAGACGCTGGTTCGGGTCCTCCGGGCCGCGTCGGCACACAGCACAATCACAAGACTTGACCATCTTGTGAGCAGCAATTGGAATCGTGGAGTGAGAGGATTGGAGCCATAAGAGATTATTTGAGAGAGTTTTCAACTCCCACTCAGGCCATCCAGTCACGGAGTAGCAGAGCATTGGAGAATAATCACTGGCCTTAAGTCTGAGTGGGGAAGGTTCAACGTTTTCTCTCTCAAGGAACATCACAGCATACCAGAATGGATTAGATCAACTTTTGGTTGATTGAAGAAGGAATAAACTCTTATGTGGATTAATTTCCTGAAGGATTACAACATCACACAAGGATCGTGGTCAGCTAATGACTAATAGCTGATGAAGAGGAAATCAAGTTCATCGAGCTGGGGACTTTAACCTCAAAAACCTCCTTCCCTCACTCCTAGAAAAATAGTTAAGAAGTCAACCCAGTCCAGTCAAAGTAAGATCAGACAGTATTATTCAATCAAAAACAAAAATCTCTGCCAATCATTATTCTAATTATACTTGAATTACTGTTGTGAAATTATCATCATATAACCTATTTTGATTATGTTGTCGGCACTTGCAAAACCTGCAATAAATTTCCAAGCATGCAGTTAAAGTGTTAAGGCTCGGACATTGGATTTATTGATGCTTCTTAAGGTGTAAAAGTTAAAGTTTATTGGGTGTACAACATCAAAAAGTGCTCTAAAACGTTAGTCTGGTTTTTAATGAAAATAACACATCCTGGGGACTCGCTGTACGAGTCACTAAACTCAAAATCTAGCAACATTCCAAGAGCCCTGATCCATAAGAGGAGAGCTGCCGTTAACGGGCGTGGCCGGTTCGTATCCTGGTTCCAGAGAAGGCTATTCGACCGGGGTGCGAGATCAGCGTCAGCGGGGTGGACGTCCGGATGGAGGCAGTGAGCGGCTAGACGAATCTCCTCGCCACCAGCTTGAACAGCCTTTGTGCAGCCCTGCCGGGTAATACCCGTGGAGACACGAAGATCGGACCCCAGAGACGGAGAGCTGGTTTTGTACACAAACACACTCATCGGAGGGTGAGCATGTGCCGTGTATCTAAAAAAATAACGGGATCTGACAGCGTCGTGCATTAAAACCGTGTAATGCACGGCTTCGAGTTGTTTAATCCGCTTGTACCACGGTCCCACACAGTGAGCTAACACACAAATATTTATTTAAGTTAACAGAACTTGATAAAAATGTGCGAGTATTTGGGACTATTTTATGTTTTGTCTCTGAGCACTTACCAAGTCTGTGGGCTCGCGCCGCAGCGGGCCGTTCACACCACCCCTCCTCTCTCTCTGCTGTGTCGCGCTGTGACAAACTCTGTCAAACAGGTCCAGAAACTACGCTCGCTGTTTTGATGCGGAGCGCTCGGCCGCCCGCAAGGATAGAACCGTTCTCTCCTTCTTTCCTGTCTTCAATCTTGTCCAGTTCATCCGATGTTAAATCTTTACGCCGTTGCTTTTGCTGTTCTTCTCGTTTGCTCTCCTCTTTCCATTCCTCAAATGTTTTAGTTTGGCCAACAATATTAAAATTCACTTGGAAATCCACGTTTTATCGCGTTTCTGTCATTCACTTCTCAAAACACAGCTGATCTGCGCCAACTGTTTGGTGCGTTGCTATGGTGACAACCAGAGCGGAGTGATTATTACAGTGATTTAACTCGCCGAACTACGTGTGCGTATATACGAATTTAATGCACGCCAGTTAGACATGGAATTCTCACTGACTGTGGTATATATATACGAGGTCTATTAGAAAAGTATCCGACCTTATTATTTTTTTCAAAAACCATATGGATTTGAATCACGTGTGATTACATCAGACATGCTTGAACCCTCGTGGGCATGCGAGAGTTTTTTCACGCCTGTCGGTTACGTCATTCGCCTGTGGGCAGTCTTTGAGTGAGGAGTCGTCCACCCTCTCGTCGTTTTTTCATTGTTTAGGAATGGCTCAGAGACTGCTGCTTTGTTTGATAAAAATTTTTTCAAAACTGTAAGGCACAACTGAGTGGACACCATTCGATAAATTCAGCTGGTTTTTGGTAAAAAATTTTAACGGCTGATGAGAGATTTTGGTCTGTAACTGTCGCTTTAAGGACGGCCCACGGCGCCTGATGGCGATCTGCACTTCGAAGTGGCAGCGTCTCACCGTTTCAAGTTGAAAACGTCCACATTTCAGGCTCTGTTGATCCAGGAAGTCGTCAGAGAACAGAGAACTTTCAGAAGAAGTCGGTATGAGGAGTTTATTCGGACATTCCATTGTTAAAGGACATTTTGTAATGAAAGAACGTGCGGGCAGAGTCGCGTGTCAGGCTGGACCCGACCGCGGGGGGTCGCGACAGGAAAAACACCTCCGTTGGAAACCTTAACGGGCAATTTGGAACATGCCCAAGCTGTTAAACAATTTCTCAGTTACTCACTTGTTGAAAGCCATCAAAAGCGGCCTGAATTTTACAAATGGTTTTCAACACGGAGGTGTTTTTCCTGTCGCGGCGCACACAGATGCGCGCACATCTTTCATTAAAAAATGTCCTTAAACAGTGGAATGTCCGCATAAAGTCCTCATGCCGGCCTCTTCTGAATCTTCTCTGTTCTCTCACGACGTCCTGGGTGAATTAAGCCTTAAATTAGGATGTTTTCAGGTCGAAACAGGCCGACAAAGGCGCCTGGAAGCGCTGCACGACGTCCTGCTCTGTGGGAAGTCCTTACACCGACAGAAACACCCCATAATCTCTCATCAGCCGTTAAACTTTTCACCGAAAACCAGCTTAATTTCTCGAATAGTGTCCACTCGGATATTCCTCACAGGACTAGAAAAAATGTTGATAAAGCAACACGCGCCGTCTCGAGCAGCGTGTGAAACAAAGGAATTCAGCCGAGAGGGCGGGACCACATCTCACTCAAGGCCTGCCCACAGGGAAATGACGTCACCGACACGCGTGAAAAAACTCACGCATGCACACGAGGGTTCAAGCATGATTGGTGTAATCGCACGTCATTCAAATCCATATGGTTAAAAAAAAATAAAAGGGTCGGTTTATTATCTAATAGACCACATATATATATATATATATATATATATATATATATATATATATATATATATATATATATATATATATATATATATATATGTATGTCTGTCTCTACTTTTCTTGTCTGTCTCTTGGTTCTTGGTGATGGGTGTTTCTCTGTCTCTGGCCACGCCCTGGTTGTGGTGCTTTCCACGCACACCTGATTTGTTGATTACCACCTAGGGTTATATAAGCTCACTGGGTGTGTTTGTCTCTCGCCAGTTTGTCATGCCTTGTGCCTTCATTCCAGCTCTGTTCCTGCGTTCATACTCCTACCTACCTCATAGTGTGTTCCTGACCTCCATTCTGTTGCCTCGACCACGTTGTTTGCCTGATGGTCTTTGTACTGCTGCTTTTTCTGAACTGCTTACTCGTGTACTGAGCTCTGCTCTCCACCTCATTAAAGCCTTCACTAAACCAGAGCTGTTTCTATGAGCCATGCATTTGTGTCCTGCAATTCCTGACGATCCAGCCTGATAGTACAAACTAGACAACGATGGACAAAGCCGGCTCCGACCTGTTCCAGATGGCGGTATGCCACCACACTAAGCAGCTCGTGCAGCAACAAGACCACCTCACCGCTCTCTCTTCCGGGTTTAGCAACCTCGCTAAACTTCAGGACTCATTTATGGCATTGGTATGTGCCCAGATGGGTCAACTACTGTCCAGATTCAATGATCAGGCTTCCACTGTTCCAGCCACCGGCAGCACCAGTGTGCCTACACCAGGGTCGTCAGCAGCCGCACCGGCTTCCGCACCTGAACCTGACTACTGCAATCAGCTGTCTCTGCCAGAATGCTTCTCAGGCAAGTCCGGTGACATCAGACCGTTTATTACTCAGTATGAGTTACATTTTGAACTCATGTCATGTAAATTCCCATCTGACAGGACGAAGATAGCTTACCTGATTTCTCACCTGACTGGTTGTGTTTTGGCTTACGCAACAACTGAGTGGGTTTGTCAATCTGACACCTGTGCCTCCCTTTAGGCATTCACGGCTGCTCTTCAACTGGTGTTTCAACGCACATCTCAGGGCATGAAGCTGTATGCACCCTGATGAGGCTGAGGCAGGATGGACGCCAAATCACTGACTACGCCACAGACTTCCGCATTCTGGCAGCCAAAAGTGAGTGGAATCCCGCGGTGTTCCATGGCATGTTCTTCTAGGGGTTTGCCAAAAATATCCAGGACCAGCTGGTGGCCGTAGATCTGCCCAAAGACCTCAACAAGCTCATCACTCTCGCCATCCGGATTGACCGGTATCTTCAGGATCATCCTTGCCATGCCGCCCGGCTAACTGACCGATGCTCCGCTACACCTCCTGCCCACACCTCCTATTCCAGCCATGTCAGCGCAGATCCTCCACACCGCAGCACTGAGGAGCCCATGCAACTGGGTCACCGAGAGGTGGCGACGTCGAGAAGATGGACTTTGTTTTTATTGTGGACATTCTGATCACACAATAACCAACTGTCAGGCCAGGGGTGCCACCATGTGGCCAAAATCCGACTTACGGGTGAGTCTAAATTCTATTACTCTATCCTCAGCACAAACATAATTCCTGCTAAACTGTCCTCTGAAAATTCGTCAACTTCTGTGTCAGCTTTTGTTGATTCCACTTCTGATACTAACTTGATTCTGTCTCTCTTGCCAGGTCCCTGCACCTGAAATTGTTTAAGCTCTTGCGCCCTCTGGTGGTGCACACTGTGGATGACCATGAATTGGGTTGTATTTGTTGTGTGGGCCGCCAGAAGAGGAGGTACTGCTGGCCCACCACCAGAGGGCGCCCTGCCTGAAGTGCGGGCTTCAGGCACGAGAGGGCGCTGCCGCCACGGACACAGCCGGGGGTGACAGCTGTCACTCATTATCTCATGACAGCTGTCACCCATCTA
This sequence comes from Thalassophryne amazonica, assembly GCF_902500255.1. NCBI lineage: Eukaryota > Metazoa > Chordata > Actinopteri > Batrachoidiformes > Batrachoididae > Thalassophryne > Thalassophryne amazonica. The sequence continues at coordinate 42,294,551 of NC_047108.1, forward strand.
CACTTCATCATACTACTCCATAAAACCCGGACGTCATCTCCACCTCGTTGCCGAGATATCATCGACCTATGAAGGTAATATTCTCAGCCCTTAAACTAACTGTGTCTTAGACTGAACTCGTTTTGCAGCTGTTTTCCTGCGGAGTGCCTTATCTGAGAGATTGGCGTAATCAGCGACGGCTTCGCTTCACACCCCAGCCAGATAAGTGTTGAGACAGGAGCTGCACGAGTGTGTGTGAGAGGTGGAGGTGGAATCTCCACCATTGTTGTTACTGGGTGTACACACACCCACATCGTATTGTTTCTGCTCCTCGCTAGCAGTACCAGATCCGACACTCGGAGACGGTGGCCACCTGGGGACTCGGGACTTGGCGGCTCCAGTATTCTCTGGGTTCGGTGGCGGAGGAAATCGTGTGGTTCCGGTTCTTCTCAGGACAGACGTCTTCTATCCTCGAGCCTGCCCACACGTCACCTTGGTGGATTGACTGTTTGCAAAATTCTGTATTCCTCTGTATTGTGGTTGTGCTCATTCACAACAGTAAAGTGTTCATATTCGACTCTTTCATTGTCCATTCATTCACGCCCCCTGTTGTGGGTCCGTGTCACTACACTTTCCCAACAGGATATCTCGGCCAGCGTCATGGATCCCGAGGGGCGTCACCCATCTGTTGAACAGCCAATGGAAGAGCAGGGTGCACAGGCGTCTGCAGGGCGCGTGATTGGTGAGTTGCAGCAAATCCTCACCGCCTTTACCGCTCTGTTGGATCTGATGACCGAGCAAAACGTCATCCTTAATCGCAGGATGGAGGCTCTCACCGCACAGGTGGAAGCGCGCGCTCAGGGCGCTGCTGCAGCTCCTCCTCCTGCCGACCCAGTGCAGAATATAGACGTTCCACTGGTCGTTCAACGACCCCCCCCCCCCACCATCCCCTGAAGCATACATAAGTCCCCCAGAGCCGTACGGAGGTTGTGTGGAGATGTGCACGGACTTTCTTATGCAGTGCTCGCTCGTCTTTGTACAACGTCCCGTAATGTACGCGTCTGACGCCAGTAAGGTGGCTTATGTTATTAATTTGCTTCGTGGTGAGGCACGCGCTTGGGCTACGGCGCTTGGGGAGCAAAATTCACGGCTCCTTACCATTTATACTGGGTTTGTGAGGGAGTTCAGAACAGTTTTTGATCACCCTAACAGAGGAGAGACTGCTTCAACAGTGCTGCTGTCAATGAGACAGGGGCGCCAGAGCGCAGCCGAAGGGAATCTGCTAGGGAGGTAGGGCTCCCTCTGGTGGTGCTTCCTTCGCCATTGCAGGTGCGGGCACTAGATGGCACCCTTCTCCTTTTGATCACGCACAAGACACAACCTGTAACTCTGGTGGTGTCTGGAAATCATCAGGAGGAGATCGAGTTTTTTGTGACTCCTTCTACCTCCCGAGTGATTTTGGGCTTCCCGTGGATGTTGAAACACAATCCCCGGATTGACTGGCCGTCTGGGGTGGTGGTTCAGTGGAGCGAAACCTGCCATCGGATGTGTTTAGGTTCCTCGGTTCCTCCCGGTTTACAGGCTAAAGAGGAGGTCAAAGTCCCTCCCAATCTGACGGCGGTGCCGGTTGAGTACCACGATCTTGCTGACGTCTTCAGCAAGGATCTGGCACTCACCCTTCCCCCGCACCGTCCGTACGATTGTGCCATTGATTTGATTCCAGGCGTGGAGTTCCCGTCCAGCAGGCTGTACAACCTCTCACGACCTGAGCGCGAATCAATGGAGACCTACATCCGGGACTCATTAGCTGCCGGGCTGATCCTGAATTCCACCTCCCCGATGGGTGCAGGTTTCTTTTTTGTGGGCAAGAAAGATGGCGGACTCCGTCCATGCATTGATAACAGGGGGCTGAATGAGATTACGGTTCGCAATCGATACACGTTGCCCTTGTTAGATTCCGTGTTCACCCCCCTGCATGGAGCCAAAATCTTTACAAAGTTGGATCTTAGGCATGCGTATCACCTGGTTCGGATCCGGAAGGGAGACGAGTGGAAGACGGCATTTAACACCCCATTAGGTCATTTTGAGTACCTGGTCATGCTGTTTGGCCTCACTAACGCCCCCGCGACGTTCCAAGCCTTGGTAAATGACGTCTTGCGGGACTTCCTGCACCGATTCGTCTTCGTATATCTGGACGATATACTCATCTTTTCTCCGGACCCTGAGACTCATGTCCAGCATGTACGTCAGGTCCTGCAGCGGTTGTTGGAGAACTAGCTGTTTGTGAAGGGCGAGAAGTGCGAGTTCCACCGCACTTCTTTGTCCTTCCTGGGGTTTATCATCTCCTCCAACTCCGTCGCCCCTGATCCGGACAAGGTTGCGGCGGTGAGAGATTGGCCCCAACCAACAAGCCGTAGGAAGCTGCAACAGTTCCTCGGCTTTGCAAATTTCTACAGGAGGTTCATTAAGGGCTACAGTCAGGTAGTTAGCCCCTTGACAGCCCTGACCTCTCCAAAAGTCCCCTTCATCTGGTCGGATCGGTGCAAAGCCACGTTCAAGGAGTTGAAACGACGGTTCTCGACTGCACCAGTTCTGGTGCAGCCCGACCCTAGCCGCCAGTTTGTGGTTGAAGTGGACGCCTCTGACTCAGGGATAGGAGCCGTGCTATCCCAGAGTGGAGAGACCGATAATGTTCTTCACCCGTGTGCCTACTTTTCTCACAAGTTGACCCCGGCTGAACGGAACTATGACGTCGGCAACCGAGAACTCCTTGCGGTGAAAGAGGCTCTGGAGGAGTGGAGACACCTGTTGGAGGGAGCGTCTGTGCCGTTCATGGTTTTCACGGACCATCTGAACCTGGAGTATATCAGGACCGCCAAGCGGCTGAACCCCAGGCAAGCACGCTGGTCACTGTTCTTCGGACGTTTTGACTTCCGGATCACCTATCGCCCCGGGACCAAGAACCAGAGATCGGATGCCTTGTCCCGGGTACACGAAGATGAAGTCAAAACTGAGCTGTCGGATCCACCGGAGCCCATCATTCCGGAGTCCACTATCGTGGCCACCCTCACCTGGGATGTGGAGAAGACCATCCGGGAGGCCCTGGCATGGAGCCCGGATCCAGGAACTGGGCCGAAGAACCGACTTTACGTCCCACCAGAGGCCAGAGCTGCAGTATTGGATTTCTGTCATGGTTCCAAGCTCTCCTGTCATCCAGGGGTGCGAAGGACCGTGGCAGTTGTCCAGCAGCGCTTCTGGTGGGCGTCTATGGAGGCCGACGTCCGGGAGTATATCCAGGCCTGCACCACCTGTGCCAGGGGCAAGGCAGACCACAAAAGGTCCCAAGGACTTCTTCAGCCGCTTCCTGTGCCTCATCGCCCCTGGTCCCATATCAGCCTGGATTTCGTCACGGGCCTCCCGCCGTCCCAGGGCAACACCACCATCCTCACGATAGTGGACTGATTCTCCAAGGCGGCCCACTTCGTGGCCCTCCTGAAGCTCCCAACAGCCCAGGAGACAGCAGACCTCCTGGTCCACCACGTCGTCTGTCTGCATGGGATACCAACTGACGTAGTCTCGGATCATGGTCCCCAGTTTTCCTCTCAAGTCTGGAGGAGTTTCTGCAGAGAACTCGGGGCCACCGTGAGCCTCTCGTCCGGGTACCACCCACAGACGAACGGACAGGCAGAACGGGCCAACCAAGAGTTGGAACAGACCCTCCGCTGTGTGACATCCGCGCACCCGATGGCCTGGAGTAACCATCTGGCCTGGATCGAGTATGCACATAACAGCCAGGTGTCTTCTGCCACCGGCGTCTCCCCATTTGAGGTGTGTCTAGGGTACCAGCCCCCATTGTTTCCCGTGGTGGAGGGAGAGGTCGGTGTGCCCTCGGTCCAGACCCACCTGCGGAGGTGCCGTCGGGTGTGGCGCACCGCCCGTTCTGCCTCGTTAAAGGCCCGGAAGAGGGCTAAGGCCCATGCAGACCGCCGGCGGTCCCCGGCCCCTGCACACCAGCCCGGGCAGGAGGTGTGGTTATCAATGAAGGACATCCCCCTCCAAGTGGACTCCCCTAAGCTGATGGACAGGTACATCGGACCATTCAAAATCCTCAAGATCCTCAGCCCTGCCGCAGTGAAGCTCCAACTCCCAGCTTCACTGCGGATCCATCCTGTTTTCCATGTGTCCACACTGAAACCACACCACACCTCACCCCTCTGTGCTCCCGGTCCAGCGCCGCCTCCTGCCCGGATCATTGACGGGGAGCCGGCTTGGACAGTGCACCGGCTCCTGGACGTCCGTCGAATGGGCCAGGGGTTCCAGTATTTGGTGGACTGGGAGGGGTATGGACCCGAAGAACACTCCTGGGTGAAGAGGAGCTTCATCCTGGACCCGGCCCTCCTGGCCGATTTCTACCGCTGACACCCGGATAAACCTGGTCGGGCGCCTCCTGGCGCCCGTTGAGGGGGGGGTCCTGTTGTGTGGGCCGCCAGAAGACGAGGTACTGCTGGCCCACCACCAGAGGGCGCCCTGCCTGAAGTGTGGGCTTCAGGCACGAGAGGGCGCTGCCGCCACGGACACAGCCGGGGGTGACAGCTGTCACTCATTATCTCATGACAGCTGTCACCCATCTACACTTCATCATACTACTCCATAAAACCCGGACGTCATCTCCACCTCGTTGCCGAGATATCATCGACCTATGAAGGTAATATTCTCAGCCCTTAAACTAACTATGTCTTAGACTGAACTCATTTTGCAGCTGTTTTCCTGCTGAGTGCCTTATCTGGGAGATTGGCGTAATCAGCGACGGCTTCGCTTCACACCCCAGCCAGATAAGTGTTGAGACAGGAGCTGCACGAGTGTGTGTGAGAGGTGGAGGTGGAATCTCCACCATTGTTGTTACTGGGTATACACACACCCACATCTTATTGTTTCTGCTCCTCGCCAGCAGTACCAGATCAGACACTCGGAGACGGTGGCCACCTGGGGACTCGGGACTTGGCGGCTCCAGTATTCTCCGGGTTCGGTGGCGGAGGAAGTCGTGTGGTTCCGGTTCTTCTCAGGACAGACGTCTTCTATCCTCGAGCCTGCCCACACATCACCTTGGTGGATTGACTGTTTGCAAAATTCTGTATTCCTCTGTATTGTGGTTGTGCTCATTCACAACAGTAAAGTGTTCATATTCGACTCTTTCATTGTCCGTTCATTCACGCCCCCTGTTGTGGGTCCGTGTCACTACACTTTCCCAACAGTATTTCTCACTGTACTCAGTCCGTTTCCATGACAGTGTTGGAGAACCTCTCTGAATTAATCAGTTTTCACGTATTTGACAATATGACGTATCCGTTGATTCTGGGGCACCCCTGGTTACAGCAACACAGTCCCAACTTTAAATGGTCTAAAGGAGAAATTATGTCATGGGTTCAGCCTGCAAAAGGTCCTGTCAGACTAAATCTGTTCACGCTCAGCCAGATTCTAACCCGGATCTCGCAGGGCTTTGTCGTGCTATCACAATTTAGCACTCGTATTTAGCAAAAGCAAAGCTAAATCATTACCGCCCCTCTGATGATTGCGCCATCGAGCTTCTCCCTGGGGTAAACCCACCTCGGGGAAAGCTCTTTTCACTGTCTGTTCCTGAATGCAATGCCATGAATGAATATATACAAGAGTCCTTAGCTGCTGGGGTGGGGTTTTTCTTTGTTGAGAAAAAAGACAAGTCGCTCTGCCCTTGTATTGATTATCGTGGACTTAATGACATCAGTTAAGAATCATTATCCGCTGCCTCTCATCTCTTCTGCTTTTGAGTTGTTGGAAGGAGCTAAAATATTTACCAAACTTGATCTCTGCAATGCATACCATTTGGTCCAGATAAAAGAAGAAGATGAATGGAAAACAGTTTTTAGCACACCTTCTGGTCATTATGAATGTTTAGTCATGCCATTTGGCCTCACCAATGCCCCTGCAGTTTTCCAAAACTTGGTTAATGACGTGCTTGTGAATTCCTAAACAAATTTGTTTTCATGTACCTTGATGATATTTTGATTTTCTCTCCCAATCCGAAAACTCACACCGATCATGTTTGAACCATACTCCAGACCTTGTTATGCCACAACCTGTTCGTAAAGGCAGAAAAAATGTGAATTCCTCAAACTGACTACTTTGTTTTTGGGGTTTGTAATAGTGGAGGGAGAGATTAAGATGGACCCTGATACGGTTGCTGCCGTGCGTGACTGGACTGTTCCCTGCTCGCGAAAGGAGGTACAGAAATTCCTGGGCTTTGCCAATTTCTATCGTAAATTCATACGTAATTTCAGTGCTGTTGCAGCTCCATTACATGACGTCACGTCTTCCCTCCAGCCATTTGTCTGGACACTGGTTCTAAAGAAACGCGGCCCCCATGCTACTCCTCCCTGACCCTGCTAAACAGTTTGTGTTTGAGGTCAATGGTTCCAACATTGCTGTGGGTGCAGTCCTCTCACAGCGTAATCCCACTGACAATAGGTTGTATCTGTGCGCCTATCTGTCCAAGAAGCTGACTGCTGCAGAGCGTAATTACAGCATCGGAGACCGAGAACTGTTGGTGGTGAAAGTGGCCTTGGAGGAGTGGCACCACTGGTTGGAGGGGGCACAAGCGCCATTCCTGGTTTACACTGACCATAAAAACTTTTAATATTTGTGATTCACCACGCGCCTTAATGCCGACAAGCTAGGTGGGCTATCTTTAATTAAGAATTAAGAAAACGCTTTTTGTAATTCAACAGATTTTGGTGGCCTGGGTTATCCAAGGATGTTTCTGAATATGTCAACGTCTGTCAATCATGTGCTGTGCTGTGCATAAGTGTATAAGTCATCCAACCCTCTGCCTGCTGGGTTGCTAATTGCCACTGCCTGTGCCAGCACATTTGTGGTCTCATATTACGATGGAGTTTGTAACCAGTCTTCCACCCTCTAAAGGAAACATTGTTGTTCTTTCTGTCTGACAGATTGTCAAAGATGGCACATTTCATTCCCTTGCCTAAATTGCCTTCTGCCAAAGAAACCCTCACGGTAATGTTAACGCATGTCCTTAAGATTCATGGATTTCCCCAGGATATTGTGTCTGACCGAGTGCCTCAATTCGTGTCAAATTTCTGCAGGGAATTCTGCCGTCTCCTCAGGGTTTCAGCCAGTTTAACATTGGGCTGCCATCCACAAGCCAATGGTCAAACCAAACACCTAAATCAAGAGTTAGAAAAGGGTCTCAGTATTCTTGCCTTGCAACAGCCTGCCACTTGGTCTTCACAATTACCATGGATTGAATTAGCCCATAACCACTTGCCCTCTGTATCTACCAGTTATTCCCCTTTTCATGTCATCTGTGGTCACCAACCCTCTCTCTTTCATCCCACAGATCTCAACTCATTGGTTCCCTCTGCACTCCGCCTTATCCTCCGCTGCCGACGAACCTGGGAGCTGGTCAAGAGAACCTTGATCCGCACCTCCGAAGCTTATAAGTCCGCTGCGGACCATAAGAGATCCTTTGCACCTTCCTTGGAGCCCGGCCAGAAAGTTTGACTCTCCACTCGCCATCTCCAATTAAAAGGACTGCCCAAAAAACTGACTCCCAGGTTTGTCAGTCCATTCCCGGTCTCCAAAGTTATTAATCCTGTGTCTGTCTGTCTCCGTCTCCCTAGGTCCTTGTGTATTCATCCCACCTTTCACACCAGTCATATCAAATCTGGCAATACCAGTTCTTTATGCCCTTCGGCCATTCCCCTGCCTCACGCCCAGTGTGTGGATGGTGGCCCAGTGTTTACTGTATGGCGGCTCCTGGACTCTCGCTGCCGTGGACAGGGGATCCAGTACCTCGTTGACTGGAAGGGTTATGACCCTGAGGAGCAGTTATGGATTCCCTCCCACTTCATTCTTGATCCGGCTCTTATCCGTGAGTTTCATGCCTTCCATCCTGCTGTGTCTGGGCTGTCCAGGATCGGCCATGGTTTTCATTGGTTTTGGTTTGTTTATTCTCTTGCGAGGTTTTTCTGCTTGGGTCTGTCTGTCTCTACTTCTCTTGTCTGTCTCTTGGTTGTTTTTCTCTTGCTCTCTGGCCACGCCCTGGTTCTGGTGATTTCCACGCACACCTTTTCCTGATTTGCTGATTACCACCTGGGGTTATATAAGCTCACTGGATGTGTTTGTCTCTCGGCAGTTTGTCGTGCCTTGTGCCGTCATTCCAGCTCTGTTCCTGCGTTCGTATTCCTGCCTGCCTCATCATGTGTACCTGACCTCCAGCCTGTTGCCTCGACCACGCTGTTTGTCTGATGTTCTTTGTACTGGTGCTTTTTCTGGACTGCTTACTCATGTACCAACCTCTGCTATCCACCTCAACCAGAGCTGTTTGTATAAGCCATGTATTTGTGTCCTGCAATTCCTGACCATCCAGCCTGATACCGGAGTCATTTCCGTGATTAAAAAATGGCCATTTATTTTTTTCACACCGTGCTCAGACTCGGACGGGCAGCCTGATGTATCACGCATGTCAGTGCCATGACAGTTCCAGAGTTGAAGAAGCATAAAAGAGGCTTTAAATTAATTCAATAAATTATCAGAAATTGTAAATTCATGTAAATTCGAAAGCTTAACTATTTTTATATTGATCTTGATAGCACCTGTACCTGGATGTGTTGCTGTATGTGGTTAGCATAAAAAAATTTGAAAACATAAAAGGTTCATTCAGTAGTTCAGCACAGTTGAACCCAAAACAGCACCATGTTCAGTAGTTGATGCTATTCTCTCAATAAAAGGACCCTAGTTGTAGGGTTTTATGATGCCGTTTAAGCAAAATATGTAAGAGGTGACCACAAAGAAAAACTTCCTTCACAATGACAGAGATAACAGGAAACAGAGACCTATGCAGATCACCACAAAAATGTATTCAACTCTCCCACAACTCAAGGATAACCCCTCCATAAAATTGTTTTGAAATCCATCCACAAGCTTTTGTGTTATTTTGTACAAACACAGTCAGAGAGACAGTTGTTGCAGTCGTGCATCACTCAGGTCGATATGTATTTCTCTGGGCATGGTTTTTGGCTGTACACATAACCATATTGTTTCATGCATTCATTCAGTCTGCCATTTCACATTCATCTGCTCTGACTGCTGCTATTGTAGTCTTGGTGAGCAGAGGCAGGATCCTTTGTTGAACTGTCACATGCTTTAAATCAGGAGCAGAAAATATCCTGAGCTGTGGGTTCTGAATGATTAGTCAATAATTTCAGTGTGCTAAGTTTGAAGTTATGACATTACATTTTTACAAGGCAGAAAGCTTCTTTCTTCATCTATGTTTTGCACTTTGTGTGGGAGGGTGTGTCACGTGAGATGACACCATATGCAACAACAACCAAATGTATGGACCTCTATGTATGTGCGTATGCATTTGTGTTGTTCATCAACTGTGTTTCTAGGGATAATTACTGATACACAACTGTGTCTGTTTGTGCATGTAAGGTGGGCTTGTTGGGACCTGCTGCACTGATTCCAGACCAGCTCACAGTATCAAATTAGCAACACACCACAGACTTACTGTAACTCAACACCCACCAACACTGTCTCTCAATCTCTCTCTCTCTTTCTCTCTCTCTTTCTCTCTCCAACACACTTGTCTTCCTCCGTTCACCCCACTCTCTTCCTCACAACCTCTCAGATCTCAGTCATCTCTCGCTTGCTGACTTTCCCAGGCAACTTCTCTCTGCTGTTGCTGTAGTTGTTGCTAGGTTACAAACTAGTTGAAGGCGTGGGTGTAGCGTAGTCAGGGGTGCCAAAAAGGGGAGAATAAAGAAAAGGATTCTAGGGGCCAATGATTGAAAGGGGCCCAGAGAGGCCCCTAATACAGTTTTAATACAAGCAAAGCGCCGCACAGCGGCGCAAAGCTCGCTCATGGCACACTGAGTCCCAAACAGGAAGTGCCTAATTTTGAGCCCACAGTGAAACAGGAAATGTCAAATGTTGAACACTTCCTGGATTGACAGTATAGCAGCTCTCATGGGATCTCGTGGGAAGCCAGTGGCAAGTTGAGACTGAAACAGGAAGTGTCAAATTTTGAGTCCACGGAAAGGTTTTTTTTAGAATTCCCCCTAGTTTTGATGTGTTTTTTTTTATTATTATTAACCTGTTCTTTGGTATGCTGTTTTTGCTGTTGTATTGAATCCTCTGTAATGTTTCTGTGTAACTTTTTGTTTGTCTCATTAAATAAAAAAAAGTCAAATGTTGAACACTTCCTGGATCGACACTTCCTGGTTTGACAATAAATGAGATCTGGTGGGATATCGCGGGAATTCATTGGCAAATTGAGACTGAAACAGGAAGGGCAACATTTTGAGCCCACAGTGAAACAGGAAATGTCAAATGTTGAACACTTCCTGGCATGGGTGTAGCTGGGTTGTACTAGACTCCCATGAAATTTGATTGGATACCCCAGGTGCCACCCAGATGACTGACATGTCACGGCACCGCATGCCTGGTAGAAAAGAGCCATTTTGAAATCGGTGACACATATTGACTGCTACATTCTGCTTGTGCAGTAGTTGGTGCTGTCGTTCACAAAAAAAGTTCTAATCCACCTTAGTAGAAGAAGAAAAATCTTTGAGCCAGATTTGAACCTGAACACGTCCATCTGCCCTCAAAAACTATTTGAACACTTGGTATTTCACACATTTTAATTTGTTGATGCTATTTCAAATACAAAAACAATTCTAAAAATATCTTCCTTAAACTATAAATGATAGCAAATCTCTACAACTTGGTATAAATTTAATTAAAAATATTAAAATACAGCTTCCTGGTGGAGTGGTGTAGAGGAGGATATTCTTAAAAAGAAGACCTGAAAATTCAGATAATTTGGCCATATTGTGCAGCCCTACTGTCAAGTAACTGAAAAGTTTGAATACGAAGTTACATCTACATTTAAAAAAAATGCTCAAAGTGGTAGGGGGTTAAAAGGGCTGTAGTTAGGGGGGCCTGAAGCTGAAGTTTTTCAGCCATGTGAATGTTCCACAGAAGCATTTACTGAAAAAAGTCTGAAGGTTCTAAATGACATGGTGAGGACTTTTTTTCCAGGGATATGAGAAAAAAGAAAAAAGCTTAGACTGTTGTGTGGGCCGCTGAAGAGGAGGTACTGCTGGCCCACCACCACCAGAGGGCGCCCTGCTTGGAGTGCGGGCTCCAAGCACGAGAGGGCGCCAGACCCAGAAGAAGTGACAGCTGTCACTCATCCTCTGCACCAGCTGTCACTCGTTATCATCACTACCATAAAAGCCGGACTGCAACTCCACCTCCCCGCCGAGAAATCGACTACCAGAACCAAGGTAATTTCTCTGCTGACTAATACGCTGTCTAACTTTGTTCTGTGTGCAGTCGCATTCCTGTGAAGACCCAGAAGAGGGACAAACAGGAGCTGCACGAGTGTGTGTGATTTGGAGGTGGAGGTGCTCCCTCCTAACGGTATCTGGACTATAGATTACTGAGTGTGCGGACTCACACTCACACATCATATTTCTGCTTTCTGCCAGCAGTACCAGGGTCGACAGTCGAAGACAGAGGCCACCTGGGGACTCGGGACTTGGCGGCTCCGGTGTTCTTCAGGCCGTTGGTGGTGGAAGCCGTGTGGGACGCGGCTTCTCTCTCGTCGGGCGTCTTCTATCTTCGAGCCTGCCCACACTTCACCTGGTGTTTATTGACTGTGAAATTAAGACACGTTTCGTTGTGTAATATCACAACATTAAATTGTTACCTTTTGGCTTACTCATTGTCCGTTCATTTGCGCCCCCTGTTGTGGGTCCGTGCTACGACACCTTCCCAACAGGATTTCTCGGCCATCGTCATGGACTCCGAGGGGCGTCAACTCCAGCTTGAACGGCCAATGGAAGAGCCAGGAGCGCAGGCGTCAGCGGGAGGCGGGTTGAGTGAGCTGCAGCAGATCTTAACCGCCTTCAAGGCCCGGTTAGAATTTGTGACCGAGCAGAGTGTCCTCCTTAATCGGAGGGTGGAGGCTCTCACCGCCAGGGTGGAAGCGCGCGATCAGGGCGCTGCTGCAGCCACTCCTCTGGCTGGTCCTGGGCCCGTATTAGACGTTCCACTGGTCGTTCAACGAACCCCCCCCACCGTCCCCTGAAGCATACATAAGCCCTCCGGAACCGTACGGGGGCTGTGTCGAGACGTGCGCGGACTTCCTCATGCAGTGTTCGCTCGTCTTTTCACAGCGCCCCGTCATGTACGCATCAGACGCTAGCCGGGTGGCTTATGTTATTAATTTGCTTCAAGGAGAGGCACGCGCATGGGCTACGGCGCTTTGGGAGCAGAATTCACGGCTCCTAACGTCTTATACTGGGTTTGTACGGGAATTCAAACAAGTGATTGATCATCCCAACAGAGGCGAGACCGCTTCGAACGTGCTGCTGTCGATGAGACAGGGGCGTCGTAGCGCAGCCGAGTATGCAGTCGGCTTCCGCATCGCGGCAGCGAGGTCCGGCTGGAATAACGTTGCGCTCCGCGCCGCCTTTGTAAATGGACTGTCCCCGGTCCTCAAGGAGCACCTACTGGCCAAGGAGGAACCGCGGGAATTTGACGGGCTGATCGATTTGGTTATACGTTTAGACAACCGTTTAAGCGAGCATCGTCGGGAGCAGGCCGGGAGGCATGACCGGGCACGAGTCGTCCCTCCCCCTTCCGGTTCCGACAAGGTGACGTCGTCCCCACGCTTCACTGCCAGAGAGCTCTGTGTGGCTACAGCTCCCCCTGCTGAGGAGGCTAGGGACACGAGTAGGGCCAAATTAAAGTCAAACATCAGACAAAGGAGGCTGGCCCACGGGGAGTGTTTCGTCTGCGGCTCTTGCGAGCACATGCAGAAGGACTGCCCTAAAACGGTCAAACTACAACGCCCGTCCTTAGAAACTGGGCTAAGGGTGGGTCATAACACGCACGCGGGAAAACCCCGCAAATCTGCACGAATCCCAGTAACAATCCTTTGTGGGGATTTAACCCTTCATGCCCCAGCACTGATAGACACAGGGTCTGAAGGGAATCTGCTGGACAGCAGATGGGTAAAGGAAGTAGGACTCCCTCTGGTGGCTCTGCCGGCACCATTGCAGGTGCGAGCACTAGATGGCACCCTGCTTCCATTAATCACACATCAGACACAACCAGTGACTTTGGTTGTGTCTGGGAATCACAGGGAGGAGATAGTGTTCCATATAACACCTTCTACCTCCCGAGTGATTTTGGGCTTTCCATGGATGGTGAAGCACAATCCCCGGATTGATTGGCCATCTGGGGTTGTGACGCAGTGGAGCGAAACCTGCCACCGGGAGTGCTTAGGATCCTCGGTTCCTCCCGGCACTACGGCTAATGAGGAGGTCAAAGTTCCCCCCAATCTATCGGCGGTGCCAAAGGAGTACCACGATCTTGCTGACGTTTTCAGCAAAGATCTGGCACTCACTCTTCCCCCGCACCGACCGTATGATTGTGCCATCGATTTGGTCCCGGGCGCTGAGTACCCGTCCAGCAGGCTGTACAACCTCTCACGTCCGGAACGTGAATCAATGGAGACCTACATCCGGGACTCCTTAGCTGCCGGGCTGATCCGGAATTCCACCTCCCCGATGGGTGCTGGTTTCTTTTTTGTGGGCAAGAAAGACGGCGGACTCCGTCCATGCATTGATTACAGAGGGCTGAACGAGATCACGGTTCGCAACCGATACCCGTTACCTCTGTTAGATTCAGTGTTCACGCCCCTGCATGGAGCCCAAATTTTCACAAAATTGGATCTTAGAAACGCGTACCACCTGGTTCGGATCCGGAAGGGAGACGAATGGAAGACGGCATTCAACACCCCGTTAGGTCATTTTGAGTACCTGGTCATGCCGTTCGGCCTCACTAACGCCCCCGCGACGTTCCAAGCTTTGGTAAATGACGTCTTGCGGGACTTCCTGCATCGGTTCGTCTTCGTATATCTGGACGATATACTCATCTTTTCCCCGGACCCTGAGACCCATGTCCAGCATGTACGTCAGGTCCTACAGCGGTTGTTGGAGAACCGGCTGTTTGTGAAGGGCGAGAAGTACGAGTTCCACCGCACTTCTTTGTCCTTCCTGGGGTTCATCATCTCCTCCAACTCCGTCGTCCCTGATCCGGCTAAGGTTGCGGCGGTGAGAGATTGGCCCCAACCAACAAGCCGCAGGAAACTACAGCAGTTCCTAGGCTTTGCAAATTTCTACAGGAGGTTCATTAAAGGTTACAGTCAGGTAGTTAGCCCCCTGACTGCCCTGACCTCCACCAAGGTCCCCTTCACCTGGTCGGATCGGTGCGAAGCCGCGTTCCAGGAGTTGAAACGCCGGTTCTCGACTGCACCAGTTCTGGTGCAGCCTGATCCTGATCGCCAGTACATAGTAGAGGTGGACGCCTCTGACTCAGGGATAGGAGCCGTGCTGTCCCAGAGCGTGGAGGCTGATAAAGTCCTCCATCCTTGTGCCTTTTATTCCCGCAGGTTGACCCCAGCTGAACGGAACTATGACGTCGGCAATCGGGAACTTCTTGCGGTGAAGGAGGCTCTTGAAGAGTGGAGACACCTGCTGGAGGGGGCATCGTTGCCCTTCACGGTTTTCACTGACCATCGGAACCTGGAGTACATCCGGACCGCCAAGCGGCTGAACCCCAGGCAAGCCCGCTGGTCTCTGTTCTTCGGGCGCTTTGACTTCCAGATCACATATCGCCCCGGGACCAAGAACCAAAAACCAGATGCATTGTCCCGGGTACACGAAGAAGAAGCCAAAGCGGGGCTGTCGAACCCCACCGAGACCATCATCCCCGAGTCCACTGTCGTGGCCACCCTCACCTGGGACGTGGAGAAGACCGTCCGGGAGGCCCTGACAAGGAGCCCGGACCCGGGGACTGGCCCCAAGAACAGACTGTACGTCCCACCAGAGGCAAGAGCTGCCGTATTGGACTTCTGTCACGGATCCAAGCTCTCCTGTCATCCCGGAGTGCGTAGGACCGTGGCAGTAGTCCAGCAGCGCTTCTGGTGGGCGTCCCTGGAAACCGACGTCCGGGACTACATCCAGGCCTGTACCATCTGCGCCAGGGGCAAGGCAGACCATCGGAGGACGACGGGACTCCTCCAGCCCCTGCCGGTGCCTCATCGCCCCTGGTCTCACATCGGCCTGGACTTCATCACGGGCCTCCCGCCGTCCCAGGGCAACACCGTTATTCTCACGATAGTGGACCGGTTCTCCAAGGCGGCCCACTTCGTGGCCCTCCCGAAGCTCCCGACAGCCCAGGAGACGGCAGACCTTCTGGTCCACCACGTCATGCGGCTGCATGGGATACCATCGGACATTGTATCAGATCGTGGTCCCCAGTTCTCTTCGCAGGTGTGGAAGAGTTTCTGTAAGGAGCTGGGGGCCACCGTGAGTCTCTCGTCCGGGTACCACCCCCAGACCAACGGCCAGGCAGAGCGGGCTAACCAGGAGTTGGAACAGGCCCTTCGCTGCGTCACCTCCGCGCACCCGGTGGCCTGGAGTCACCATCTGACCTGGATCGAGTATGCCCATAACAGCCAAGTCTCGTCTGCTACCGGCCTCTCCCCTTTTGAGGCATATTTGGGGTTCCAGCCCCCATTGTTCCCGCTGGTGGAGGGAGAGGTCGGTGTGCCCTCGGTCCAGGCCCACCTCAGGAGGTGCCGCCGGGTGTGGCGGACCGCCCGCTCTGCCCTGTTAAAAGCCCGGACGAGGGCCAAGACCCATGCGGACCGCCGACGTTCCCCGGCCCCAACATACCAGCCCGGGCAGGAGGTGTGGCTCTCGACCAAGGACATCCCTTTGTGTGTCGACTCCCCAAAACTAAAGGACAGATTCATCGGACCCTTTCGTATCCTCAAGATCATCAACCCGGCCGCAGTGAAGCTTCAACTCCCGGCTTCACTGCGGATTCACCCTGTCTTTCATGTTTCCCGTCTCAAACCACACCACACCTCGCCCCTCTGTACTCCGGGACCTACGCCGCCTCCTGCCCGGCTCATTGACGGGGAGCCTGCCTGGACAGTCCGCAGGCTCCTGGACGTCCGTCGTAAGGGCCGGGGTTTCCAATATCTGGTGGACTGGGAGGGGTATGGACCTGAAGAACGCTCCTGGGTGAAGAGGAGCTTCATCCTGGACCCGGCCCTCCTGGCCGAATTCTACACAAGACATCCGGACAAGCCTGGTCGGACGCCAGTAGGCGCCCGTTGAGGGGGGGGTCCTGTTGTGTGGGCCGCTGAAGAGGAGGTACTGCTGGCCCACCACCACCGGAGGGCGCCCTGCTTGGAGTGCGGGCTCCAAGCACGAGAGGGCGCCAGACCCAGAAGAAGTGACAGCTGTCACTCATCCTCTGCACCAGCTGTCACTCGTTATCATCACTACCATAAAAGCCGGACTGCAACTCCACCTCCCCGCCGAGAAATCGACTACCAGAACCAAGGTAATTTCTCTGCTGACTAATACGCTGTCTAACTTTGTTCTGTGTGCAGTCGCATTCCTGTGAAGACCCAGAAGAGGGACAAACAGGAGCTGCACGAGTGTGTGTGATTTGGAGGTGGAGGTGCTCCCTCCTAACGGTATCTGGACTATAGATTACTGAGTGTGCGGACTCACACTCACACATCATATTTCTGCTTTCTGCCAGCAGTACCAGGGTCGACAGTCGAAGACAGAGGCCACCTGGGGACTCGGGACTTGGCGGCTCCGGTGTTCTTCAGGCAGTTGGTGGTGGAAGCCGTGTGGGACGCGGCTTCTCTCTCGTCGGGCGCCTTCTATCTTCGAGCCTGCCCACACTTCACCTGGTGTTTATTGACTGTGAAATTAAGACACGTTTCGTTGTGTAATATCACAACATTAAATTGTTACCTTTTGGCTTACTCATTGTCCGTTCATTTGCGCCCCCTGTTGTGGGTCCGTGCTACGACACCTTCCCAACATAGACAGGAGAAAGGAGAAAGAAGCAAAGGGTCAGCGGTATATCACCCAGTTTTTTCATAGGCAAGGTGGCTCTGTGATGGAAAGTTCTGGAATGTTAGCCTGTTGTCTGTTCCTAACTTTGTCCATAAGATAGCTAATTTGTCTGCATCGCAGATATTAAAAATCTGAGTCTGTCCCAAATGGACAATTACCATCACTAGTTTTTCAAATTAACTGAGAAATATGCAAATTAGCAACTAAATTTTAAGAAGCCCATTGGGTTCCTGGAGCACAAAGTCCGAAGCTGTTCCGTGTAAATTTGGTTCTTACATATAGTCTGTGTGAATCCAGTATAAATCAGTCATCCATTGCACTAATGTAGTGCTAGTTTGAAATGTACGGAATCTCTTTTGAAGTTACATTAAAACTATATTTCAACAGCATCATGCTTTTGTTGTGACTTATTTCCAAGTTAAGCAATATTTTCCCTATGTAATACCACACAGACATGTCTGCCACCCGCTGGATGATTGTTGGATGCTGGATTGATGGTGACTGAGAAACAGTTGTGTGAACGTGTGTTTGATTCCTTGTCATGCTATCTGTCTGTCTCCTTGGACAAGATGCTTCATCGATATTGTCCCAGTCCACCCAGTTGCAAATAGGTACCAGCCTTGACTGGGGAAGTAACCTGTGATGGACTGGCTTGTTGTCCAGGGGGAGTCATAGACTTTCAACATTTCACATTACGCAATTGTAGATAACCACCAGCCCGATGGTCCTCAGGATCTGTACAGGACTTGCATCTACCTCTGGAGGGTAGTCAGGAAGCTCCTGGAAGATCAGCTTTTAGTTACTCCATTCCCATGCTCACACGCCCCTGTTATAGGTCTCTGTGTTTCTGTAGGTCCACAGTAATTGAAAGATACTGTACACATTTAGTTGCATTTGATTTTTCTATTCTGCCAATACATTTGGAAAAAGCCACCATGTCATACTTGTCACTGACATTAAGTTCATTTTCCTTTCTACCAGTCATATCAGGTGTTGGTCACAGGTCATATTTTTTTCTTGACAGATTTTCATGAATCAATCAATCAATTTTATTTATGTAGCGCCAAATCACAACAAACAGTTGCCCCAAGGCACTTTATATTGTAAGGCAAGGCCATACAATAATTACGTAAAAACCCCAACGGTCAAAACGACCCCCTGTGAGCAAGCACTTGGCAACAGTGGGAAGGAAAAACTCCCTTTTAACAGGAAGAAACCTCCAGCAGAACCAGGCTCAGGGAGGGGCAGTCTTCTGCTGGGACTGGTTGGGGCTGAGGGAGAGAACCAGGAAAAAGACATGCTGTGGAGGGGAGCAGAGATCAATCACTAATGATTAAATGCAGAGTGGTGCATACAGAGCAAAAAGAGAAGGAAACACTCAGTGCATCATGGGAACCCCCCAGCAGTCTAAGTCTATAGCAGCATAACTAAGGGATGGTTCAGGGTCACCTGATCCAGCCCTAACTATAAGCTTTAGCAAAAAGGAAAGTTTTAAGCCTAATCTTAAACGTAGAGAGGGTGTCTGTTTTCATGTTTTCATTTTCATGTGTTGCTGAAGGCAGAGTTGCTCAAAGAACTGACTTTGTGTGTCTGTCCATGTGTGCATATGTGTGTGGTTGGTGTGCAGATGATATCTTGTATCATGATGAAATGTGGTTCAGCAGTTGACAGCGCTAAGACTGCTTTCAATTTCGACACTGAAATTATTTCAGTCTTTATTATGGCCAATAGAGGACTGAGTCCTGGAAATGTTGCGTACCGTAATTTCCAGATTATAGAGAGCACCTGAATATTAGCCACACCCACCAATTTTAAAAAGAAAAAAGAAATTGTACATAAATAGGCTGCACTTGTCTATAAGCCATGGGTCTCCACATTGTAACATGAGATATTGACACATTAAGATGTTAGAAAGATTTTTTTAACTTTTAATTAAATACATACCGTAAATGCTTTCTTTCCCCTGAAGTGTTACACGTAAATACTGACGCGCACATCATCCAGCATGTACATGCACGGTGTCTCTGCTCTACACGGAAAACTGAGTAATTTGAACTTTTTCTTTTTCTAACTTTCATCGCGTGCAACCAGGATCGGATGGAGTCTGTGGTAAATGAGACGTTAATAAGGCGCTGTGACTTTTTCGACTTGTTGCACCAAGACAGAGAACTGGTTTGGAAGGGTTGGGGGAGAAGGCTCCACTCTGCTGACTGATCTGATGGCGCAACTGTGGCGCAAAGTGCTGGAGAGGGACTTTTCTTCACTAAAACAAACAGGTAAGATCTTATATTTACAGTGTGTGTAAATTTACACCGCATGAGGAGCGCAGCTTTCAGGAAATCAAATGACAGCATCAACTGACGTATGTCGACTTATGAAAAAGCCTGTAAAAATCCATAAATTAGCCACATCACTGTAAAAGCCACAGTGTTCAAAGTGTGTGAAAAAAGTATCGGCTAATAGTTCGGAAGTTACAGTACATGAGACACTGACAAAGATTTCATCTACCAAGGTGAATCTTGGTGCACCAGGGGCCTCATGTACAAAGGCTGTGTATGCACAAAAACATGGTGTACATCCTTCTCCACGCTAACGTTCAGATGTATCAAAAATGAAATGACCATGGAAATGCGCTGATTTTTCCATCCCATTCCACTGAGAAAAAATGCTGCTGAGAACCCTGACATTCCAACATTAAAGCGCAGTTTACGACAGCTGGTTTCCCGAATGTAATCGGTGCTATTGACTGCACACACATTGCTATAAAGATACCATCACATGATAAATTTGTCTTTGTTAATAGGATAAAATTTCATTCCATCAGTGTACAAATCATATGTGATACACAAATGCATTGGGATGGGTTAGGAACAGGCTAGGGGCTGGCACGGTGTGCTGCTTAGTAAGTATATAGTTTATTCACGTAATTGTTCCAAATGAAAACCACCACGGGCACATTTGGGCATGTGCACATTCAAATATGTTTTGTTATTATTATCATTGTCTTTTTGTTTAGCTTGATGGTGAAACTAGAGCTGCAGAGCTTCTCAACAGGCCCCTGATTGTCTTCCTGTGTTCAGTATTTGTCAATCAACGCATGTGTAAAGTTGTGAATGTCACACACTGTCAGCTGCAGCGCACCTTATTTGTTTTAACCTCAGTGTGTGCGCTGCTCTGAGCCCACAGAGTTTATGGCCTCACACACACACGCTCCCACTAACTTTATTTCCATTTCATGTGTATTCCGTTTGACAGGGAACCAAATAAACTATCAATGTGTATCTCCATGTCATTTCCAGTCATCTGTAGCACACACTCTGGATAATTTATTTTCTGTGTTCATGTGGAATTATTAGATAGAGGAGAATCCCATTTCCCAGGGCCTATTTACATGAATTTGCATATTTAAATAGGGGCGTGAAGAGGGAGGAGTTTGGTACATCTGCATGTGCACTCAATTCCATGTTCAGTGGGCTGTACAAACGGAACGTGCTTGGATCCATGTGCACACACTTTGATACATCTGGATCAGGGGCACATGAGGCCCCTGGTCACCTGACTAATAACTTGGACAAGTTCAATGTTGGACACATTTTGGTTCTAACTGTGACCATCAGGGGTCAGAGGCTCTGAAACCTTCTATACATAATATCTTAACAAAGCCTTTGTGTATCAATGTGAAATTTGATATACTTGTTCAGGTTGAGGGGAAAATAACTGATTCTTAGTTACATCGCGATGCAGACTTTGGATGATTCTGAATGATTCACAAATGTCAAAAATCAATGTTTAAATATTACTTGCAGGGTGGGAATGCGGGTGCTGGTCACTGTTAAACATTTTTCACATTCCTTATGCAATCTTGTGTTTCTGCTTCTATTATTTGTATTATTATTAGTGTTAGTAGTAGCAGTACTTGCAAAAATGCCTTCAAAAATATTTCTTTAAGGGGTTTTTGGGGGGGTCTGGTGGCATTCACATCCCTTGCCCTTCTGGCTATGCCCATGTCACAGAATAGCAGTCTGTAAGCAGGAAGAAAATTTACACACAGTTACAGTGCCCTCCAAAAGTATTGGGCCGCTTGATATTTCACATATTTTAATTTGTTTATGCCATTTCAAATACAAAAACTAAACCAGGCTTCTCAACATGAAAATTTCTAAAATTATCCTCCTTAAACTCAAACTCAAAGCAAAGCTCTACAACTTTATATAAATGAATTAAAAATATAAAAGACAAGCTGATGATAATCGAGTGATGTTCTTCCAGGTCTTTGCATTGCTGCACTCACTTGCTGCCTGTTTATGCTGGAAGAAGGTCTCTGACCAAAAGCAAAGCTTGCACTATTAAATTAGATTTTTACAGATCTGAGTGCGCGGATGCTCTCTGCTTTCTGTTAATAGTAAGTCCCTTCTGCTTCTCTCTTGTTTCACTCGAGGTCACCACAGCAGATCCAAGGTGGATCAGCATGCTGGTTTTACGCTGGATGCCTTTCCTGATGCAATTCCACACTAAAGTGAAGAATTTTTTTAATTAAATGAAAGCGTTATGAACAGTCTCAGCTGTTAAAGGGAAGTGGATTTTATGGTTCTGTTTCTTTCTGAGAGCCATTCAAAAGAACGGTTCATCGTTTTTTGTGTTTCCCTGAACACTCCTGATGTTCCTCTGTCTGTCTGTTTGATGGTGGCCACAGGTGAGCCACATACTTGTGCACACGTGCACATAGAGCAGAGCTTGATTGCCATTCGCTTGGATGGCCCATTTCATTAACCGGTCAGCCTGAAGTGGGACTGGGTTACAAACCACTCTCCACTCAGGTGCAGCATCTCTTTGTGTCTAAATGGAGCAAATGCCACATTACTACAGAAATTATTTCTGCTTGCTCCCCCTCCCTCCCAGTCTCTCTCTGTCACTCACAGAGCTACTGTGAATGTTCATGTAAGGGGAGTGGATTGGATTCAGGGTAGGTAGTCAACACAAGCTTCAAACTCTGGTGCTGAAAAATGAAGCCAACAATGAAGTGCTAAATCTTGCAGTTCCTCGAATGGCCACTTGAGGCTGGATCCACATGTGAGCCAGTCCCTGTTTCTTTTTTCTGCTTTAATAACATTTTATTTTATTTATTTTTTATTAAATGAAAGCATATGAACATTTTCAGTTGTGTGACTGGGTTAGAGTTGGAAATTATGTTGAAGTCTCCAACGTTACACCACACATAACAACCCAGTCCAAAAAACTGTTTTGGCCTTTCTAATTAGTTTCCTCATTGATGACAACAGGGAGTGAATTTTCATGTCACTCATTAAAGCTAGTTTAATGAATAATTCAAAGTGTGGTTACTTGGAGGGACCACTGTGTGTCAAAGACAGGGCCCAGCTGATAGAAGCTGATAGCAGTGGACTTGAGTGTGTTTGTCCTTTCTAAGCATTTTATTAAAAATATCTAAGATAACATGGCTCTCTATGTGCTTAATTGCACAAATGGACCATCTAAGAAGTCAGTGCTCCAGTATTTCATTTGAGAGAAATTTTAGTATTGATAATTTATACGTTAGGTATTGAAAACACAAAAGATAACTACTTTTCAACAAACATACGCAAGTATTTGTTGCACAGGCATGGTCATGACTATGAGGAGAAGGAGGGCATAAAAGAAGAAGAAAAGAAATGAACAGCTCCACTGCTGAAATTTGGAAAGTGGTCCTTGTGAAGAGCTGTGGTCTGAGCATCATAAATACAAAAGCAAACATGCTTGGATTTTTTTTTAATCAATATACTTAGCCAAGCGGTGTGCTTGTTAAAACAGTAAAATTGTCCAAATTCAGGACCACCCCTGCCCATTCTGCATATAATGTGGAGTTGTGTCAGGAAGGGCATCTGGCATAAAACTAGTCCCAAAGGAACATGCAGATCCATCAGCTCTGCTGTGGCAACCCAACTTTTATACAGAGCCATGGTCTATTTTGTGGGCAACAACATAGGTGAGCCAAAGACGCACAATCATGCCAGACATAAACAGTGGAAAACTCCTTTTACACAAATGCTTGTATTCACAAAATATTAACCTAACCTGAGGTAATTTCTATGGATTGTTTTACAGAGGCAAAATGTACAACTTGTTATGTGTCGACGCTGATTGAGGAGCGAACCTGCGTCAGACAGAACCCAGCGCTAAAAATAACCAGAAAGCGGTTCCAACAACAAAAACAATTTATTTTTCACCTGTGCCTAAATAAAATGTACAAAACCAAAACCAACGTCCTTCTGGAGGAGTGACTGCTGGCACGCTCTCCAGCGCCCGCAAGGAGAGAAGTCCGGCGTTCCTGGACCCACTACCACCAGACAAACACCCCCCAGGTGGACACGACAAACTGACTCTCTGTGAAGCAAAGAAGATGTGAGGTAAGTCAGCAGTTACAACAATATCTTTCAAAAGACACACGCTATCAGCAACACATTCAGGTCTGTACTTTTTATCTTTATGCAAATGAGCAGCTTCTCACAACAAGTGGAGGATCACTTATCCTGCACGCCACAGCAGTGAGAAGCAAGCTGCACAATTCTCATCACAATTCAAGTATACTATGTAACAAAACACCAAGTTACTATCAACAATTAGTCACATACTTAATTACCTTTAATGTGTGCTGACAGCATGTGTCCTCACCCTTCCTTGCTTCACGGGCTCGATGTGTCAAACCCAGGTGCGGTCCTCAGCGTCTCACAAACGAACATCACAAGGTCGAGTTCCCGGCAGTTCTGCTTGAATCACACATGCCTTAAAAGCAGAACGCCATCCAATTATCTGCTTCAGCTGAAAGTCTTTAAGGTTGCATGTGAGCACCAGTCACAGGTGCTTCACATGATGTTGATGAGGGTGAGGATTCTTCAGCCAGCACCTTCTCCACAGACAAATCAGTTTCCATGCCACCTGAAGAGCAAAGAAAAGAAAAGAACACCAAAACATCCAGCCACACCCCCCAACACACAACACAACTACCTGTATGAATGCAGTCCATATGGTGTATTCTTTGGATGCCACAAAATGCTGCAGATTTCACCCACCTACCCATACAAAACCATTTAAAGCCTGTCTGGCAAAAATAAATTATGCAGTAAGGAAGTTATCAGCGACTCATACTTCACGCAAGACAAAAAACATGTTTGAATGTTTTTACCTGCATGCAGCTCAATGAACTATTTTGCATGCACAAATGTGTCGCAGGGGTACAGTGCATTTTCCAAATGCGTCACACACTTCCATGGTTAAAAACAGCTAAAATTTCCTTTTATACAGACATTTATTTCCACATGAGATTAATAGAACCTGGGGTAATTTATATGGCTCATCTTACAGAAGGTAAAAGGAGTAGACTGCATGGATACAGAGCAAAATACTGAAGATTTCTGGTAATAATTACTTCACTCCACGTCCCTATATAAAGCCATACAAAGCCCGTGAATAATTTATGCAACACGCAATTTATCAATCAATCATGCTGGCACGCATGATAAGATTTTCACAGAGGATTTCCTCACTTTTGTGTGCTGACCATGATTCAAGTTCATCAATAAAGTGAGAAACCAGACCCATTTTAAGCTAAACTGTTGCTGAATGGCTTGTAGACAGTATTATCCAAGTTATGGATAAAACAGGTGTGTCACTGGCATTTGCTTTGTGCTCTTATGTTGTATGTGCTCACACTTCATGTGTCCACACAGAGCCAACTCTGCATCACAGTTTAAGCCCCCATCACACATACCAAGAATGTGGAGGAACCATGCTCGATACAGCAAATATTGCCATAATCCGACACAGTCGGGAGGAAAAGAGGCATGGTTAGCCGTGTCACGACGCAGACAGACTGCCTCGTCCACACCTGTCAGATCATATCCAAAGCGTATGTTGATGACACAGACTGCTGTCAGATGGCCATAAAAGGCGCTGAAGACTCCCCAATGTCTAAATGTCTGGGTGGCAAACACGGGACCGGAGCGCTGTGTTCTTCCCTTTGCATAGGACCAGTACTGGACATCAAAGAACACCAATATATGGACCGGACTCACACCATATGTGTCCATATGTGCAGCCACCCACTCTCATTCAGTCACTCCTTCACTCGTCCTCTTATTCCCCGGCTCACTGACCTCACGTGCGTGTGTGTGCGTAGAAGTGCTGACATGAGGAAATGACCGCTCAGTGTGTGTGTGTGTGTTTTCATAATAAGCTGCTACATGTGCATGTGGTCAGCTGTCATTGGACAGTTTTACTACCAGCTAAACTTTGCTGCGTGTGCGCGCACGTGCATGTGCGCGCACACGCAGCAAACCTTTGCTGAGAGTCAAAGGACACCTTTGCTTAAAAGTTTGCAGTGAGCTTTCCCACTATATTCGTAGCAGCAAACTTTAATTTATTCCCGCCCCCCCCAACAATGCAACTCTACATCATGATTTTTGGTTGGATTATCACATGGGATTTATTTATGCCAATCGTTGTTTCCAGCATTCCACCACAGCTGTGTGGTCCTGGCACACTGCGTAGCAAAATGCTCCTGGAGGTGAGATTTAATGTTTCATATGTTGTCGTGGTGAAACAGTTCCTCGTCATATGTCAGACAGAATTAAATGTGATCAAGCAATAATTTATTTATTATAGCAGTGAGATCTGTTCACCTGTGAGCCTCTGACGTGATGTGTGACAGCCGCACAACTGCCCGCCAGCTGCCGTGGTGTTGCAGATCTGATGGGCACAATATTTCACATTATTGATGTCGCCCATGGGGAGGAATATTATCTGTACTGCGCCACACGTTGACCCGCAGTCGACACAGTGCTTTCGGTTTGTTTGCACTGTGTTCACTGTGTGCTACATGCATATCAACGGTTCCTTTAAGGTCCGGGGGGGGGCGTGGAGGTGGACATTATAAGTAGATAAGTGGCATGTGCAGGTCATACCGGCAGCCTTTGCCATGCCCGATCCATCTCGAGGTTCCCTCATACACGTTCATATCATTTCGGATCCTGTTTATGCCACCTTCTGAATATGTAAATTGCGGTCAGATGGCACTCAGACCGCCGTCGGATAGGTGTCCCATCTCGATGGCGCCCTGAGGCCATCGAGATGCCACTATGTGGACTTCCACAGATGGCTGTCAGAACGTTTTGGAACTGATATCCGACACTCTTCCGATGTGCGCCGATTCGTCATTCCAACGCCATTCTGCATGATTCCGGTTATGTGTGATGAGGGTATTACACTCCTCTTGGAAATCTATCTGTAGGAAGTTTGACATACTATAGTGTCAGTTCAACCAACACAAACAATGCCATTCTGTCCATTTTAAAACCAACATTTTGTCACCACCATTTTTGCCTGTCATGAACTTGCAACCTATTCATAGTAGACTTTTTGAAACTTCTGACCCAGTTATGACACACATCTATGTACACACACATATGTTGGGGTGCACCATGGAAAAACTGTGTCAGGATGTATCTGGGTGTGTTGCATAGCATGTTGTCCTCAGTGGGTTACCCCATAACTCATGTTTCACACCAGACATTGTCACTGCTGCAGCCAAATTTTCATTTAAAAAAAATTTAATTTATAGCACTTTGGGGCTTAGTGGTTAGCACTGTTGCCTCACAGCAAGAAGGTCATGGGATCGATTCCCACCTGCGGCCTTTCTGTGTGGAGTTTGTATGTTCTCCCAGTGTTTGCATGGCTTCCCTCTGGGTGCTTCTTTCCACATCCACAGACATGCTGGTTAGGTGGACTGGAAACTTTAAAGTGTGAATGTGTTTGTCTGTGTGTATGTGACCCTGTGACAGACTGACGTCCTGTCCAGGCTGTACTCCACCTCACGCCCTGGGACTATGTGATTCAGCATGGTGAGACTTTTCAGAATCTTGGAGTCATTTTTGATGACTGTCTCTTGTTTGATGCACATCTTGAGGTGACAAGAGTAGCCCTTTTTCATTTTGAAATATTGTAAAAAAAATCAGACCAATTTTGGTTGATTTTTGTAATGCTTTATTTTCAGGTTTGCCACATAAAAGCATCAAAGGTCTCCAAATGATCCAGAATGCAGCTACTTGAGTTTTGACTCAAACAGAGAAGTTTGATCACATAACCCTAGTGGTATCCTCTCCGCTGGTTGCCTGTACACAAGGGTGGATTTTAAAGTTTAAAGTAAGATGCTGCATGGCTGTGCACATATATGGTCAATTTGGTTCGACCATATGTTCCTTAGGTTTGGAAGAAATTAACAGATTAATTGTTTGCATTACGTGCACTGTAGCTCTGCAACAGAATCGAGTTTTATTGACATTTTTGAATCAAGAATTAAAAAAAAAAAACACCTTTTCTGCAATGCCTATAATTTTTAATGTTGGGAAATATTTATTGCTTAGCATCTTAATTCAGTTTTTATGTAATTTATTTTAGTTTACTTTTATTAACTTGTGACAGTGTGGTTTTTGTCTATTTTTTGTGAAGGACTTTGTTGCTGTGTGCGACACAAATATTATTATTATTATTAATCAAAGCATGTGAGTAGATCATATACAGGAGCAGCCACCAAAGCTCCCTGAGGTGAAGTAGTGAGGTGAAGTTTTTTTTGCATTTTTCCATTAGTGATTATTTTTACATTATTTTTACCCAATGCCAAAATATGGCCATCAGGTATTGCGAAGGCTTTGCGTTTGTCCATCTGTCTATCTGTCTGTGCTCAGCATAAGTCCAGTCCTATTACTGCCAGGGTCTTTAAATTCATAGGAAACATTCTTGGGACACAGACCTTGAGCGAGTCCAAAGATGGTTAACTGTGACCTATTTTAAGAGGTCAAAAGGTCACATTCTGTTTCCTGTTTTTATGCCCATACAGCTGAGGGTATCTTAGCATTGTGTTATATTTAATTCTTGTTTTCATTGCAGTTTAATTGTACTTTGTTATGGTAGTAGTGCACATCGCTGTGTTTACAAGCAGAGTTTATGTGGACTGTGAACCCACCTAAAGACAAAAACCTGAACACTGCTCCATATAAGTCGCAGAAAACGTCTGCACTTTTCTGTTTCTGCTTTCTCACAACAGCAATTCACCAGCAAAGTGCCAGAACAAACCTTAAACTAAGAGCAACATGCTTACAGATGCACAGATGAACACATGTAAACTTACTATTTATAAGAAGAAGAGTGCTGAATGTGATACTGACAACTGCATCCATGGAAATCTATCAGTGACATTGATGCTGTGCTCTGCCCGGCTTTGGGCTGGGGCTTAGATACAGCCCATTGTCTGCACTGAGTTTTGCAGTAATGTAGCTGATGGTATTTGAGACCTGAACCAAGCCTATGACCAATTCATCAATAGAATAGCTTCATACATACAAATCTCACCAGACCATTTCCTCTCTGAAAAACATTTTCATCCAGTTATGACTCAATCACCCAACCATCAAGCCAACATTCATGAAAATGTCCCTCAGTGGGCCTATTTAGTTTGTGTACTCATCCTTTCATCCATCTACTCCTTCATCAACATTCATCCATCCACCCATCAGCCTTTTCACCCATTCATTCATTCATTCGTGTGAACATGCTTGCTCACCGTCAGTGGTGTTGGACTGTAATCTCTGGCAAAGCCCATCTGTGTCTCCATAGCTGTCCTGGATCTTCTGCAGGGCCTCAGCCCCTCTGACCTCCATCAGCTCTCTGAGCTCCTTCACCGTAACCCCAAAATCTCCCCACGCATGGCTGCCATCTGCCCCCCCACCCCCACCTCGAGTCCCTTTGGGATAAAACTCCACTGCACTATTTGCCATTTCACCCATGGTGGCTGTTGTTGACATATCAATATGTTTTTGTTTTTCTTATTTGGTCCGCTCCCTCCGTAGCGAGTCCTCAGCTCAGTTCTCCGTTTGTGTTTTTTGGCAGAGGCTTGTTCATGTGCTCAGCGGTCAGAATCTCTGTTTACTTCAGTTTGACTTTGTTTGTGTAATGTGGTACGATAGTCCTCTCTTGCCGTTTGCTTTATTTTTCCTGCTATCTCAGCCTATTCTTCCACCATTACCTCTCCATAACAGGAAGAGGAGGAGGAACAGAAGGGGGATGAGGGGGATGAAGGACAAAGACCAGGGTCACTTGAAAGGTGTGATGTCTGAATGAATCCAGGTTTATTTTTCCGTTGTCTCCTCCGTGATTCCACTCTTTGCTCGTTTCTGCCCCCCTCCCTCCAGGGTCACAGCCGGTCCATGGACAAATGGACAGGCTGACGGAGTGACAGACAGGGATGAAGAGATGATGGACAGGTGGAGAGAGGGGCGAGCAAGGCAAAGGCGGCTGATGATTCAGAGACAGGAAGCAAATCCACTTCAGATGTAGCTACTGCTGTACCATCAGGATCTAAAAGGACGCAAGGAAGAAATAAAACATTAGCCCTCTATTTCACCAACCTCACACCTTCTTGACATCAAAATAGTTATGACACATGCTGATTCTGAATTCATTATTTTACACTTTCAGAGTTGACAGCAAAATAAAATCTTATTCCAGCTTTAACTCTTGGTGAAAAATGGAACTGTTCCATGAGCACCTTTACAAATAACACCAAAATAAACATAAGCAATATCTCTAAGCATAAGAACATTTGTACTGAGGGCAACTACTTTTGCATTTGTCAACCTTCTACTGCATTCTGCTACTTGAGCCACACTGAGCAGCCTCAAGGTGATTTTCTCTGTAGCGTCATTTCAATAACTGCAAAAACAAATGACTGAAGTTCCACACATGCCACAAGACGGGGTTAATGGTCTTTCAAAGGCTATTAGTGTTTGAAATTGTGGTGGTGGTCTCACTTTGTTGGCCGAACATCCTCTCTGTGTTTCATGTTTTTATTAACATTCCACTTGCAATCACTTGCAACAGAGGGCTGAGCAGGAGAGGAACCAAGGCCTTGCTGAGCAACAAGCTAGGAGGAAGGAGCGACAGCGGTAGCCTCAGCAGGCATCATAGCACACGTGCAACAACTGCAGCAGAGATGGCCACTCACGCATTGTACTGAGAAGTCATTTGCGCAGGTGCAGATAGAAACAAAAGACCAGGGGAGGTGATGGTCTAGTGGTTAAGACGCTGGTCTTGAGACCAGAAGATCCTCGGTTCAATCCCAGCCTGACTGGAAAATCACTAAGGGCCCTTAGGCAAAGTCTTTAATCCCCTATTACTCCTGGTGTGTCATGAGTGCCTTGTATGGTAGCACCCTGACATCTGGGTGAATCTGAGGCATTAGTGCATAAAGTGCTTGTCCATAAAGTGCTTGTGCATAAAATGCAGTCCATTTACCATTTGGCCCAAGCAGAGGGTCACACCTTTGAGTCTGGTCTGCTTGAGGTTTCTTCCTCAAATCATCAGAGGGAGTTTTTCCTTACCACTGTCGCCTGTGTGTTTGCTCTAGGGGTTGGTTGTCAGGGTTTGAGATTTAGTTTGTTTTATTTTATTTTGGTGTGTTTTGTTATTTTCTTTGATTCATTAGTTTTCTGTGTGTTTATTCTCTTGACGGGTTTTCCTACTTGGGTCTGTCTGTCTCTATCTCTCTTGTCTGTCCCTGGGTTCTTGGTGGTAGGCGCTTCTCTCTCTCTGGCCACATCCTCGTTCTGGTGCTTTCCACGCACACATCTTCCTAATTTGCAGCTCATCACCTAGGGTTATATAAGCTCACTGGATGCAGTAGTTCCTCGCCTGATTGATGCGCCTTGTGCCTTCTCTCCAGCTCTGTTCTTTGTGTTCTATAGTCCTGCCTGCCTCATTGTGTTTATGACCTCCTGCCTGTTTGAATGACCACACCTTAGCCTGATGTTTTTGTACTGCTATGGTGCCTTTTCCTGTACCGACCTCTGCTACCCACATCAGTAAAGCCTTTTATTAAGCAGAGCTGTTTGTTTGAGCCTTGCATTTGTGTCCAACCATTTTTGACCAACCTGACTGTCATCGATAGACCTTACTTGTGTGAAACACCTTGAGGCAGCTTTGTTGTGATTTGGCACTATATAAATGAAATTAACTGAAACTGAATTGGAAAAGTGTATTAAAAAACAAACAAACAAACAAAAGCAAAAAACAAAACTGGACACTACACTATCATCTCCCATAGACGGACGGATGCCAGGAGGCAGGAGGACGTTTTGCTCCTAGTGAACTGGTTTTGGTGTAATAGGAGACCGTAGTCTCGTTTGAACCCTCCATGATATCGCGGCATTTGACCACTTATGGGGACCTCCATTTAATATATACACAGCATAACTTCACATGGATAAATGGTGTACGGTTTTGTTTTTGGCTGCAATTACTGAAGCAGTCGTGAAAAGGATTATTTTTCAGTTCCCGGTGGAGAGGAAAAGGCGAGGAAGTGGGAGACGTCGTGTCGGTAAGTGTTAGCCTACACAGCTAACCAGAGTAGCTCAGTTCTCTCACCTGCAAAGCCGCTTCGACACATTTGTGCTCCAGATGAAAAACAAACCGCAACACATGTCCACTTTCCCACTGCATTGTCACTTTTTCTTTTTGTTTGTGTGTAATTTGCCCAAAAACCCATTGAAAATGCTGTGGTTTGTACCCCGGAAGTAGAGAAAGAAGTTTTTTTTGTTGTTGTTTTGTTTTTAAACTTAATTTGTTAAAAAAAAAAAAGCCATTTGCAAAGCCAAAAAGTTGATTTGACCACCATCTGATACAACCGGGTTAAAATAAATAGAACACTGCCATCTACTGGTGCCCAGACGCATAGTACTTGGGGTGAATACTGCCATGAACACTACTGGCCAGTAGATGGCAGTAGCGGCCTTGAAAACTTGCCAAACAAAATTCCAGATAATCCGTGTCTGCTACATTTAAGATGCGTGGAATTTAACAAACGCAAATACACTAACGTCTATAAACCCAGAGAATATATTCACGAGAGTTTTAGGCACTAGAGTTTAATGCTGTTATCCGTGGAGCCTGGACAGAGTGTCTGAAATGCATCTGTCCTGTCGTGAACGTCTGAGATTACCCTATGCTACCCATAATGCATTGCTGCCTGGCACACTGTGCTCACAAAACCTTAAAAATTAGCACATTACTTTAAAACAAAAACATATATCTGATATTTTCACTTTATAAACTTCAGACATGACAGTAATTTTAAATAACTTGTCCAAAATGAGTAGATTAAAATTTGAACCATAAGTTAAAAATGTATGCCTCTGAATGACTTGGTGATATTGCGATTATATCAGTATGGTGTTAAAGAAAATGATTTTTTTTTGTTTTGTTTTTGTCACCAGTTCTCCTTTGCTTACAGAGGATAGTGTGGTAGGAAACTTTTAACAGGTAGGTCTCAACTGCTTTAAAAATGTTTTTCACTGTTAAGCTTGGTTTACTACGTTATCGGTCTAAAAGTTATCGGACGGCAATTCATCGGAAGATAATTAGTCCGATGATGGCTTTTAAATTTATCTAAAAAGTTAATCCGATAATGAAAACATTATCTTCGATAGTTATCGGATTATCGGAAGTGTGCCCACCACTGTCATTAACTGACATTTCCTCACAATGTAAGTTATACTCTTCATCTGAATCTCTCCAACTAACCCTTCATCTGGCACAAAGTCATTCCAGCCGTGCCAACAGAATCCGCTGAGCAGACTTAGTACCAAAAACATCGAGACAGGAACTCATCCCATCTGCTTGTTAATCAGTGAAATCACCTCCTGAAGTTTGTGGCTGCAAAGAAAAGCTGCACCCTCTTGGCCCTTTCTGGAATACTTTGGACACCACTAATTTTATGCCATGTGTTATGTGTCGACGCGGGTTGAGGAGCGGACCTGCGTCAGACAGAACCCAGCGCTACAACTAACCAGAAAAGCGGTTCCAAAACAATATATTTATTTCACCCGCTGGTGCATAAAAAGTGTAAAAACAGAAATAGCGTCCTTCTGGTGGAGTGAAGGCTGGCACGCTCTCCAGCGCCCAAAAGGATCGAAGCCCGGCGCTCCTGGACCCACTACCACCGCCAAACACCCCCCAGGTGGACACGACAAACCGACTCTCTGCGAAGCATAGAAGAGGTGAGGTAAGTCAGCGGCTACAACCAATATCCTTCAAAAGACACACACTATCAGCAACACATTCAGGTCTGTATTTTTAACTTTATGCAAATGAGCAGCTTCTCACAACAGGCGGAGGACCACTCGTCCGCACGCCACAGCAGTGAGAAGCAAGCTGCACAACTCTCATCTCAAATTCAAATATACTGCGCAACAAAACACCAAGTCACTATCAACAATTAGTCAAACACTTAATCACCTTTGATGTGTGCTGACAGCATGTGTCCCTCACCCCTCCTTGCTCCACGGGCTCGATGTGTCAAACCCAGGCGCGGTCCTCAGCGTCTCACAAACGAACATCACAAGGTTGAGTTCCTGGCAGTTCTGCTTGAATCACACATGACTTAAATGCAGAACGCCATCCAATTATCTGCTTCAGCTGAAAGTCTTTAAGGTTACATGTGAGCACCAGTCACAGGTGCTGCACATGATGTTGATGAAGGTGAAGGAATGTTCAGCCAGCACCTTCTCCACAGACAAATCAGTTCTCATGCCACCTGGAGAGCAAAGAAAAGAAAAGAACACCAAAATATCCAGCCACACCCCCCAACACACAACACCATGGTTGCCTTAAAGAGAGTTGAACACCACACATGCATAAGTGTATGAAATAGTAACTCTTCATAAGTACAGAAGTTCAGATTTAAGTGAACAGAAATGTTGGAATTTATGATAATACTGATTATGTTTGTAAAATCTAACCTTTATTGTTGTACATACAAGTTTGACCCTGTGGGCGTCCTTAATTTATCCAAGTATTTGTCACTGCAGATGCTATTATCTCACTTCATGTTTATTATATTCTCATTTTAATAAGGTCTCAGATTAAGATGTGAACCGTACTGTCTCAACAGTCCTTCTGTCAGAATTGCATTTGCAGTCGAGCTGAAACAATTATTCAGCTGACTGAACATTAATCAAGATTAATATCACTTTTCCCGTCATTTCGTTCCTGACATCACCAAAGGTGTCCGATGACTCCGCCTAAACCTGGATATAGAAGACCACTTCAGACAGTCATTCCCAGGACAGCATGTCCACTTTGACACAGGACACATCCACATGTGATTAATTCTGCTTCGATGCGTTCAGGTTAAGCGAAAAGTTTGGAGTGGAAGTGGGTGGAGGGGATGAAGACTCCCCGACTTTAGATGCTCTTATCAAATCCATTGAAAAACAACTTCCTAATCGCTGATTTAATAGATGCACCTATGGATGAAAGTGTTTTAATTCAAACAGATCCAAAACTGTTCACTGGTGTCCAGTACAACAGCGCCAACACAGTCGAACTTCAACCACGGCAGAACTAAGCTGCTTCTTCCCATGTGAGCAATTAGTGCTCGCCCTGACAAAGTATTCCCGGCATCACACATGGCACGACACATTCCGATTTGCTGATGGGGGTATTTTACATAAGGACTAAAGCTCATGATTAATTCGGCTTCTCCTCTGTCCGCATCACTCTTCACGCTCCCTGTGCTTCTTGCAGCTTCTCCCTCTTTTTCGCTCTCTGCCTCGGCACACTTCTGTCCTGATTGAGAGTGTTACTTTATGACTGAGTCACCCCGCTCTGCCTCGGAAGCTTCCTCTCAATGTCCATCTTCACTTATTTGCCTCTGCCTTCCATTTATCTCTACCTGTCTGCTGTATGTCTCCATGTTTGATGGCCTCGTCCTTTGGTGCCTCTTTGTTTATTATTATTCATTTTTCTTTCTCTCCTGACTCTACCACTTTGTTGTTCGCCATGTCTGCTTCCTGCTACTGCAATCATTTATTTACTCAGCCAGTTGTGCATTTTCTTCCCAGATGGTCTCTTACTCAGTGATTCTATCAGATTTTATAATGCTCATGCAGAAAAAAACCTCCTCCTGTTGAGGCGCACGTCTTCCAGCTAACAGTGTCTTTATGTTGCATTCTTTGTCCCTGAGCTCTGGAACATGTTGCAACCAAAACACAGACTAAAATGTATTTGTAACTAGAAGAGCACTGTGAGAGTGCTCTAACAGGTAATCATTTGTTTGTTTATTTATTTGGATCCCCATTAGCATCTGCAGTATAACTGCATCAGCTACTCTTCCATTCTCTTGTGCAAGTTGAAAAAAAAATCAACTTCAAAATTTATCTTTCATTTATTAGTAATTGGAGCAGGCCGCGGCCTCAACTTTACCTAAATTCTGGGTCTTTTAGTGAAGTTTAGGGCTAGTGGCCGGTGATCACCTTAGTATTTCTCTGTTTTTCTTGTTGTTTAATGCTGGCAAATTATACTGTATTTTTTGCCTTTCTGATGCCTGATCCTGTTTTTTCTCTCTATTTAAGGTGCAGCTCCATCCAGAGATGGGAGTTGTATTTGTGTTGGCGATCCTCCTGTCCTGTGCGCCAATAGCATTTCTTGTATATTTGTCCGTGAACTGTTCTGTAATTTATGTTTGTAGCATGGCCCAAGCAGAGGGTCACCCCTTTGAGTCTGGTCTGCTTCAGGTTTCTTCCTTAGAGGGAGTTTTTCCTTACCACTGTTGCTCTGGGGGTTGGTAAGGTTAGACCTTACCTGTGTGAAGCACTTTGAGGCAACTGTGTTGTGATTTGGCACTATATAAATGAAAATAAATTGAAAAAAAAATTGAAAAAATTATCTTTATTACCTCTGCCAAGGAGTTCTTGCTTTGAAGTTTTTGTCCATTTGTTTGTTTATTTGTCTGTGAGCAAGACATCTCAAAAGATAATGAATGGAGTTCTATGGAATTTGGTAAACAGATAATGTTCCAGTAAATAACTGATTGAATTTTGGAGGTGATTCAAAATATACTGTGGAATTTAGATCCAGAAGAACATTTGGCACAGAGCAATATTTAGCTCAAAAGGTTGTGAGGGAATCTTGATGAAATTTGGTTAGCAGATGGATAATGTTCTACAACCCCAATTCCAATGAAGTTGGGACGTTGTGTAAAATGTAAATGAAAACAGAAAACAATGATTTGCAAATCCTCTTCAACCTATATTCAATTGAATACACCACAAAGACGATATTTAATGTTCAAACTGATAAACTTTATTGTTTTTGTGCAAATATTTTCTCATTTTGAAATGGATGCCTGCAACATGTTTCAAAAAAGCTGGGACAGTGGTATGTTTACCACTGTGTTACATCACCTTTCCTTCTAACAACACTCAATAAGCGTTTGGGAACTGGGGACATAATTGTTGAAGCTTTGTAGGTGGAATTCTTTCCCATTCTTGCTTGATGTACGGCTTCAGTTGTTCAACAGTCCGGGGTCTCCGTTGTCGTATTTTGCGCTTCATAATGTGCCACACATTTTCAATGGGTGACAGGACTGGACTACAGGCAGGCCAGTCTAGTACCCGCACTCCTTTACTACGAAGCCACACTGTTGTAACACATGCAGAATGTGGCTTGGCATTGTCTTGCTGAAATAAACAGGGACATCCCTGAAAAAGATGTTGCTTGGATGGCAGCATGTGTTGCTCCAAAACCTGGATGTACCTTTCAGCATTGATGGTGCCATCACACATGTGTAAGTTGCCCATACCACGGGCACTAACACACCCCCATACCATCACAGATGCTGGCTTTTGAACTTTGCGCTGGTAACAATCTGGGTGGTCTTTGCCTTCTTTTGTCTGGAGACACGACTTCCATGATTTCCAAAAACAATTTGAGATGTGGACTCATCAGACCACAGCACACTTTCCACTTTGCGTCTGTCCATTTCAAATGAGCTCGGGTCCAGAGAAGGTGACAGCATTTCTGGATGTTGATGTATGGCTTTCGCTTTGCATGGTAGAGTTTTAACTTGCACTTGTAGATGAAAATGACCTTGGGGTAATTTTTGATCCTACATTGTCCTTTGACCTCCACATTATAAATATTACGAGGACTGCTTTCTTCTACCTGTGAAATATAACGATGATTCGTCCCATCCTGTCTATGGCTGATGCTGAGACCCTGATTCATGCATTTGTTTCTTCTAGATTGGACTACTGCAATGTTCTATTTTCTGGTTTACCGCAGTCCAGCATTAGATGTCTCCAATTGGTTCAAAATGCTGCTGCCAAACTTTTGACAGGAAGCAGAAAGTTTGGCCACATTACACCCATTTTGATGTCTCTTCACTGGCTTCCTGTCCCTGTGTGATCACATTTTAAGGTTATGCTATTAACCTATAAAATTATTCCCAGACTGGCACCTCCCTACTTAGCTGTCCTACTTAAACCCTACGTACCGGCACAGGCTCTGCATTCTCAGGGTACAGGACTACTTTGTGGCAATTTCAATTTCAATTTGTTTTCATTTATATTGCACCAAATCACAACAGAGTTGCCTCAAGGCACTTCACACAAGTAAGGTCTAACCTTACTAACCCCAAGAGCAGCAGTGGTAAGGAAAACCTCCCTCTGAGGAAGAAACCTCAAGCAGACCAGACTCAAAAGGGTGACCCTCTGCTTGGGCCATGCTACAAATATAAATTACAGAACAAATTGTGTCCCTAGGGTGAATAAAAAGTCTGCGGGTCACAGAGCTTTCTCTTATCGTGCCCCTGTTCTGTGGAATGATCTCCCTGCATCAATAAAACAGATTCTGTAGAGACTTTCAAGTTCAGACTTAAGATGCACTTATTTTCTCTTTCATATGGCTAGCATACTGACATAGTATGTTACTATGCTTTCTACTCTTTTAAATTCATTTTATTAGTAAACGGAGCGGGCTGCGGCTTCAACTTAACCCAAATTCTGGGTCTTTCAGTGAAGCTTAGGGCTAGTGGCCGGCGATCACCTTAGTCTTTCTTCTGTTCTTGTTGCTTAATGCTGACAAATTATACTGTATTTATTGTCTTTCTGCCACCTCATTCTGTTTTTTCTTTCTGTTTGAGGTGTGGCTCCATCCAGAGCTGGGAGTGGGTGTCTTCTTCTGCAGGCCTCCTGTCCTGAGCACCAGCATGTACTCCCAAAATTTCCCCAAATTTCCTCTATATTCATATTTTCAACTGTGTTGGTAGCATAATCCAAGCAGAGGGTCACCCCTTTGAGTCTGGTCTGCTTGAGGTTTCTTCCTCAAATCAGAGGGAGTTTTTCCTTACCACTGCTCTAGGGGTTGGTAAGGTTAAACCTTACTTGTGTGAAGCACCTTGAGGTAACTTTGTTGTGATTTGGTGCTATATAAATGTAATAAATAAAAAAAATAATTAAATTAAAATTTTAACTTATTATGAATTTGATCCAGAATATATTTTAGACTCAGGATCCAGAAGACATTTGAAGCTTTGGTGGCGGTATGAGGTGATGGTCTAGTGGTTAAGTGTTGGGCTTGAGATCAGAGGGTCCTTGGTTCAAACCCCAGCCAGTCTGGAAAATCACTAAGGGCCCTTGAGAAAGATCATTAATCCCCCAGTTGCTACCAGTGTGCAGTTGAATACCTTGCATGGCAGCACCCTGACATTAGTGAATGTGATGCATCATTGTAAAGCGCTTTGAGCTTCTGATTCAAATGGAGAAGTGCTATATAAAGGCAGTCCATTTACCATTCTGTAAAAAAGGCATTTTTCCCACTTTTTCTTTAACATTGCCAAATGTGGCATTTGGCAGTGTGGTGGCCAAGTGGTTAGTGCACTTGTTTCCAGAGTGTCCAATTGAAAATCACTCCTGCCCATTGTAACTCCATGTAACATGGAGTTGGGTCAAGAAGGGCATACAATGTAAAATTTGTGCAAAATAAACATGCAAACATGCAAAATAAACGTGAAAAAGGGTGAAGCCAAAAGAACTGACTTTACTTTTTTGTGGGGGGAGGGGGTGGCACATTTAAAGTTCTAATGTCTAAGATCAGATGCATGTTCATGCACATCAATTCGGTACTTTCCAGCAATCCTGATGGAAAAACTGCACTGAAAACACGCAACAGTTATAAACTACTTAGGTTTTCATAGACAACATGCGACCTAAATAACTCCATTTGGGGTCTGTAATCTCATTTATGCTACAACCCCAATTCCAATGAAATTGGGACGTTGTGTAAAATGTAAATAAAAACAGACTACAATGATTTGCAAATCCTCTTCAACCTATGTTCAATTGAATACACCACAAAGGCAAGATATTTAATGTTCAAACTGATAAACTTTGTTGTTTTTCTGCAAATATTTGCTAATTTTGAAATGGATGCCTGCAACACATTTCAAAAAAGTTGGGACGGGGCAACAAAAGACTGGGAAAGTTGATGAATGCTCAAAGAACACCTAACTGGAAACAGGTGAGTGTCATGATTGGGTATAAAAGGCCCAAAAGGCTCAGCCGTTCACAAGCAAAAATGGGGCGAGGATCACCACTTTGTGAACAACTGCATGAAAAAATAGTCCAACAGTTTAAGAACAATGTTTCTCAACATTCAATTGCAAGGAATTTAGGGATTCCAGCATCCACAGTCCACAATATAATCAGAAGATTCAAAGAATCGGGAGAACTTTCTACACGTAAGCGGCAAGGCCGAAAACCAACACTGAATGTCTGTGACCTTCGATCCCTCAGGCAGCACTGCATTAAAAACCATCATTGTGTAAAGGATCTTACCGCGTGGGCTCGGGAACACTTCAGAAAACCACTGTCAGTTAACACAGTTCGTCACTACATCTACAAGTACAAGTTAAAACTCTACCTTGCAAAGTGAAAGCCATACATCAACAACATCCAGAAATACCGCTGCCTTCTCTGGGCCCAAGCTCATTTGAAAT
Organism: Thalassophryne amazonica; assembly: GCF_902500255.1. Lineage (NCBI taxonomy): Eukaryota > Metazoa > Chordata > Actinopteri > Batrachoidiformes > Batrachoididae > Thalassophryne > Thalassophryne amazonica. The sequence goes on from NC_047108.1 coordinate 42,334,424, forward strand.
GGACAGACGGAAATTGGAAAAGTGTGCTGTGGTCTGATGAGTCCACATTTCAAATTGTTTTTGGAAATCATGGACGTCGTGTCCTCCGGACAAAAGAGGAAAAAGACCATCCAGATTGATACCAGCGCAAGGTTCAAAAGCCAGCATCTGTGATGGTATGGGAGTGTGTTAATGTCCATGGCATGGGCAACTTACACATTTGTGATGGCACCAACAATTCTGAAAGGTACATCCAGGTTTTAGAGCAACACATGCTGCCATCCAAGCAACGTCTTTTTCAGGGACGTCCCTGCTTATTTCAGCCAGACAATGCCAAGCCACATTCTGCACGTGTTACAACAGCATGGCTTCATAATAAAAGAGTGCGGGTACTAGACTGGCCTGCCTGCAGTCCAGACCTGTCGCCCATTGAAAATGTGTGGCGCATTATGAAGCGCAAAATACGACAACGGAGACCCCGGACTGTTGAACAACTGAAGTCGTACATCAAGCAAGAATGGGAAAGAATTCCACCTACAAAGCTTCAACAATTAGTGTCCTCAGTTCCCAAACACTTATTGAGTGTTGTTAGAAGGAAAGGTGATGTAACACAGTGGTAAACATACCACTGTCCCAGCTTTTTTGAAACTTTTATTTTGTTTGTTGTTTTACATTCGCTTTCATTGTGTGTAACAAGTGTGACGGAGGCCAGCAGGAGTCACTGTGCATATGGTAGTCAGTAAACCTGCTTCCCCAAAGCCCACGGGTTTTAGCTTCCTGGTCAGATGGTCTGCCTCCTATGCAGGAGATCATGCGTTTGCATCCCGAGGTGGCGTGGCGGAGTGGAAAACACATACACAACGAAGAGGTTAAACAAGCAGAGTGTACGCATGCCATGAACCTGCTTATGTAAGGAACTTCAGGATAAGGTGCCATTTAAATACCAGAAACACACTGTGTACCCTGTGTTGTGTTTGACACTCAAAACTCTAACGTGTGACCTCGGGTATAGGAGGTGGTCGCTCTCAAAAGGGAATTAAAACCCAAAGTCTGTTGCTGGAAAGTTTTTAGTTGTGGAGTGAGGTTTACTCACTGCACGGCACTGTCCTGCTGGCGTCTTTATAACTACTCAACTACTCAAGGCCAGTTCTTTGGTGGTCTGTATTCCACACAATACCGATGCACCAGCACTGCACCTGGAAAAACCTCATTTGCACAAAAACACACCCATAGGCACACAGATGAGTGTACTTCTACTCTGTATTTCGACAATATGGGCAATGGGAGTAAAAACCACGAACGCAACAGGGGGACTACTAATGACCTCTGCCAGGTAAGAAGGGTGGAAGTTTTGGGATTATATCCCTTTTGACTTTATGTACAATAACTTAAACACTAGATGGCGGATTCTGACAAATCTTGCAGTTCGAAGATCCTTCATCAGTACTGATGATATTATGAGACAGATTCAGATCTGATTTTCTTTAGACAAGTCAGGCAATGGACACATGAATTTCCAAGACACTGAACATGTCTTGGACTTCTTTTACATCAATAATCAAGAAATACAGAGTATATCACACACACACTCATCTTCAACTGCTTAGTCCAATTAAGGGTTGCGGGGTGCTGGAGCCAGTCTGTCACAGGGCCACAAACAGACAAACAAACACATTCACACCCACTCGCACACCTACAGACAATTTAAAGATTCCAATCCACCTAACCCATGTCTTTGGATGTGGGATGAAACTGGAGCACCCGGAGGAAACCCACGCAAATACGGGGAGAACATGCAAACTCCATACAGAAAGGCCACAGGTGGGGGGAATTGAACACATGACCTTCTCGCTGTGAGGCAACAGTGCTAACCACTAAGCCACCGTGCTGCCCAGAGTATATCACTGTATGGTAAATCTGTCTGGAGGGGCCAGTTCTCAAAAACTGAGTGACGGTCAGAGGAGGTGTCTCCAAGACCAAGACCAAAAGGTAAAGCAGTGCTGCACCAGTAACACCCCCCCCCCCCCCCCCCATCCTCAGATGTCTTCACTTCCACTTATCAACATTTAAAAGAAATTTTCTTAAGTTAATTTTTTTCCCAAAAAACACACTTTTCTGCAGTTAAATGTCTTTTAGTGGTACTGTAACATACATCCCTTTTTGCAAGGAACGACTCTGATCCACAACAGTATACTCTATTTTACATACTAATATTTATAACTGAAATTCTACTTAATTTGTGTGATTTTGTGCAGTTAAAGCTCAGCCATCTAATTACACCCCCCCACCCAAAAAAACAAACAAACAAAAAAAAAAAACAAAAAAAAAATCCTGGCTACATGCCTGAATGTGGCTGTTTTGTATTTGTGCACATGAGCCTACATTACGTAATATAAATTGCAAATCTACTTTTTGCTCAATTTGTCATGCTTTCTGAATTCTTCTTTCACACACAAACATTCAAAAAATAGTTCCCTTTCGCCACAGGAGCTTCTGTGATCGCTTTCATGACACACACAAATCTGTCACATGTCACAGTGCTTTGAAAAGGACAGAGTGAGGAGGGGGCGAATGTGTTTGAACGTGAGAAGAGTCAGACAAAAGGTCAACTGAAGCCTCAGCGGCCTGTTCATTTATTCTTAACGCTAACCCTTTTCCTTCACACGCCACCCCTCAGAGGGTTGGAGGTAATTTGATTTTTTTTTTTTTAAGCTAAAGTGGCCACTTTACTCCCCTGGGGTACTTTTCATTATGGGAGTAGGAAGGCTGGGAAAGATACAGAGTAATAACACACAGGAGAGAAGGTCCTCATGGGATTTGGTTTTAGGCCTGTGGGGCGAGTGTGCACCCGGTCTCCATGCAAACATTTCAGCACATGTGACTGAACAACTGTGTGTATCTGAGTGTGACAAAATGCAGTCATGCTGTATGTTCCTGTCCGCACATCACAGGTGATCCTCTGTGAGTGTGCACAAATCTGTGCACGTGTGTACCATTGCTCGCCCATATTTAGGCGTCCTGCCGAGGGGTGTATCCACAATAGTCTGAGAGGGGCCACAGCATTCAGCCAACTGAGCTTTACACATGCGCACGCATGCAAAAATAATGATTATTTAAGTGCATTGCTATTATATAATTCATCCATCGTCTTCTATTTCTCCTTGTGGCGGCAGCGACTGCAGCCGATCCCAGCACACACTGAGTGAGAGCTGTTGGACAGTCACCACTCCATTACAGGACCAACGATAATATACTGCTTTTTATTAGTAAAGTATGCTTGCGTTTTAGCTCACAGAGGACAACAGACATTATGTAAATACTCCGTTCTGTTGTTTTGCTTGTATACAACAACAAAAAAAAAGATGAATGGATTTTGACCAAATTTTGCAGAGGTGTTGGTTATTTTAGTGGTAATCCATCCAGCCTGCCTCAAAATTTTTATAATTATTTCAGTCTTTGATTTTTTTCAATATTAAAAGATATATTACCTCTATTAAAAGATATATTACCTCTTCTTGTCTCTTCTTTAATGTCTTTAATATTTTGCCTTATGACATCACAAAGATATGACTGCTGTACAAACACACTGGTATTCCAACTGCTCTACTGTTGCTTGAGAGTGTAGGTAAGCGCATTTAATGTTCCTACTGCTTTTAAAACAAAAAAAGCTAAATATTTCAAACTTATGAATAAAAACAAATAATTAAAATGTGAGACTGCATTTCACATTTAAAAATATTTATTTTTTTGGTGGTTTCCAGCATTCATTCATTCATTTTCTATACCCGCTTAAGGCACCTTTACATTCACACGCATTTAACCCCCGCAATGCCGCGCAATTCAAAGTGCCAATGTGACCTGCTGTGTTTCGCTGGACGCTGCATTATATAAAATAATTTTTTCGTAATGGATTAATCATTTGCTCTCAGAGTTTGGCTAATGAAACCACCCCTAATCACTTCCAGAATCACAGAGAAATTTTATACAGATGCCGCTGTTTTTTTCTCTCTCTCTCTCTCTCGTGTGCTTAATGACGTGCAGAAAGCATTTGGAATTGTCTAAAAGGTAATTATTTGTAATATTTATATTGTAATGGCTTGGTAAAACTGTTGCATTTTCATTCCTTTTTATGAGTATCTGTAAAATTATGTTTATTATAGATTTAACATCTCGTCATAATTGTTTAGATGAGCTGCACTGTGGTGCGCTGCGCTGACACAGTGACTCGCAGTGACACTCAAGTGTTTTTGAATTGTTTGTGCAATGTTCACGTGAAGTTCACAAAATTAATGCGTGTCAGATATTTTGAACATTTCAAAATTTTCTTTGCGCACTTGCATGCACCCACGCACAGTTTATAAGTTTACAGTGAGTTTACAACTTTACTCTCTGGCACGGCAGATTGCGTACAAATGAGCAGATCAAATCCTTGCATGTGTCAAGGTGCATTTACTTCAATTAAGGGTCACAGGGGGCTGGAGCCTATCCCAGCAGTCATAGGGTGTGGTGCAGGGTTAAACCCTGGACAGGACGCCAGTCTGTCACAGGGCCACACATACAGACAAACACATTCACACCTGCGGTCAATTTAATGTTTCCACTTCACCTATAGAGGAGCAGATACATGGATGAATTGTGACTTTGACAATAAAAGCATGATATTTGGCACAGTGTTCGAGCATACCCTAAAGATAATTTTTGGCTACAGGGGCATCACAGAGGCAGCCATTTTCCAAGATGGCCACCATGCATTGTTGTTTTATTAGCAGCTCAGGCTCTAGACCACCAATGGTCTTGATCCCGTTACCTAATCCTACATTTTTAAGGATGAGCAATTCAGTGGTATTATTTATATGAGTCAGGGAGGGATATTATGGTTTTTCATGGCCCGCCACTGTGTCCGCCACTGCAGAGTTTTCACATTAGCGTGTTAACTCCAAGAGCTTTCATCTGATTCTTTTCAAATTATCAAATTATCTGGAAACATTCATGGCCCCCTGACGATGAAGTATATTGGGTTTGGTGACCCTAGGACCTTCCCTCTAGCGCCACCATTAGGTTAAATGTTTGAATTAGGATTAGTGTATCTTTAAAAGCTTTCATCTAAATCAATGAAATCTAATGGGTTACAGTGAATGCTGAAATGCAACACTAACTCTGAAAACACAACTACAGTGGCATAGTGACAACAAAAAGGAAAGTTATAGTTAAATGCAATGTTAGTTCTGAAAACACAAGCCACCACAGTAGGAAAATGAAGTGCATTTAAGCTCTGCCTTGAAACATTTGCACTTTCCACTGCATCCCTTTTTTTGCATCCACAGCAGAGGAGTTCATGACAGACCCTGGTAGATTCTGTCCAGCTATGGTCTTGTATCCTTCCCCATCTCTGCCACGTGTTGAATTAGCTGGACATTTCAGTATATCATCTCTATCTTCCTGACACAGAACACATTAATCCAGTCTGTGGTCAGGCACTGTGAATCTGACATTCCTGGCTCAGTAGGGCATTGTCTCACAATTCACTGTGCTACTTAAAGAACAGTATGTACTAGCTCTAGCACCACCAATCCAGCATCAGCTGAAACCACCAGGAAGGTATGTCAGCTGCCAGCACAGTCACATGGAAGACTACAGTTAAGGCCCCCTGACACTTGCAGGACTTTGATCTGCCCACTTGCACGCACTCTGCCGTGCAGGAGAGTAAACACGTCTCAAACGCGTTGTAAACCATTGTAAACTGTGCTCGGCTTTGTGCAAGTGCACAATGAAAATTTTCAAATGGTCAAAATCTCCATCACGCATTAATAACGTGAACTTCACATGAACATTGTGCAAACAATTAAAAAAACTCTGCGTGAGTGCGAATGATTGCATCAATGCACAAAGCGCAGCTCATCTGAACGATTACAACGAGATGTTAAATCTATCATAAACATAATTTTACAGCTACTCATAAGAAGGAAAGAACATGCAACTGTTTCACCAAGCCAAAAATAATATATATTACAAATACCTTTTAGATGGTTCCAATACATTTTCCACCACATGGAGCAGACGAGAGTGAGACAGAAAAAAGGTCCAGCGACAACAGTCCTCTGTGATTCCGGAAGCAATTAAGAGGTGTTTTCAACAGTCAACTCTGACAGAAAATGATTAATCCGCCAAGAAATAATTATTTTATGTAAGTAGCGTCCAGCGTACTAAAGGGCGGCATCCAGCGGAACAAAGCGCGGCGTCCAGCTGGGAACACAGCAGGTGGGATTGTCACGACGAAGTGCATGCAAGTGCGTGGATCAAAGTCGTCCAAGTGTCAGGGCACCTTTAGCTGCATCAGGCCAGTCAAGGTCAGCTGAAATCATACAAATGTACATACAGATTACAAAAATTGAGATCGGCATCGGACCCAAACCAACTAAATACCAATGTTTTGACCATTTGAAATATGGTGCATATGTACTCACAGCCCCTTCATAAACGTTTGCTACTCAGCCAAATATGTTAGCAAGCTAGCTTGCTTAATAATGCGGATTAACAAACATAGTGCTCGTATAAATGCATTTAATTAAAAACTTTCACATGTTCATAGTTGAGTATTGAGAAAAACTGCTCATACAGAAAGGTGGAAAGCGATCCCACAACTTTCTTGCTGTGAGACAACCGTGCTAACCACGAGCCACAGCGCTGCCCTGAAAGGAATGTTGATTATTTTATTTTCCACCAGCAGCCAAAGTATTCTTTTTTTTTTGTCAGTATTAGCTAGCTGGTTTACATATTCTGACATTCACCACTCATTGACAAACAAAAAAACAACGAAAAAACACAATCCGCCCTTTTCAGGTTTCAAATCCATCGCAAAACATTGGAGAGGTCGTCGCGCTGCGAGATCTCAGTAACATTGAGAACTGCATTGAGATGCTCTGATCACGCTGCACTTTAACCGCTGCACATGGACAACAGCATTAACATCGCAACATAAAACTATTTTTATATTGTGCCTAAAACTCTCGTGAATATATTCTCTGGGTTTTTAGACATTATTGTGTTTGTTTTATGTAAACATGCGAGAATCACAGGCTGTCTCTCCGTTATTTTCAATGGGAGCTGCTGTGAGCTACACTCGCTGTTCATGTCGTTCTGGGAGAAAGTGAAGTTTGCTCTTTAACGTCTTGATTATTGTTCTTTACAACACTGTTTGTCCTCTTTGTTCCAGACTAATATAAATAATATGTTTGAAATTCGGTTTGCGTTCATTAAATTCCACGCAGATTAAACGTAGCAGACACGGATTATTTGTTATAACTGTTTTAGCAAGTTTTCAGTGTATCACGCATGCAGTCTCTTATTAACATGATGAAAAGCATAAAAAAAATACATTTGTGTAGTATAATATTCATTTACAATTGTCATCATGTGGATTCTCTATGGTGTTTTGACTGCAGCGACTCTCTGGCACACAAGGGATTATGGGATACATGAAAACCCTGGATATTTGGTCTACTTAAATAATAGTCCTTCAGCTATATTGTAACAAAATTAGTTTTTAACTAACTTTTTTTAATCAGGTTTGTAAAATCATTTTATTACTGAGGGATCATCTGAAATTCACTCATTCACTTGCTAACAAAATCATGTTACTGTTTTTTTTCTGAAAGTGAACTTTTCAGAATGAACTGCAACTTGGTAACTCTTTTTAAATTTAATTGAAAATCATCTCACACTGGATTTTTATTGAAACAGGAATGTTTGAACATTTACAATTACATATGTTCCCATGCTGATGAAGAAACAACATATTACAAAATTTTAATTTTATTTCTTTAGAATTTTATTATATATTGGTATTGGGTTGAAGGGGTCAATGTGCTCTCGTGTATTGAGCAACAGCAATGATCATATTTAGGGTTGCAGCCTGTTGTGCAGATGCATTAGTGTGGAGGTACTGGAATGAGTACTGGGATCAAACCCATCAACAGCTGCTCTATCGCCTGTTGTCACCCGTTAGCTAACTCTCAAACTAGCATTTTTAGATTTATTTCAAATCTGATCTACATGTTAATAACCATCAGGAACCAACCAACATAAACAACTAAGGAAGACAGTGGAGGAAGGTGTTTTTAGAGAAAAACTACAATGGAAACCTTTGGAGACTACAACCATGACTTTCATGCCAGCAGCACATGAGTACAAGTAGTAAGAAGCTTGAATCTCAGTAAATGATACGATGCATCCAGAAAGTATTCACAATGCTTCATTTATCATTTTTCCGCATTTTGTTATGTTACAGCCTTATTCCAAAATGGAGTAAATTCCTTCTTTCCCCTCAAAATTCTACTCACAACACCCCATAATGACAACAAGAAGTTTTTTTTTAATTTTGCAAATTTATTAAAAATAAAAATCTAAGAAATCACATGTACATAAATATTCACACCCTTTGCTCAATACTTTGTTGATGCTCCTTTGGCAGCAATTACAGCCTCAAGTGTTCTTGAATATGATGCCACAAGCTTGGTGCACCTACATTTGGGCAGTTTGTCCATTCTTCTTTGCAGCACCTCTCAAGCTCCATCAGGATGGATGGGGAGCGTCTATGCACAGCCATTTTCAGATCTCTCCAGAGATGTTCAGATTCAGGTCTGGGCTCTGGCTGGGCCACTCAAGGACATTCACAGAGTTGTTCTGAAGCTACTGCTTTGATATTTTGGCTGTATGTTTAGGGTCATTGTCCTGCTGAAAGATGAACCGTTGCCCCAGTCTGAGATCAAGAGCGCTCTGGAGCAGGTTTTCATCCAGGATGTCTCTGTATGTTGCTGCATTCATCTTTCCCTCAATAAATTTGCAAAAAAAAAAAAAAATTTTTCACATTGTTATTATGGGGCACTGTGTGCAGATGTTTGAGAAAAAAATTAATTTCATCAATTTTGGAATAAGGCTGTAACATAACAAAATGTGGTGCTATGAATACTTTCCGGATGCACGTTATACAGAACACAACAGCAAGTCAGTGTTTATGATGCCAGTTTGCTGTGGGATAGGTGAGTGGGGGGGGGGTTAGGCACCCATCAGCACAATGCTGCCTACACCCCTGCAAGCTACATCAGTTTGCCGGGATTCCACCTGCACACCTGCTGCTGCAGTCCTACTTTCCAAAAACCTGCTGGGTCACTTCTGGTGGGCCGCGTATCTGGGCTGCTGCCTGTTGAGGCTGGCTTGGCGCCAGTCACACACTTCTGTGGAGCCCAGCGGGAATAGCACACTTAGGATTCGGCACAAGTCAGAGTGGCAGGAGCCATAAAAGGTGGGCTGCCAAAAGACATCTGCATTAGTGTGGAGGAGGAGGATGATGATGGGGCAGGGGGGGTAATAGTTTGACAGAAGGAGGGGTAATGCCTTTTTTGGAAGATTCTGATTTAATAAAATCATCCCAGCTTTCCCACTACGCAGACAGAGTCCAACATCAGCCCCCCCCCCCCCCCCCCACACACACACACACACCAAAAAAAGAAAAGAAAATGAAACCAGCGCACAGCGAGCACTTCTTCATGCAACAGTGCAGTTTCCCAAACGACCTCTGCTGGTCACCTTCAGACCTTCATCACTCCCCCCCCCGTCATCCTCATCCTCAGAGGCTGTCCGGTAACACAGGAGGTCCTGATCCGAGCGGAGAGTGTTGGGGCCTGCCGAAGGGGGAGACAGGGTGCGCTGCGTCCCTCCGCAAGGTTGCCGCGCTGCAGGTGCAGAGCTCGAGTCCCGGTACCCGGAAAACCAAGAGGCAAAGTGGTGCCGGAACCGCAGCCCGCCATCAACTGACACACGCGCAGCTACGGACACGGATCATTAGCTCGGCACGCGCGCGCAGAAGCGTCCACACGCAGCGCCGCGTTGTAGCGTGCACTGGAGTGTGGAGGCTTTCCATCCACAGCTGTATGAGGCCCGGGACAGCAAATATGTCACGTTCTGCAGGCCGCGGCACCTTCAAACAAACAGGCGAGCGGCGAGTCCTCCCCCAATCACAGCGGCGCGCGGGGGGTAAATAACAGTCATGCACGCGGCCACGCACGCACTCACCCACCGACTCACCGTGCAGGCCGAGCTCAAGGACATCAGCATCAGCGCGCAGAATCCACGCATAATCTGCGCGAGCGCGGAGCGGACAGCGTCCCAAGGCAGAGCAGCGCGTGCGGTGGGGGAGGGCGGAGGAGGAGGAGCGCGGCTGCGGCAGCTCCGGGTACCAGGAGTCCGAAGGAAGGACCGAGTGGAGACTGAAGGGATGAAAGACGACGACGGCGCTGATGGATATTCCACTCCGCGCGCGCGCGCGCTGTCACCTAACGCGTTCTGCGGCGGAGAGGAGAGGGGATAGAGAAGGAGGAAGGAAGGAGAGAGAGAGGAGGAGAAGAGAGGAGGGAAGAAGGAGAAAAGAGAGAGGGAGAGGAGAGAGTAGAGAGGGAAAGGAGAAGAGAGAGGCGAGGAGAGAGAGAGAGGAGAGGGAGAGGTGGAGAGAGAGAGGGGAGGATGGGGAGGGAGGGAGAGAGAGAGAGGGGGAGGGGAGAGAGGAGAGAGAGAGGGGGAGGAGGAGAGGAGAGAGAGAGAGAGAGAGTGGAGGAGAGAGAGAGAGAGAGAGGAGGGGGAGAGAGAGGGAGAGGAGGGAGGAGGGGAGAGGGAGGGAGAGAGAGAGGAGGAGAGACGAGGAGGGTGAGAGGAGGAGAGAGGAGGAGAGAGAGAGAGGAGGAGGTGAGGAGAGAGAGGGAGGGAGAGAGAGATAGGGAGAGAGCGAGAGGAGGAGGCTGGGGGGAGGGGGAGGGAGAGGAGAGAGAGGGGAGAGAGAGGAGAGGAGGGGGGAGAGAGCGAGAGGGGAGGGAGAGAGAGAGAGTGGGGGGCGAGAGAGAGGGAGGAGGGAGGAGAAGAAAACAGAGGAGAGGGGGAGGGAGAGATAGAGGGGGGAGAGGGGAGAGGGAGGGGAGGGGAGGGGAGGAGGAGAGGAGAGAGAGGAGGAGGGAGAGAGAGGAGGGGGGAGGGAGAGAGAGAGGGAGAGGGGGAGAGAGAGGGGAGGGCAGAGACAGAGAGAGGGAGAGAGGGGAGGGAGAGGAGAGTAGGGGAGAGAGGGGGGAGGGAGAGAGAGAGGGGGAGGGGGGAGGAGGGAAAGAGAGAGGGAGAGAGGGGGGGAGGAGGGGAGAGAGAGAGAGAGGGGAGGGGAGGAGAGAGAGAGGGGAGGGAGGGGAGAAGAGGGGGAGGGGGGGGAGGGAGAGAGAGAGGGGAGGAGGGGAGAGGGAGAGAGGGAGGGGGGAGAGAGCAGGAGGGGGGAGAGAGAGAGAGAGGGAGGGAGAGGGGGGAGGGGGGGAGGGAGAGAGGGGAGAGAGAGAAGAGAGAGGAGGGAGGAGAGATGAGAGGGAGGGGAGGGAGAGGGAGAGAGAGAAACGAGGGGGAGAGAGGAGGAGGAGGGGGAGAGGAGGGAGGAGGGAGGAGAGGAGAAAGAGAGAAGAGGGGAGAAGAGAGGGGGGGGGAGGGAGAGAGAGAGAGAGAGAGAGGGGAGGAGGGGGGAGAGAGAGAGAGAGAGGGGCAGGGGGGGAGAGAGAGAGAGAGAGGAGGGGCAGGAGAGAGAGAGGAGAGAGAGGAGGGGGGGGAGAGAGAGAGAGAGAGAGGGGGGAGGGAGAGGAGAGAGGAGGGAGAGAGAAGAGAGGGGGGGGGGGGAGGAGAGAGAGAGAGAGGGGGAGACAGGGGGAGAGAGACGGAGGGAGGAAGAGTGGAGGAGAGACAGGATGGGTTTAAACGCCTCCGTTATGAGGAGTGGGGGAGGAGGTGTGTGTGTGTGTGGGGGGGGGTTACTACATATGCTCAGACGCTCGTGGCGGCAAGAGCCGCTAGTTTGACCGGATTAGTTAACTGTTAGACACACGAGGGAAACACAACAGAGAGAGAAACATCCACTGCGGTGAGTGGAGAAGCTCATGCGACATCTCTGTAGGAGGAACAGTGAACTACTGCTGCTGCTGCGAGACCTCGCGCGCACAGGAGCTTCGGTCGCAGCATCCGCGTGAGGACCCGAGTGGTGGTGGTTGGGGGGGGCTGATTGAGTTATGTTATAGAAAGGCTAGAGGGCGCACTCACTCTCTGCTCCATACACACCCGCCCGGAAACCCCGTCCGCCATTTTGAAAGTGGTCAAAACACACATTTGTAACTCTGTGACGAAACATCAGAAAAATGCACGGTTTTACAAAGTTAACATACACACTTCAAAACGTAACATAAAAATCCCCCACATACTCAGACAACTCCAGACAGACCGAGGACCTTTCAATAAAATACTGGTATTTACAACAGCATGTTCTTTACTGTTGAGGATGAAAAGACATCATTATCCTTCCTGTTCTGTTATTTATTAAAGGCATGTAAAGACATTTACACAAGGGACATCTTTCCTACTAAATTATTTTTAAAATTACTAAGAAACAGGGTATCCTCCCTCCTGTAGAGATATTTAAAACCTTGCTCAGTTATTAATGAAAAGCGCATTTTCCAATAGGTATTTGTACAAGTGGTAGAGAAGCTTGAATCTTTGACTGGACTGGGTTGCTTGACAAGAGGACGTTTCACTTTGTTCGCTTTGTTTTCGCTTCAAGCGAAAGATTCAACCTTCTCTACTATGGAAACCACCTGGACAACTGAGAGCCTTCACAGAAGTATTTGTACAAGGTACACCTTTGATGTCAGGGTTTTACAACGCACACTCTTTCTTTCACATCTGTGATAAATGTTTGGTTTTCCCTGTTATTTACACTTGCATTCTGAAAAAAATCATTTTACATTTTACAGCATTTGGGCAGCACGGTGGCTTCGTGCTTGTCTCACAGAAAGAAAGTCATGGGATCAATTCCCACCTATGGTCTTTCTGTGTGGAGTTTGCATGTTCTCCCCGTGTTTGTGTGGGTTTCCTTCAGGTGCTCCGGTTTCCTCCTACATTTAAAGACATGCTGGTTAGGTGAATTGGAAACATTATAATTTGCCCAGGTCTTCCTTGCAAAAGAGATAATGAGCTCAATGGGAGTAACCTGCTTAAATTAAAAAATAAAAAATTACAGGAATTAGAGCAGTAAGCTTTATTGCAGCCAGTGCTGCCAACGGACAAGTGATGGAATTCTTTTATTGTCAGAAAAGTGAAGAGGACAGGAAAAAAGCCACCAAAATCCACTGGATAAATGCAGCAGGTCAATGGCTCAGCAAATCTTAATTTTCATACTTTTGATTCCATTGTTAATTGTTTGCTGGTCATGATACGCATGTGGTCAGAAATACGAACAGCAGCACATTGGGAGGGGGGGTCAGCATGCCCCAGACCCCCTGTTGACAAAGGTCCCAAACCCAAGGGTCCCACGGGTTTTTTGATGACTATTTTCTCACCCCAATCACTCTCAATTTAGTTGTACTGTTTTATGTGTGTTGTATTTGTATTTTCTTTAGCACATTTTCAACTTTTCTTTGCCTTTAACCAGAAGGAAGTTACTTGTTAATTGTTTTTTTTAAGTGTTTTTTAAGAGTTTTTAAAGAAGCCCCTCAGTGTCTCTCTGCTCTGAGTGAGTTTCTCAGACTGAGCTCAGCACTTTGTCCCACCACCAACAGAAGAAAAGAATAATATACTAAATTAGACTGTTAAGTTACACTGTTAATGAGATGTTATAGAGGCAGGGCGATGACATCATCCTTTCAGTTTTCCACAGTAAGATACTTGTGGTGTTTTTAATGTCCAAATTTCACATTCACTGTTGCAAATTCTCAGGGGAAAAAATATGCTTCACTGGTTTTTACAATGGTTTTAAACAGTGCATTATTTCATTTGAAATGTCTGAAAATAAGAAGGCTCTGAAAATTATAGCAGTCTGTAATGCTTTGAATGTATTCAGATGAGCTGTATGTCAAATGTGTATGACCCACTGTGTACGAGGTCTATTAGAAAAGTATCCGACCTTATTATTTTTTTCAAAAACCATATGGATTTGAATCACGTGTGATTGCGTCAGCCAAGCTTGAACCTTTGTGCGCATGCGTGAGTTTTTTCACGCCTGTCGGTTGCGTCATTCGCCTGTGAGCAGGCTTTGAGTGAGGAGTGGTCCACCCCTCTCGTCATTTTTTTCATTGTTTGGAATGGCTCAGAGACTGCCGCTTTGCTTGATCAAAATTTTTTCAGAAACTGTGAGGGACATCAAAGTGGACACCATTCGAGAAATTCAGATGGTTTTTGGTGAAAATTTTATGGCCTTCAAAGAGATTACGGAGTGTTACTGTCGCTTTAAGGATGGCCCAGAGCGACTGGTGGTGCGCCGCGCTCCGAAGCCGCCATTGACAGGCTGTGCGTCCATTTCATTTCTAAACAGATGGCTGTATGGATCCGTGACCATCATGTGCAATTTCTCTGGTTATCACAAGAGCTGGACATCAACCATTTTCTGGCAGATTTCACTTTAACAAGAGATTTTGTCATGGAAAGCCGAGCGGAGGCTTTGCGCGTCACGATGGATTCGCTACTGGAACGAGACAAAACCACCTCCGTTTTGGTCTCACAGGACGGCTTTGAGATGGCGTTCAGACAGCTGTCGGTGGTTTTTCCATCGAGTGATTATCCGAGAAATTGTGGATGTGCCTGGACATGCCAGAACATGTCCTGTGAGGCTTCATCACGGCGTTGCTTTGCGCCAAGCGGCACCGCCGCGTCGCGCGGAATTCCTCCGCACATCTGTCTCAATGTGCAGAAAAAGTGCTGATGTCCATGTCTTTTCACAATTCCTGTGCTAGCCAGATGACATCCCGGATAAAACACAGCATCCAGTTTGGAAATGAACGGCACATTCCACTGTTACAGGAGTTTTTGTCATGGAAAGAGGAGCAGAGGCTTCGCGCGTTACGCAACCGACAAGCGTGAAAAAACTCACGCATGCGCACGAAGGTTCAAGCTTGGCTGACGCAATCACGTCATTCAAATCCATATGGTTTTTGAAAAAATAATAAGGTCGGATACTTTTCTAATAGACCTCGCATATTCCAATGTTGAATGAGCTGTATAACGCCTAGCAAGATGGCAGCATATCCTTTCCTTCCTATCCTGTCCTCTTTCCTTTTTCCTACTTTACTTTACTTTACTACTTTACTTTGCACTGAATTGTTTGACACTGTAATACTGCCATTTCTAATAAAAACTTTTTAAAAAAGATACTTGTGGCATTTTCAGATTTATGTGATTAGATAAATATTCCACTCATAAAAGAAAATAAACATTCAACAACAGAACTGATTGTTTTACACAAATGACTAACATTACGTAACGTTCAATGACATCATGTTTAACAATTTCATGATAATCATAATAAATTTCATTTATAATGCGCCTTTCATTAATAAAAATCTCAAAGTGCTACAGGAAAAAATATAAAATAACCAAGGATAAAGAGGGGAATAAAAACAGAAAATCTTAAAAAAAAAAAAAAAAAGTTGTTTAGACCTGTGAGAGGCCTGTCTAAACAGGTATGTCTTGAGTATTTTTTTTAAAAGCTTCCACAGTTTGTGGAGCCCTCAGATGGTCAGGGAGGGAGTTCCAGGGGCAGCCGAACAGATGGCCCTGCCTCCCATGGTGTGAAGCTTGGTGCGAGGGAGACAGAGAAGATTAGTGTTGTATGAATGGAAGGAACGAGAAGGTGTGTGGGGAGTGAGGAGGTCTTTGAGGTGAGCGGGGGACATTGCCATGGATGCATTGGTGGGTGATGAAAGCAAGCTTAAAATGGATTCTGTAGGTGATGGGGAGCCAGTAAAGGTTATGGAGTATAGGTGTAATGTGTTCCTGTTTACATACTCTCATCAGAATTCTAGCTGAACTGTTTTGAATGTATTGGAGCCTTTGAAGGTTTTTTCCACAGATCCAAAAGAGCAGGGAGTTACAGTAGACAAGCCTAGAGGAGAGAAAGGCATGGATGAGTTTTTCCAGCATCAATGATGACATCATACTATAGTGAGTGTAGTTTCAAGTTGTTGAAATGGTTCAATTTTTGCTGCCCAAATATCCATGAGTGGAACTGGAAAGAAGTGAAGTCTGTGTTGCCTAAAGAACTACCCGAGGAACAGCAGCAGACACAGACAAACTCCTGACAATTAACCCTCAGAGAACAAGGCCCCTGGACAGCAACCAAATCAATAGTAAGTGAAAGATTTTTTTTTTTTTTCCTCTGCCTGCTGTTGGCTGAGGTCTGTGGATATTTGTATTGAACAGTAGCCTAGGTTTGTGTGTGATTTTGGTCATTCTGTATGTTATTAGTGACTGTCGCAGATCAGAATGTGGCTATGTGTACGCACGCCTGTGAATGTGGCAGAGGTGTAGCAGAGAGCCGTCGCGACACATGAGCCCATAGCACCCTCATGAAAAATGCCAAGCTCCCCCATAGCACCTGCAGTAAAAAAAATCTCTGGAGCCACCACTGCTAACTAACCTGAATTTAAAACTAGAACCCCAAACAGACCCATTAATGCCAGAACTTAGACATTACATTAAAAAAGATATTGCTTCACATCCCACTTTAGTTATACAGAAAAGTTAAATTAACTAAACCTATTTTTATATGGATCACTATTAAACTTAGTCCAGAACTATAGTAAAACTTGGGCCCAGAGAAGTAAATGATCAAAACATTTTAGCTGTTGAAATTATTATTATTATTAGTAGTAGTAGTAGTAGTAGTAGTAGTAGTACTACTACTACTACTACTACTGAAAAGCTCTTCAGCATTTCACCATGTCATTTAGGTCGTTCAGACTTTTTTGAGCAAATGCTTCAGGGGAGCATTAGCATGGCTAAAACCTTTCAGTGTGCTCCCCCCACCCCCAGGACCTCCCACCCTTTGAAGCATTTTTCTTTTTTTGCCTTTCAGCATCTGGGGAGTGGCTCCACCACACCCCTACACCCCCCCAAGACCCCCTAATTACAGCCCTCTTAACCCCCTGCCATTTTAAGCATGTTTTTTTTAATGTAGATGTAAATTAATATTCAAACCTTTTGGCTAGTTGACAGTAGGGCTGTACAATATGGCCAAATTATCTCAATATTGTCATATCAATATGATATATGATATGACTATGATTTCACACAAAGTGCAGCAACAGAGAAAATTAAAAATTCTTAAACAAAACATTAATAATACCACACTTATCATAAGGTTAGGATACAGTGCCCTACAAAAGTATTGGAACACTTGATATTTCAGACATTTTAATTTGTTTATGCCATGTAAAATACAAGAAATACAAAAATATAAAGAATAAAAATTTCTAAAATTATCTTCGTCAAACTCAAACTGAAAGCAAATCTCTAAAACTTGATAATACCTGTAAACAATAATCAGTTTTCACTAAAACATCAAAACTAGATGTACTTTCTGGCAAATTGTAGCTGAACTATCCGGTTTTCTTTTTAAGAAAATCCACTTCATGAGGAAGCTGTATTTTATATTTTTGATTAATTTATATCAAGTTGTAGAGATTTGCTTTCAGTTTGAGTTTAACTTTAGATAACTTTAGATTTATTTATCTAAAGTTGTGTCACTGGTGTGTCACTCAGACAGCAAAATTAAGAGGTTATTTAAAAAATAAGTCCTTCAGAGAGCAAAATTAAGAGGTTGCACAGGTTTTATACAGAACAGAGGAGGAGGAAATTACTTGTATTTATTACAGCTTGAGGATCTTCACGTTATATCTCATGAATCAACAGCTGCCTGTTCGTTTGAAATCACTGGAGAAACACGCATTTATCAGGCAACTTGAATTAAAGGAGAAATGCCACATTTAATAACCTGCACCTAATTTCTAGCATAAAATAGTCATTTACTCATGATATAACTTTGGTGTCATTAAGAGTCCGCGAGTCAAACATTTTTTCTTCTTCTATTAAGGTGGATTAGAACTTTTTGTGGTACACAGTGTTCACTACTGTACAGGAGAGGCCTAGCAGTCAATATGTGTCACTGATTTCAAAATGCAGCTCTTTTCAACCAGACATGCAGTCCCGTGACATGTCAATCTGTCAATTCTGCTTTGGACTCTGGCGAGGGCGGTTGCATCTCCTCCTCTGTCCTCTATCTCTGCTCCAACCTTCAAAGTCCCTACTTCACCAGGCTGTGAATTTTTCAAACTATATTGGATTAATCATGGAATTGATCAGCTGGTCTCTGAACGCTATTGACACCATTTTTTCTACAAGAAGATCAGGGCCGGGGGACCCTGCGTGCCCGGATGGAACTTACCCTGCGGGCTATGTTCTCGATGCCTGGGAGACGTCGTGAGTCACATGCTTTGCGCCATTCTCTGTGGAGGATGTCTAGGATTTATTCATATTTGGTTTCATAGTAGGAGAGCTGGTACTTATTGGCTTATGTGCTGTCCTGACCTACCGGAAGATTGGCAAGACGGCTGCTGCCAAAACCACGATCCCTCGCTTGTCCGTCATGATTAATAAGTTGGGCAAGGCGATGCATTCTCAGACTGCATTAACCCTTGAACTCAGACGCAAATTGGATAACATCTCGGAGCAAATGCAGACCTTGCAAGAGAAGGTGAAGATTTCAGAGGCCGGGGAATTTTCATAATTGATATCTGGTTTATTCATGTGAAGCTGGAAAAGTGTTTTCACTGCTCAACCACAAACACTGCAGGCTTATCAGTCTCTCAAGGATAAAATGCCCATTGTTTTTCCTCCAGAAAAATCGCTACGGCCTTGGGAAGATTGGTTGCTTCCTTATCTCTCTTACTCCAGTACACAAGGACAGACAGACTCACACATGGACAAAGACTGAAGCAATCTTGTTGTTGCACTTGTAATGACAATGACAATAAATCTCATACATCCATACATCCATCCATCCAATCATCTGTGTCTAATCAGATTTCAGGGGAGTCCAGTGCCACGCTGGCCTCCGCTCTTGCTCCGCCTATGCCAGGAAGTGTTCAACATTTGACATTTCCTGTTTCACTGTGGACTTAAAATTTGGCACTTCCTGTTTGAGACTCCCTGTACCATGAGCGAGCTTCACGCCGCTGCGCATCACTTAGCTCGTATTATTATTATTATTATTATTATTTTCATAAGTAGTATTATGAAAAATGTCTTCAAAAGTGGACCTTTAATCATGGGATCAAGGGATGTTTTGTGTGTGTGGTGGTGGTGGGGGGGGGGGGGACCATCTTTCCATCTGGATGCGCTCCTGGTTTACAGTCTCTGAGTAGGAACAATCAAGAATTTGTATAATTATATGGAAAGTGCAACCTGGGTGAGAGGTAGGAAGGTTTTATGAGCATATTTTATGTCATGCCATCCTCAGGAAGAGATTTTAGGCATATTTTGAGAGAAAAAAAGCATTAGTGTTTGTTGTTAATGCATCGCAGGTCTACAGCTGTGTTTTTAGTTTAACCGTGGTGAGGACACTCACACACTCAGACCAGACTATGAAAGAAAAGAAAAGTTTAAAAATATGTTTGTAAAACTCTGCTCTTTGCTCGCTGTGTTGTCATAGCTTTGAGATTTCTACACTCAAACACACGCTTCTTCTCAAGTGCTGCATTTATGGTATCCATTGATCCTGCAAAGATCACAGCACTGTCTATGATGCCAAGGTTAGTAAAACATTTACTCACCAATAAAACTGAATTAAACCAAATTCTCATTCCTGGTTTTGGCAAAAGTTTAACAGCCATTTGTTCTCCCTCCTCCTGATCCTTTGTATTTTGGACCAGATGCCTTTGGACAGGTTTGCCTCACAGGTTGATGGCAGTGCTAAATGTCATATCCTACATATTATCATTACTATTTAATTCAGGGAAAGTCTAGGGCAGTATGGCAGCTTCATGGTTTAAGATCGGTGATGACATCATCCCCACAGTAACGGAGAAGCCAGTTAAGAGCTTAGGAAGGTGGTACAGAGCTGACCTGAGTGACAAGGCGAGCGTAAAGGAGATGCGCAACCAAGCAGAAGAATGGCTGCAGGCCCTCGAGAGGAGTGGCCTACTGGGGAGGTACAAGGCGTGGGGATACCAACACGGCATCCTACTGAGGCTCCTGTGGCCACTGCTGGTGTGGAGGCTCTGGAGCGGAAGATTAACAGCTTCCTCAGGAGTCCCCAAAAACTTTGCTCCTTAGGGCTCTACAGCTCAGGGAGTAAATTACAACTACCGATCACATCTGTCATGGAGGAATTCAAGACAGCCAAGGTCCGGTTGGCCATGATGTTACGGGACAGCGACGATAAGGCGGTGCGTCAGGCAAACATCACTGTGAAGACAGGCCGGAAATGGGATGCCAGCTGTGCACTGAGGGAAGCAGAGGAGCGACTGCAATATGCGGACATCATTGGGACTGTGACACAGGGGAGGCTGGGCCTGGGAGTCATCACCCGAGCTAGCTGGAAGGAGGCGAAGGCGAAAGATCGTCGTGGAGTGGTACAGGAAGAGATCAGGGCTGCAGAGGAGGAGAACAGGCAAGCTAGGGCAGTGGCCATGAGGCAGCAAGGCAGTTGGACCCGGTGGGACGGTGTCCAGGGAAGATCCCTCAGTTGGAAGGACATCTGGAGCATGGAGGGGCATTGGCTAAAGTTCCTGCTGAGCTCCGTGTATGATGTGCTGCCAACACCAATGAATCTGCAAAGGTGGAAGCTGATGGAGGACCCCTTCTGCGCGCAGTGCAGGAGACCAGCAAGCCTGGAACACATTCTGTCATCTTGCCAAGCAAGCCTGATCGAGGGGAGGTTCAGGTGGCGCCATGATAAAGTGCTGGCGCAACTGGCTGATGGACTCGAGAAAGAGAGGAAGCGGAAAAGAACTAAGGCCCAGACCAAAGGCCCTCGCTTCATTAGCTTTCTCAGGCCAGGGGAAAAAGCAGGCAAGGAGGACAGGTGTGAAGGCATCCTTGGCACAGCAGAGGACTGGGAGATGAGAGTTGACCTTGGTAGGCAGCTCAAGTTTCCAGAAGAGATCGCAGTCACCAGCCTCCGACCGGACATCGTGCTCTGGTCTCGCACAACAAAACAAGTGGCCTTGATCGAATTGCATAATAATATTTACCTCCGCCAAGGAGGTTATGTTTTCGGTCGCGTTTGTTTGTTTGTTTGTCTGTCTGTTTGTCAGCAAGATGACTCAAAAAGTTTTGAACGGATTTTGATGAAATTTTGTGGAGTGGTTGGAAATCCGGATCCCGATGCTAACGCGTTAGCATGTCTATGGCATTTTCAATGTTAAAAGTTAGCATTAACCAGTTGCAGCTGTCATCACATTCGGGTGCATTTGTTTTCAAATTGTAATATTTCTTAAATTTATTTTTGTTTATATATTAATAATCTAATGATTATTATATACAATTTTAGAGAAAGAGACAACAAGAAATAGATCACTGTGCCAAGGAGGGAATCTCTTTAGGGTCAGTGACCCTATGGCCTTGTTTAGAGAAGTGTTTCATGTTTCAAATGCTAAAATTCAAATGTTAAAAAAATTCATATATTTGCAGTTTAGTTGAATAATAAATTGAATTTTGTCTCTTATTTGTTTTTGTCTATAAGCACATGCAATATCAATATCAGTGCTCAGATGACAGTAGCTTCTGGGAAAGGTGCAAGTTGCAATAAACTGTGATGCCAAGCACTAAGGATACTCGTACATGCTATCCAGTCACAGCAGATGAAACTTTTTTTACTACATAGCAAACATCATTGTTAGACTTTTTTAGGTTCAATGATTCCACGGCGTGTAGATGTTATGGCGTCAGTGACCCCATGGCCTTGGCGGAGGTTTGCACTCTCTGAGTGCTTCTAGTGTTGACTATGCCATTTATCTTGTATATGTAACATAATTATTATGCAATTCAGACAATATACTTTATGTATTTTAAATAAATAGTCATTATTATTGATTTAGAGTAATTATATTTTATTAATACTAAATACATAAAGCTGAGGATTATGCATTTCAAATAAATAGGATTTATTACAGTAATAAATATGCATCATGTAAGGTTTATTTGGTTGGTTTGTATTAAACTTATCTAAAAAAAAAAAAAGTAAATGGGAATTTGTCATGTAATAAAATTACATAAATCTTAAAAGTTAGGGTAAATATTTCTGTGAGTGTATTATTGTCATAATGTGCAACTGAAAAATTGGAAAACAAATTACAGCTGTATGTGTGGTGGTTTTGCTTATCATAAACTAGTGTCACCTGTGCCTTGGCTAGCTTATACAACCCCTGGCAAAAATTATGGAATCACCGGCCTCGGAGGATGTTCATTCAGTTGTTTAATTTTGTAGAAAAAAAGCAGATCACAGACATGACACAAAACTAAAGTCATTTCAAATGGCAACTTTCTGGCTTTAAGAAACACTATAAGAAATCAAGAAAAAAAGATTGGGACAGTCAGTAACGGTTACTTTTTTAGACCAAGCAGAGGAAAAAAATATGGACTCACTCAATTCTGAGGAATAAATTATGGAATCACCCTGTAAATTTCCATCCCCAAAATTAACACCTGCATCAAATCACATCTGCTCATTGACATTAACCCTATGTCATGAAATTGACCCTATGTGTCTTTTTGCAAGGAATGTTTTCACAGTTTTTGCTCTATGGCAAGATGCATTATCTTCTTGAAAAATGATTTCATCATCCTTAAACATCAGCAAAGTGTCCAAAATATCAACGTAAACTTGTGCATTTATTGATGATGTAATGACAGCCATCTCCCCAGTGCCTTTACCTGACATGCAGCCCCATATCATCAATGACTGTGGAAATTTACATGTTGTTTTCAGGCAGTCATCTTTATAAATCTCATTGGAACGGCACCAAACAAAAGTTCCAGCATCATCACCTTGCCCAATGCAGATTTGAGATTCATCACTGAATATGACTTTCATCCAGTCATCCACAGTCCACGATTGCTTTTCTTTAGCCCATTGTAACCTTGTTTTTTTCTGTTTAGGTGTTAATGATGGCTTTCGTTTAGCTTTTCTGTATGTAAATCCCATTTCCTTTAGGCGGTTTCTTACAGTTCGGTCACACACGTTGACTCCAGTTTCCTCCCATTCGTTCCTCATTTGTTTTGTTGTGCATTTTCGATTTTTGAGACATATTGCTTTAAGTTTTCTGTCTTGACGCTCTGATGTCTTCCTTGGTCTACCAGTATGTTTGCCTTTAACAACCATCCCATGTTGTTTGTATTTGGTCCAGAGTTTTGACACAGCTGACTGTGAACAACCAACATCTTTTGCAACATTGCCTGATGATTTACCCTCTTTTAAGAGTTTGATAATCCTCTCCTTTGTTTCAACTGACATCTCTCGTGTTGGAGCCATGATTCATGTCAGTCCACTTGGTGCAACAGCTCTCCAAGGTGTGATCACTCCTTTTTAGATGCAGACTAACAAGCAGATGTGATTTGATGCAGGTGTTAGTTTTGGGGATGAAAATTTACAGGGTGATTCCATAATTTATTCCTCAGAATTGAGTGAGTCCATATTTTTTTTCCTCTGCTTGGTCTAAAAAAGTAACCGTTACTGACTGCCACAATCTTTTTTTCTTGATTTCTTATAGTGTTTCTTAACGTCAGAAAGTTGCCATTTGAAATGACTTTAGTTTTGTGTCTGTGATCTGCTTTTTTTCTACAAAATTAAACAACTGAATGAACATCCTCCGAGGCCGGTGATTCCATAATTTTTGCCAGGGGTTGTATATCTCGCCGGTGTTCTGTCGAGATGAGGTGTGCCGTCGAGATGAGGTGCCTCGCATAACTGTATATGTGTGCACTGAAAAAAAATACTTGACGAAGTTCGCTTATTTTGATGGGCAAGTAAATGTATAAATTGTTCATCCGAACGTAGTAATGTATAAAATCTACTCACTATAAAACGAGAAGTATTTTTAACCTGGAGGTAGCTTATTTCGACAGGCAAAATATACATATACATACATTTATGCTCCAAATGTAAAATACAGAAAATGTTTTACTTACTAGGCTATAAATACACTGAATACAATTAATAAATAAAAAAAAATACTTTGATGGAAAAAACAAACAAAAAAACAACCAAAACGCATGCGCAGCTGCACGTCGAGCGAGTTACATCATCTCCCCATGTGCAGTTGCGCGAGGCACCTCATCTCGACAGGTGACGTCTTCAAGTCCGGGGTAGAGCGATGTGCGCATGCACAGTAGCGCGACGCACCTCATCTCGACGGGACACCGGCTGCGGGAGGGTTTGTAGCCTACGGAGGGACTGTGATCTAAAGCGGTTGTGTTTGGCTCATCACAACCAGGGAACTGTGTCAAACTAACACCATCTTACAGGCAACAAGTAGCATTTTGTTCATAAAAACTGTTTCGTCGTCGTTAACAGGCTTCCCGTTCAGAATGCTTATGAAGTTTGTCTGCTTTCATCCATTGCGGTGCTTTTTTTCCCCACAGTAATTAAAGATGGCGCCATCAAATGTGTCAAACATAGGCTGCAATAGAAACTTAAAAAAGAGGTGTAAAAAACATAGTTTAGATGCACAAAATGTGTCAAATACACAATCACGGTTGGGCGTATATAAGGTAAGACATTATATTTATCTGCCCAATGGTTGGGCATGTAATGTTCAATGTATGACTTAACTGCCCAATGGTTGGGCGAATAGAGTTTGCCATTAAGAAACGGGTCAACCTCTACAAATGTAATGGATAAATACAAGAATACAAGAAGAATTGCATCACTTTGAAGGATCAGAATTATTTTTCTTCCAGCACATCTTCACATGGTGTGCTACCGTATTGTGAAGTTACTGAAATCCACCAAAAAGTTTAGGAGTCAAGATTCATTGACAGATGGACAGATTGATACGTATTTGCCACCCCCCGCCCAAAATAAATAACTAGAGAAATAAATAAATTATTTTTTGCTGGGGGCATAATGAGCTACTTTTGTTACAATAATATTAAACTCTGCTATAAAACAGTATAATTTAAAGTAATAACCAGCTGCATTATCTGGTGTATGTTCACTTTTCAACAAACACTGACTGAAAAAATAAGAATATTCAACATTCATGCAGAAGATGAAAGCGTTTCCATTTTCTCACATACATACTCGGTGTCTGACTGGTCCCTCTAATCCTCCGAGACCCTGGAGACAATTAAGTTTTTATTTCTGGGAGCAGCAGCAGCAGTTTGAAATAGAAAAGTGAACATCAGAGTGAGCATGACTGTGACACATCGCTGCACACCCTGAAGTCATCACAACACTGAACACAGCTGGGAACTACAACTACAGCCTTAACAGTTGTTTTGTTGTTATTTTTTTGATGGTGTGGTTACCAAGAGCCTGTCTGAAGGTCTTGGTCACCACTTTGGGAAGCACCTTGGACAGCCTGTGGATATGTTAGATTGAGAAGCAACAAACATTTTCTTCTGAGTTGAGCCAAACAAAAGGCAGGCCGATCTGACTGAAAACTAGCACACCCTAGTGCTGAAGAATAAAGACGCAATCCCACCCAAACCTACGGCATTACCCATCTGACTACTGTCACAGCTTGTTATGTAGCCAGTCAGTGAGAGGAGAAAGAGAAGAAATGTATTTATAGATGAATCAGATGAACTTATTAATAGATATCCTCACTGCAGGGAGACGGTCCACAGACCTACCCATTCATGCAAGAGCATGCATACATACACACACACACACACGCAAGTTGGTGAAAAGTGTTGCAACTGATATCTTCCCTTTCTTTTATATTTAACTGTTCCACATGCCACACACACACTTTCTCTTTTCAAGCAACACCTGTGGAATATCCTGCTTAGTGACCAAAATTGAAAATCTGTGCCGATAAAAGGAGTTAGAGCTTATTTAAAATGCTTTAAAATGGCATTTTAAACTCACCTTCACAGGTTAATCTTATAATCGCACTGGGCTTAAACACTGCTGAAGGAACTCTTGCCGCATAGAGCTGAAACTATTATTCAATTACATAACAGCAGTTAAGATTATGACCCACTTCATCAGTGTATGTGTGCATTCAGCAGTGCTTCACTGTATATTTGCGCACATGGAAAAGGATAAAACCACATGAACAAAACTAAAGGACAAAATTGCTGCAATATATAAAATAGAAACATAGTATGATAGTAACAGGTTCAAGAAACTGGTGATGAAGGTTCTCAGTCATCCAGGTAGGAGAATTAGGAGAACTACCATTTTACTCAAAAGCAACTGGACTTCTTGTTTTGACTTAAACATTTTGGCACTTTTCCCAATGATGTATTCATGTTTTTTTTCAAGTTGTAATGAACTTTTAAAACAGCACCTTCTATCACTAAGAGATGTTGCAAATAAAATCCTGTCCTTCATTAAAATATCACTCACCATGGTCACAGCGAAGACTCCAACAGCTACAGTTCCCACAGAGGTGAGCCATAAACCGCAATCATAGATATCACCAGTGTGATAGTTCACATGATATACTATACAAATAATGAATGTTTATGAATTCAATGGTATGAATATTTCATGAATTAAATATTCGTTCCATTGAAAAAATGTACAAACATTCATTATTTGTTTTATATAACGGCTAAAATAGATCCTTGTCATTTGACAAGATAATAATAATCATATTTTTTTTGTAATCACTTCCACACAAAGGGCTTCTGTACTTCCAGTATACCTCAGTAAAGACAAACGTGAGAATTCCCGAGTCATAATCAAAATCGGCCCATTTCTAACCTCCGACACTGCACTGTGATCGTGCACCACTTCTATATGCACACAAAGTGTGGACTTTCCCCTAAAATGTTCATGGATGAATTAAACTCCCCTAGCGAGGCACGGGGTGCCCAGACTGGCATGTGCCCGGCTTGAAGTGAGCCCCTCTTTGTCCCTCAGTGGTCAGGGCTGTGTGAGTCTCATTTTGGTGAGACGCCCCGTGCTCCTTCCTGGACTTTCATCCAGGAGCACCTCAGGGGAAAATCCACACTTTGTGTAATAGTATATATATATATATATATATATACACACACACACACACACACAGTGAGGAAAATAAGTATTTGAACGCCCTGGGATTTTGCAAGTTCTCCCACTTAGAAATCATGGAGGGGTCTGAAATTTTCATCTTAGGTGCATGTCCACTGTGAGAGACATAATCTTAAAAAAAAAAAAAAAAAAATCTGGAAATCACAATGTATGATTTTTTTTTTTAAATAATTTATTTGTATGTTACTGCTGCAAATAAGTATTTGAATACCTACCAGCCAGCAAGATTTCTAGCTCACACAGACCTGTTAATTTCTCTTTAAGAAGCCCTCTTATTCTGCACTCTTTACCTGTATTAATTGCACCTGTTTGAACTTGTTACCTGTATAAAAGACACCTGTTCACACACTCAATCAATCACACTCCAACCTGTCCACCATAGCCAAGACCAAAGAGCTGTCTAAGGACACCAGGGACAAAACTGTAGACCTGCACAAGGCTGGGATGGACTACAGGACAACAGGCAAGCAGCTTGGTAGAAGACAACAACTGTTATGATTATTTATTAGAAAGTGGAAGAAACACAAGATGACTGTCAATCTCCCTCGGTCTGGGATTCCATGCAAGATCTCCCTTTGTGGGGTAAGGATGATTCTGAGAAAGCTCAGAACTACAATCAATCAATCAATCAATTTTTTTTTATATAGCGCCAAATCACAACAAACAGTTGCCCCAAGGCGCTTTATATTGTAAGGCAAGGCCATACAATAATTATGTAAAACCCCAACGGTCAAAACGACCCCCTGTGAGCAAGCACTTGGCTACAGTGGGAAGGAAAAACTCCCTTTTAACAGGAAGAAACCTCCAGCAGAACCAGGCTCAGGGAGGGGCAGTCTTCTGCTGGGACTGGTTGGGGCTGAGGGAGAGAACCAGGATGAAGACATGCTGTGGAGGGGAGCAGAGATCGATCACTAATGATTAAATGCAGAGTGGTGCATACAGAGCAAAAAGAGAAAGAAACAGTGCATCATGGGAACCCCCCAGCAGTCTACGTCTATAGCAGGAGACCTGCTATAGACGTAACTACACAGGAGACCTGGTCAATGACCTGAAGAGAGCTGGGACCACAGTCACAAAGATTAACACATGATGCTGTCATGGTTTAAAATCCTGCAGGGCAGCAAGGTCCCCCTGCTCAAGCCAGCACATGTCCATGCCCGTTTGAAGTTCACCAGTGAGCATCTGGATGATCCAGAGGAGGCATGGGAGAAGGTCATGTGGTCATATGAGACCAGAATAGAACTTTTTGGAATCAACTCCACTTAACATGTTTAGAGGATGAGAACAACCCCAAGAAAACCATCCCAACCGTGAAGCATGGGGGTGGAAACATCATACTCTGGGGGTGCTCTTCTGCAAAGGGGACAAGACAACTGCATTGTATTGAAGGGAGGATGGATGGGGTCATGTATTGCAAGATTTTGGCAAACAACCTCCTTCCCTCAGTAAGAGCATTGAAGATGGGTCATGGCTGGGTCTTCAAGCATGACAATGACCCCAAACACACAGCCAGGGCAACTAAGGAGGGGCTCCATAAGAAGCATTTCAAGGTCCTGGAGTGGCCTGGCCAGTCTCCAGACCTGAAATCAATAGAAAATCTTTGGAGGGAACTGAAACTCCAAACCTGAAAGATTTGGAGAAGATCTGTATGGAGGAGTGGACCAAAATCCCTGCTGCAGTGTGTGAAAACCTGGTGAAAAACTACAGAAAACATTTGACCTCTGTAATTGCAAACAAAGGCTACTGTACCAAATATTAACATTGATTTTCACAGGTGTTCAAATACTTATTTGCAACAGTAACATACAAATAAATTACTAAAAAAAAAATCATACATTGTGATTTCTGGATTTTTTTTTTTTTTTTTTTTTTTAGATTATGTCTCTCACAGTGGACATGCACCTGAGATGAAAATTTCAGACCCCTCCATGATTTCTAAGTGGGGGAACTTGCAAAATCGCAGGGTGTTCAAATACTTATTTTCCTCACTGTGTATATACACTCAACAAAAATATAAACGCAACACTTTTGGTTTTGCTCCCATTTTGTATGAGATGAACTCAAAGATCTAAAACTTTTTCCACATACACAATATCACCATTTCCCTCAAATATTGTTCACAAACCAGTCTAAATCTGTGATAGTGAGCACTTCTCCTTTGCTGAGATAATCCATCCCACCTCACAGGTGTGCCATATCAAGATGCTGATTAGACACCATGATTAGTGCACAGGTGTGCCTTAGACTGCCCACAATAAAAGGCCACTCTGAAAGGTGCAGTTTTATCACACAGCACAATGCCACAGATGTCGCAAGATTTGAGGGAGCGTGCAATTGGCATGTTGACAGCAGGAATGTCAACCAGAGCTGTTGCTCGTGTATTGAATGTTCATTTCTCTACCATAAGCTGTCTCCAAAGGTGTTTCAGAGAATTTGGCAGTACATCCAACCAGCCTCACAACCACAGACCACGTGTAACCACACCAGCCCAGGACCTCCACATCCAGCATGTTCACCTCCAAGATCGTCTGAGACCAGCCACTCGGACAGCTGCTGAAACAATCGGTTTGCATAACCAAAGAATTTCTGCACAAACTGTCAGAAACCGTCTCAGGGAAGCTCATCTGCATGCTCGTCGTCCTCATCGGGGTCTCGACCTGACTCCAGTTCGTCGTCGTAACCGACTTGAGTGGGCAAATGCTCACATTCGCTGGCGTTTGGCATGTTGGAGAGGTGTTCTCTTTACGGATGAATCCCAATTCACACTGTCCAGGGCAGATGGCAGACAGCGTGTGTGGCGTCGTGTGGGTGAGCGGTTTTCTGACGTCAATGTTGTGGATCGAGTGGCCCATGGTGGCGGTGGGGTTATGGTATGGGCAGGCGTCTGTTATGGACGAAGAACACAGGTGCATTTTATTGATGGCATTTTGAATGCACAGAGATACCGTGACGGGATTCTGAGGCCCATTGTTGTGCCATACATCCAAGAACATCACCTCATGTTGCAGCAGGATAATGCACGGCCCCATGTTGCAAGGATCTGTACACAATTCTTGGAAGCTGAAAATGTCCCAGTTCTTGCATGGCCGGCATACTCACCGGACATGTCACCCATTGAGCATGTTTGGGATGCTCTGGACCGGCGTATACGACAGTGTGTACCAGTTCCTGCCAATATCCAGCAACTTCGCACAGCCATTGAAGAGGAGTGGACCAACATTCCACAGGCCACAATTGACAACCTGATCAACTCTATGCGAAGGAGATGTGTTGCACTGCATGAGGCAAATGGTGGTCACACCAGATACTGACTGGTATCCCCCCAATAAAACAAAACTGCACCTTTCAGAGTGGCCTTTTATTGTGGACAGTCTAAGGCACACCTGTGCACTAATCATGGTGTCTAATCAGCATCTTGATATGGCACACCTGTGAGGTGGGATGGATTATCTCAGCAAAGGAGAAGTGCTCACTATCACAGATTTAGACTGGTTTGTGAACAATATTTGAGGGAAATGGTGGTATTGTGTATGTGGAAAAAGTTTTAGATCTTTGAGTTCATCTCATACAAAATGGGAGCAAAACCAAAAGTGTTGCGTTTATATTTTTGTTGAGTGTATATATATATATATATATATATATATATATATATATATATATATATATATATATATATATATATATATATATATATATATATATATATATATATGACCACATGATCTTTTCTCATGCCTCCTCTGGACCATCCAGATGGTCACTAGCAAATGTCAAATGGGCCTGGACATGTGCTAGCGTGAACAAGGCAACCTTTGCATGCCCTGCAGGATTTTAAACCGTGTGAGCATATGGTGCGGCATTCAAAGCCGCTGGTGATCTGGTGAAAATCATGTGATACACAACTTCATATTCCTGTTGTGGACAATCAGACTTAATTGCCTCGTATTTGCAATTGGAACATCAATCAGTGCTGAAAATCAGCAACAGAAGACCGGTGTCATGGTCTAAAGGGGCCCCCCTAAAAATTAGTTCCCCTGCCTTCACTGCGCATTTGTCATTTCGGAGCGTCAGCAGCAATTCACAGATTATTGCCTCGTTTCTGCTTAAAACTGACTCGCTTCTTATTCATAAAAGCACATCTGAGCACTTTACAAGACCTGGAAAAGAACAAAGAAGGATCTTACTACAACATCTGAAGACAAACAGTTGAGTGAATACATTTTTTTTCCTGTTAGTCCAACACCTTAAATGACATCACTTCGACTGGAGAAGCTCGGTGCTGGGTGATGTAAACATGGCAAAGCTTCATTTAGATGTATTGACTGAGCAGACTGAGCAGGATATTCGTACTCTAATACAACCACGTTTGTAACTCTTACCGCACAGTTAGGTCATTATATTTCTGGAAAATGACAAAGGTTGTTTTAGCTCTTACTTCACATTTGAGTTTAAAGCCTTTAGGAAATATTAGCTCACAGTCTAGATGGTCATCTTTCCAAACAGGGTGAACAATGTGGGAATTACAGAAATTAAATGTTTGTGCTTTCCTATGGTTAATGGATAATGTTCTTTTGAGCTGTTTCATGCCAGTGTGTATATTATTACGTTCTTTTTTTTCATGATAAGAGATAAAAACATGCAGCATTGCTTTCCTGTGTTGCATGTCTCTTGGAGTTCAGTTAAATTAGTCACTAAGAAACTGACAGATGTGACACAGTATGATAAAACTGATGAAAGATCATCATCAAAACTTGACTTCTGATGGAAGCTCTTACCCCGACAACAACCCTTAAGGAGTTAATGACTTCAGTGGCAGTGACTGGACAGACCAATCCACCTTTCACCTGCTTCACCACTAACAGCTCCGTGAAAGACACTGAAGAAAAAAGGCACACGTTTCCCAGGTACCTTTTGGCAAATTGTAGCCTTGAGTTCATACTGTATTTCCACATTTGCAATGAAGCTTTGAATACTGGACTACAAAAGATGCATTATGTGGAATGTCACCAACCACAGCCACGAAGCCTGCACAGTAAAATCACCAGTGTTAAATTAACACTGCCAGTGTACATAGGGTCCCTCAGTTTTTCAGGCCGACCAGCAAGAGGCAGATTAAACATAGTGTCATTTACATTTCTTAGTGACTGACTGAACTGAACTCTTTGGGGATGAAAAAGAAATTTGGAGAATCTCTCTTGAGATGTGTGGCAATGTCATCACAAACTTCAATGTGCGTGTTGCAGCTGTAATCCAAAGAACAGGAGTGTGGATTGAAAATGTCATCAATTATTGAACTGTGCGGAAAACAAGAGGCAAAGTGGGAAACCTTTGGTATCAAATGTTAATTTGATGCTTCTGTTACAAGTCTGTAAATAAAATTTTCGAATAAGTTCTCATTTCAAAAACTTGTGTACAATCCAAAAGTGGTAACATTTTATTGGCCCACCCTGCATTTTCTTTTATATCAAGTGTAATTAGCTCTTTTGACTAAAAATTAGACAAATATACTTAGGAAATTTGCATTTTCCCAGTGTTTTGACTAATGGTTTGATGGCTTTGCCTGTGTACTGGCCGGCTCATCTTTCCTTCTCAGTCTTTAATCATGCAGATGGCACTTGGTCTCTTGAATCTCTTGTCCATGCATTAGGCATTAGGAGTGTTTAGGAGCACTTGGTTGAGATCTAATAGGTCTGAGCCCGAAGGCTGCAGAGCTTTTATCACTTCAAGGGCACTCAGCTTTGAGCCGGCAGGCCTGATGCACGTAGCATTGTCATCACCAACCGTCATTCTGACACGAGCACACGTCAGTTGAAGGTGTGTGACCTTCTGCCTTCCCCTCAGAGCTACAGTAAAAGCTGAAGTGATACGGAAGCAGCTCTCCAGCAGAGCAGGCTGCAAAGTGCAACACAAACACAAGCCTCACCTTCCATTTTCACTTCTCTACCTCCTTCACAAACTCTTCCTTCTCCATCTCCTGCCCTCTCCACCTCTCATCCATCCATGTCACTCTCTTCCATACTCCTCTGACTTCTTCTCATCTGATGGTTAATTCATGGACTCTGCCTGAACACGCGCCCTCTCCATTATTAATATAACATCAGGGAGGAGCAGAGGAAAGGAGCCACGGAGGGGGGAACAGGGAGGAGACACAAAGACAGAGAGGGAATGGATGAAAAGGAGACACGAAAGAGGACGAAGGCTGGAAAGGAGCGAAGAAGGCAAGGATTCAGGAAGGAACAAGCAGAGGGAGATGAGAGAATGGAAAACTGAGAAAGGTGTGATGATGGAGAGGTTAAAAGTTGGAGAGGATGACAGAAATAATAAGACAAAGGCAGAAAAGAAACATGAATTGAAGTGAGAGATGAGAATGGAAAGAATGTGCCAAGAAAATATAAACTGTATGTCTCTCATCCCGTGAAGAGAAACAGAATGCACAGAAAGACAGAGAGAGAAAGAGGGAGGAAAAAAGACCCGTCAGTTTTGATCGTGTGTGTAACTAATCTCTCACACACACACACACACACACACACACACACACACACACACACACACACACACACACACACACACACACACACACACACACACACACACACACACACACACACACAGGACGGGGCAGACCTACTTTTACATTTTAATTCTCTTTGTAAATTAAGTGGGAAAAAAAGTCAGTAGGCATCAGTCGTCTCTTCTCTGCTAAAAAATATCATCTCAGAGGCTTTGGACAAGTGACAAGAAAATTGAAGCACACTGGATGATACAATCAAACTTTGATTGTACACTTTTCTTCTCCCATCTGTGATGCCTGGAATTTTACCACCCTTAGGGTCATATCCCATTACACAATGTAAAAAGTCTGTGAAATTAACGGGGAGCTCCTGTAAAATAATGACAAAAAAAAAAAAAAAGTTAAAAGAAAAACAATGGAGTAATGTTTAATTTACAGCATTAATTTGTAAAATGTGGAATGAAACTGAAGTTAACAGTACAAATATGTTAATCATATACCATTGTAGAATGGCTGTAGTTTAAAAACAGAAAAACCGTAATACCAAACACCGTACAGTACAATTAAAATTACAACATGACACCGTTAAAAATGTTTTTTCCTGTTAACTTGAATTTTACTATTGTTTTAGACTTTACAGATAAGACTTTACAGATTTACTTTACATATTTATCTTCTAAATAGACAACAGCTTATCTGTTCCCTGTATATATTGTAATTAATAGCATGTAAAAATAAAGAACAGATTCATTTTGCATTGTAATAATTATTAATTAGACAGACACAGACAGACAGATAGATAACATTGACTATTTGATCATAGGTAACATACTTTTAAACATGACAGCAACAAAAATTAATCTGTTTAACTGTACTGTTATAGCAAAAATGTTTGTGTTCGAATTTCAAACTGTGATGTGCACTGATTGTTCTCTCGGGCCAAGTGGTGAGTGCATTTGGTTTCAGTACAGAAGGCTCTTGGTTCAAAGCCCAGTCCTGCCACATTTCTCCATGTAATATGGAGCTGTGTCAGGAAGGGCATCCGGCATAAAACTTGTGCCAAAACAACATGCAGACCCACCTTGGATCTGCTGTGGTGACCCTCAGTGCAAACAAGGGAGCAGCTAAAGGTACTTACTGTATGTGTAAATATTACAGAAAAATGGTTTAATAACAGCATGGCCATGCTAATTCAACAGGGAAGGACCATCAAAATTACAGCTTAATTTTTGTTTTGTTTTTTGTAAATTACAACAGGTTTAAATTGTAAAATTTACATTTTCTTTATTATGTAAAACCATTTACATATTCACTGTAATTTTTACAGAAATGCCCTGGCAACCACAGCCACCAGAATTATTCTGGAAAAACAACAGAGGTTGTTTTTTTTGTTTTTTTTTTTAACAGTGCAGATTTTTGTCTCCAGATTTCAAAATTGAGGAAATCAAACCAGATTTTTTGAATTCCTAGCCAAAATTCATATGTAACAGTTTTTACTATTACCTTTTTATATCTGATTGCATATGATTTTAAACACAGATTACACCTGATAGCATACGATTTGTTTGCGCATTCAGGGGTAGTGCCCAAACAGATGCATGCATTTCAAAAGAGTAAGGTTCCTGGTTCAAGTCCACCCCTGCTCATGTAATGTGGAGTTGTATCAGGAAGGGCATCTAGCGTAAAACTTGTGCCAAATCAACATGAAGATCCACTTAGCCTTTATGTCGGTCATTGTGTTCTTTGGCTAACTGTAACAGCTTCAGCATGTTTTTTTCTTTCCAACAGTGGGACTTTTTGGGGCTTTTGTCCATACGCCCTATGAAGATATCCCATAATCCATTGCACGCCAGAGTCGCAGCAGTCTAAACTGTACAGTAGTGTTCAGAATAATAGTAGTGCTATGTGACAAAAGATTAATCCAAGTTTTGAGTATATTTCTTATTGTTACATGGGAAACAAGGTACCAGTAGATTCAGTAGATTCTCACAAATCCAACAAGACCAAGCATTCATGATATGCACACTCTTAAGGCTATGAAATTG
This sequence comes from Thalassophryne amazonica, assembly GCF_902500255.1. Classification (NCBI taxonomy): domain Eukaryota; kingdom Metazoa; phylum Chordata; class Actinopteri; order Batrachoidiformes; family Batrachoididae; genus Thalassophryne; species Thalassophryne amazonica. Next base: position 42,370,041 of record NC_047108.1, read on the forward strand.
GGCTATTAGTAAAAAAAAAAAGTAGAAAAGGGGGTGTTCACAATAATAGTAGCATCTGCTGTTGATGCTACAAACTCAAAACTATTATGTTCAAACTGCTTTTTTAGCAATCCTGTGAATCACTAAACTAGTATCTAGTTGTATAACCACAGTTTTTCATGATTTCTTCACATCTGCAAGGCATTAATTTTGTTGGTTTGGAACCAAGATTTTGCTTATTTACTAGTGTGCTTGGGGTCATTGTCTTGTGGAAACATCCATTTCAAGGGCATGTCCTCTTCAGCATAAGGCAACATGACCTCTTCAAGTATTTTGACATACCGAAACTGATCCATGATACTTGGTATGTGATATATAGGCCCAACACCATAGTAGGAGAAACATGCCCATATCATGATGCTTGCACCACCATGCTTCACTGTCTTCACTGTGGCTTGAATTCAGAGTTTGGGGGTCATCTCACAAGCAGTCTGCAGCCCTTGGACCCAAAAAGAACAATTTTACTCTCATCAGTCCACAAAATATTCCATTTCTCTTTAGGCCAGTAACCTCTTCTGCGCATGTCTTTTAACAGAGGTACTTTGCGGGGGATTCTTGCAAATAAATTAGCTTCACACAGGCGTCTTCTAACTGTCACAGCACTTACAGGTAACTCCAGACTGTCTTTGATCATCCTGGAGCTGATCAATGGGTGAGCCTTTGCCATTCTGGTTATTCGTCTATCCATTTTGATGGTTGTTTTCCATTTTCTTCCACGCGTCTCTGGTTTTTTTGTCCATTTTAAAGCATTGGAGATCACTGTAGATGAACAGCCTATAATTTTTTGAACCTGTGTATATATTTCCCCTCTCCAATCAACTTCTTAATCAGACTACGGTTCTTCTGAACAATGTCTTGAATATCCCATTTTCCTCAGGCTTTCAAAGAGAAAAGCATGTTCAACAGGTGCTGGCTTCATCCTTAAATAGGGGACACCTGATTCACACCTGTTTGTTCCACAAAATTGATGAACTCACTGACTGAATGCCACACTACTATTATTGTGAACACTCCCTTTTCTACTTTTTTTTACTACCGTAATAGCCCCATTTCATAGCCTTAAGAGTGGGCATATCATGAATGCTTGGTCTTGTTGGATTTGTGAGAATCTACTGAATCTACTGGTACCTTGTTTCCCATGTAACAATAAGAAATATACTCAAAACCTGGATTAATCTTTTTAGTCACATAGCACTACTATTATTCTGAACACTACTGTATATAACGTCTATGGTCTAAACAACATAGAAACCACATGACAATTGCAAATAAACATTCTACTACCAAAATGTATGTTTTTATGCTTTTCATCACGATAATAAGAGGCTGCATACATGAGACCCTGAAAACTTGCTAAAATAGATATTCCAAATATTGTGTGTCTGCTATGTTTAATCTGTGTGTAACTTCATAAACATTAGTAAGGTGAAGTCCAGATTGAAAAGATGTTCCTGCAAGCTTGGCTCACGGGGAATTCGCCTTTGGCTGACCTGGTAGAGTTTGGGTCTTCAGTTCAAGCAATCCGGTGTTCGAATCCCACCGCCGTCCCGGCCACAAAGACAGGTCTTCCGGTCACAAACGCATCCCGTATTTCAGATATTTTATATATATTACTCTGGAACAAACTGGACAAACAGTGTCATAAAGGCCAATAAGCAGGGCATTAAAGAGCAAACTTCACTTTCCTCAAGAATGACATGAAGAGGAAGCGATCGCAGCTCACAGCGATTCCCATTGAAAATAATGGAGAAACAATCTGAGCTTCTCGCGTGTTTAAATAAAACAAACCAAACACAATGTCTAAAAACCCAGATAATACAAGTATATTCACCAGAGTTTTAGGCACAATATACAAAGAGTTTTACAACCCCAATTCCAATGAAGTTGGGACATTGTGTGAAATGTAAATAAAAACAGAATACAATGATTTACAAATCCTCTTCAACCTATACTCAATTGAATACACCACAAAGACAAGATATTTAATGTTCAGAACCTGGAGAACTTCCTACACATAAGCAGCAAGGCCGAAAACCAACATTGAATGCCCGTGACCTTCGATCCCTCAGGTGGCACTGCATTAAAAACCGACATCATTGTGTAAAGGATTTTACCGCGTGGGCTCAGGAACACTTCAGAAAACCATTGTCAATTAACACAGTTCGTCGCTACATCTACAAGGGCAAGTTAAAACTCAACCATGCAAAGCGAAAGCCATATGTCAACAACATCCAGAAACGCCACCACCTTCTCTGGGCCCGAGCTCATTTGAAATGGACAGACGCAAAGCGTAAAACTGCACTGTGGTCTGATGAGTCCACATTTGAAATTGTTTTTGGAAATCATGGATGTTGTGTCCTCCAGACAAAAGAGGAAAAAGACCATCCAGATTGTTACAGCACAAAGTTCAAAAGCCAGCATCTCTGTTGGTATGGGGGTGTTAGTGCCCATGGCATGGCAACTTACACATCTGTGATGGCACCATCAATGCTGAAAGGTACATCCAGGTTTTGGAGCAACACATGCTACCATCCAAGCAACATCTTTTTCTACATGTTACAACTGTGGCTTTGTAGTTAAAGAGTGCGGGTACTAGACCGGCCTGCCTGCAGTCCAGAGCTGTCGCTCATTGAAAATGTGTGGCGCATTATGAAGTGCAAAATATGATAACGGAGACCCCGGACTGTTGAACAAGTGAAGTTGTACATCAAGCAAGAATGGGAAAGAATTCCACCTACAAAGCTTCAACATTTAGTGTCCTCAGTTCCCAAACACTTACTGAGTGTTGTTAGAAGGAAAAGTGATGTGACACACTGGTAAACATACCACTGTCCCAGCTTTTTTGAAACGTGTTGCAGGCATCCATTTCAAAATGAGCAAATATTTGCACAAAAATAAGAGTCTATCAGTTTGAATATTAAATAATTTGTCTTTGTGATGTATTCTTTTGAATATTGGTTGAAGATGATTCGCAAATCATTGTATTCTGTTTTTATTTACATTTTACACAACATCCCACTTCATTGGAATTAGGGTTGTAAGTTGCAATGTTAATGCTGTTGTCTGTGTGCAGCAGTTAAAGTGCAGCCTTAACAAACCCAGTCAATGCAGTTTTCAATGTTATTGACATCTCACAGAGCAGCGACCTCTTCGAAGTTTTGCAAGATTTGAAACCTCATTAGGGTGAATAGCTTTGGTTCACATCAGCATCTTCTAATTGTTACAGTACTCGCAGGTAACTTCAGCCCCTCTTTGTTCACCCTGGAGCTGATCATTGCCCGAGTCTTTGCTATTCTTCTGTCCATTTTAATTGTGGTTTTCTTTCTGATTTTGCCATTTTAAAGCATTTGAGATAATTTTATCTGATTAGTCTATCATTTTCTACATCACTTCTTTATACGTTTCCCCTCTCCAATCAACTTTGTAATCAAAGTAAGCTGTTCTTCTTAACAATGTCTGGAACAACCCATTTTACTCAGATTTTCAGAGAAATGCAAAACAACCAGCATGTACATTTGCTGCCTTCATCCTTAAATAAGGGCCAGCTGTAAGGGTGTAATCAGGGTCACAGAAAGAAAAATGCAGACCCTGCTATTTTTAAAACAACATATTTTTCTTCACTTCCTGTAACATAATATATTTGATAAACTTTTCTTCATGTTTTGATTTGGAATAGAATGTGCAGTGTTCCCAACGCATTTGTGTGTATGGAAATAAAAGCTACTTTCAGGACTTTGAGTTTTACTCACTTTTATAAGCACACTATTATTTTGAACACAACTGCTACAAGCATTCAGTGTCACTATTTACAAACTATCAGGATGTACACACAGTCAGTGGTCAACTGCATTTCGGTGACCACGGCGGCTCACGTGTATTTGGACTTTTGGTCCAGTGGTGTTATAGTTTCACATTTAGAGATGGAAGAAGTAAGTCTTATTTAGGCTCTGTGGTGCCGGTGCTCATCTCCGGATTCCATAAGGTGAAGGGGGTGAGTCTGACTCCAGTTACTTCTCCAGCCGAGGCCATTACCCATTTGCAGCTGGGTAGACTTGAGACAATGCAGATTAGTGTCTTGTCCAAGGCCACAGACAGGTAGCATGAGTGGGATTCAATCCCAAGTCTACATATTGGCAGGCCAGTTCCTCATAAATAGACTAATACTGATTTTACCTCTCCCCCTCTAGCTGCCACCTCATTGTGGTGGGGGAGTTTGCGTACCCGGATGATCCTAGGAGCTATGTTGTCGGGGGCTTTGTGCTCCCTGTAGGGTCTCCCAAGGCAAACAGGTCCTAAGTGATGGGTCAGACTAAGAGCAGTTCAGAACCTCCATGGCCAGTAAAAGATCAAGGACCGTGACGTCGCCCGGTATGGCGGAGCCGGGGTCCCACCCTGGAGCCAGGCCTGGGGTTGGGGCTCGCGCGCGAGCGCCTGGTGGTCGGGCCTTAGCCCATGGGGCCCAGCCGGGCTCAGCCCGAAAGAGTGACGTGGGCCCGCCCTCTTGTGGGTTCACCACCTGCAGAGGGGGCCATGGGGGTCGGGTGCAGAGAGGATTGGGTGGCGGTCGAGGGCGGGTGGCCCGGCGGCCCGGTCCATGCTCACAGCCCCTGGCTGTTGGGACGTGGAATGTCACCTCGCTAGGGGGGAAGGAGCCTGAGCTTGTGCGGGAGGTTGAGAGATACCAACTAGAGATAGTCGGGCTCACCTCCACGCACAGCTTTGGCTCTGGTATCCAACTCCTGGATAGGGGCTGGACGCTTCATTTTTCTGGCGTCGCCCACGGGGAGAGGCGGAGAGCTGGGGTCGCATTGCTTATTGCTCCCCCGCTCAGTCGCCAAGTGTTGGAGTTCACTCCGGTGAACGAGAGGGTCTCGTCCCTACGCCTTCGGGTCGGGGACAGGTCTCTCACCGTTGTCTCGGCCTACGGGCCAAGCAGCAGTGCAGAGTACCCGACCTTCCTGGAGTCCCTGGGAGGGGTACTAGATAGCGCTCCGGCTGGGGACTCCATTGTTCTCCTGGGGGATTTCAACGCCCACGTGGGCGGCAACAGTGAGACCTGGAGGGGGGTGATCGGGAAGCACGGCCTCCCCGATCTGAACCCGAGTGGTGTTCAGTTGTTGGACTTCTGTGCTAGTCACAGTTTGTCCATCACGAACACCATGTTCGAGCACAAGGGTGTCCATAAGTGCACGTGGCACCAGGACACCCTGAGCCGGAGGTCGATGATCGACTTTGTAGTCGTATCATCTGACCTTCGGCCACATGTCTCGGACACTCGAGTGAAGAGAGGGGCAGAGCTGTCGATGCGGCTGCTCGTAGCTGTGGTCGCAAGTCTCTGGTGCCTGTCGCGGCGGCAATCCCCGAACCCGGTGGTGGACACCGGAAGTAAGGGATGCCATCAAGCTGAAGAAGGAGTCCTACTTATCTTTGTTGGTAGGTGGGACCCCAGAGGCAGCTGACAGGTACCGGCAGGCCAAGCGTGCCGCAGCCCGTGTGGTCACAGAGGCAAAAACTCGGGTCTGGGAGGAGTTCGGGGAGGCTATGGAGGAGGACTATCGGTCGGCCTCGAAGAGATTCTGGCAAACCGTCCGATGCCTCAGGAGGCGGAAGCAGCTCTCCACCAGCACTGTTTACGGTGCGGGTGGGGAGCTGTTGACCCTGACTGGGGATGTTGTCGGGCAGTGGAAGGAGTACTTCGAGGATCTCCTCAATCCCATCGTCACGTCTTCCGAAGAGGAAGCAGAGACTGGGGACTCGGAGGCGGACTCATCCATTACCCAGGCCGAAGTCACCGAGGTGGTTAGAAAGCTCCTTGGTGGCAAGGCTCCTGGGGTGGATGAAATCCGTCCTGAGTACCTTAAGTCTCTGGATGTTGTGGGGCTGTCTTGGCTGACACGCCTCTGCAACATCGCGTGGCGATCGGGGACAGTGCCTCTGGATTGGCAGACCGGGGTGGTGGTCCCTCTGTTTAAGAAGGGGGACCGGAGGGTGTGTTCCAACTATAGGGGGATCACACTCCTCAGCCTCCCCAATAAGGTCTATTCCAGAGTACTGGAGAGGAGAATTTGACCGATGGTCGAACCTCGGATTCAGGAGGAGCAGTGTGGTTTTCGTCCTGGTCGCGGCACACTGGACCAGCTCTACACGCTCCATCGGGTGCTCGAGGGTTCATGGGAGTTTGCCCAACCAGTCCACATGTGTTTTGTGGATCTGGAGAAGGCATTCGACCGTGTCCCTCGGGGCACCTTGTGGGGAGTGCTCCGGGAGTACGGGGTCCGGGGTCCTTTGCTAAGGGCTATCCGGTCCCTGTACGACCACAGCAGGAGCTTGGTTCGCATTGCCGGTAGTAAGTCAAACCTGTTTCCAGTGCCCGTCCTCCGCCAGGGCTGCCCTTTGTCACCGGTTCTGTTCATTATTTTTATGGACAGAATTTCTAGGCGCAGCCAGGGTGTAGAGGGGGTCTGGTTTGGGAACCACAGAATCTTGTCTCTGCTGTTTGCAGACGATGTGGTTCTGTTGGCTTCGTCAAATCAGGACCTTCAGTGTGCACTGGGGCGGTTTGCAGTGTGAAGCCGAGTGTGAAGCGTCCGGGATGAAAATCAACACCTCCAAATCCGAGGCCATGGTTCTCGACCGGAAAAAGGTGCTTTGCCCTCTTCAGGTAGGTGGAGTGTCCTTGCCTCAAGTGGAGGAGTTTAAGTATCTCGGGGTCTTGTTCACGAGTGAGGGACGGATGGAGCATGAGATCGATAGACGGATCGGTGCAGCATCTGCAGTGATGCGGTCGCTGTATCGGACCGTCGTGGTGAAGAGAGAGCTGAGTAGGGGGGCAAAGCTCTCGATTTACCGATCAATCTACGTTCCGATCCTCACCTATGGTGATGAGATTTGGCTCATGACCGAAAGAACGAGATCGCGAGTACAAGCGGCCGAGATGAGTTTCCTCCGCAGGGTGGCTGGGCGCTCCCTTAGAGATAGGGTGAGGAGCTCGGTCACTTGGGAGGAGCTCAGAGTCGAGCTGCTGCTCCTCCACGCCGAAAGGAGTCAGTTGAGGTGGCTCGGGCATCTTTTCCGGATGCCCCCTGGACGCCTCGCTGGAGAGGTGTTCCGGGCACGTCCCACTGAGAGGAGGCCCCGGGGAAGACCCAGGACACGCTGGAGGGACTACATCTCTCGGCTGGCTTGGGAACGCCTTGGGGTTCCCCCGGAGGAGCTGGAGGAGGTGTGTGTGGATCGGGAGGTCTGGGCGGCTTTGCTTGAGCTGCTGCCCCCGCGACCCGACTCCAGATAAAGCGGAAGAAAATGGATGGATGGATGGATGGATGATTTTACCTGGAAGCAAAATGCTCTCTGAAATACAAGACTTTGCACAGTTAATACAAATATAACGTGATCTAGTCTAAAAATGCAGACAAACTGCAAATTGTTGAAGGTAGAAACGCTGTTAGAAAAACATACACAGTAGATCACCTCTCCAAACAACTTTATCTGCTTCATACGTCACTACAATTACAATGTCTTTGAACTATTTAATGAAAAGATAAGGAAATGGAAAAAAAATGAAGGAAAAAAGAAAAGATGCAATAAACGAATAAGCCCCAGAGCTCTCTAATGTCCTACTGTGATCTCAATCACATATTCACATTAAATGTTTATGCTGAAGAGGTCATTCAGCAATTTATGCATTCAGCAGCAAACATTCTAAAGGAAAACATTTTATATAATCACTGCTGGTGCCAGCATTAACAATTTTCTGCATGTGAAATAAATGGGTAATTAAAAGAAAATTTAAATTTTCACATTAATATGCAGATTTTCAAGGCAAAGTGCTCTAGATTGTAATCCATATTTATTTTATGTGTTTTTATAGTGCATAACATTATCCAGCACATTTGAGCATTACAACCTTCATCACTGCATCCTGAAAGTCTTTACAGAGATGTCATTTTTATGCCAGCTACTGATAAATGTTAAAATTAAGATGCCCGCATCCATACAGTGTAAATGGTCAAATTTCATTCAGTGTCGAAATGTTTTTCTGGGATGTTGCTGGGAAACCTGGTGCTGATCATTCTGCAGAGTTCAGGCATCACACAGCAGAACACGAGACATGTCTCCCCACGGTGGTGGAATTCGATAGTGCAGGTGTGTTTTTGTCACAGCTCACAGACTAACTGGGGCAGCTTAGGCACTCTTACGCACATGCCCACACAAAAAGACACAATCATACAGATGCAGCAGAAACAATAATCATGTGTCTCTCATATGGAGCTCTGCTGGGTGTGTCCTTCAGATACATTTGGCCTCCATGTCGTAGAGCTGGAGGAGGTCTGAGATCACAGCATCGATGTTGTCTTTGGTCACGTCCTCACACAGCACCTACACCAACACAATGCAGGCTTCAGCTCCACACAAGGTCACTAATCAGTTGACATCAAAAATACACACACACACACACACACACACACACACACACACACACACACACACACACACACACACACACACACACACACACACACACACACACACACACACACACACACACACACACACACACACACACACACACACACACACACACACACACACCACTTTCATCACATTGACAACTGAAGTGGAAAGAACCAAATTATAATATGATTTTGCAATCAGAGTAAATTCCTCTGCTCGGGGAGTAACAGTCACCCACCATTACCTTCAACAACCAGGACAGCATTCCAAATTATGACTTTTATACCAATCAGGTTTTTATGACATCATAATGCAAAAAAGAGAGAGAGAACAATGAGAATGAGATAAAAGTGAAACCATGACACTGCTACAGAAAACTAAGTTTCAAATAAAATTAATTATTATGAGACAGATCAAGATCCCCACCAAAATTTGTTCTTTCATTGTCTCCATAAAGTTAAACTGTTACCACTAAACCATATTTTTGAGTTTTAGTTTAAATGTCAAATGTCATCTCTCCCCGGTTTCGTCGTGATCAAAGCCATATACTCGCATGCACGCACACACACAGGCCACTTGGCTATTGTAATATAGATAATTATATAACGGCTGAGTGGATCCTTGTCATTTGATTGGTGCTTTGTATGTCACGTGATACAGATTATTCGTCCCAATTGTGTTGCGTTGCAATTAGAGTGCAATTTGGTTCCATACGTTTAGTACCATTGCATGCTGTGAACCCCGCCCACTAGTGGGGGCAGCTTTTAGGTACACATGCGGAGTTTGTTTTGCTGACGGATGACGATTTGAAGGAACTGACAGTGCTAATTCTTCGATTGAACACACACACACACACACACACACACACACACACACACACACACACACACACACACACACACACACACACACAAAGAAATCTGTTGAGCTGTAAGCCGTCTGGAGGCATGAAGAGCTGTTAAAAGGAATTTAGAATGAAATGCTGGACTAATTTCTGGCATGATTTTTTTCGCTGCACTGAAGAGGTACAGTTTGTTTTTTTGTTTTTTGGAAGTACACAAAGTCTGTGCACAGCATCGCGGACTTCGTCAGAATTATTTTTGGACTCCTATTTAAAGTTCGTGTTGGATTGTTGATGTCAAAGCAGCAGTGATGCACAAAAGTTGGACAAATTTCTGATGTGATTTTTCGCTGGAGTGAGGAAGTACACAGCCTTTCTTTGGGAGTACACAAAGTCAGTGTAGTGGCACACCAAAATGCCCCTTTTCTGTTGTTTGTAAATTAATATAATATCAAATGATAAGGGTCTATTTTAGCTGTTATATAAAACAAATAATGAATGTTTTTACATTCTTTCAATGGAATGAATATTTCATGAGGTGTTCCTACCGCTGAACTCATAAACATTCATTATTTGTATACTACAGCACCACGTTCGTAGAGCACAAACCTCCCCCCAACACTAGTTTCCAATTCCACAAATTTTTACCTTGAAAAAAATTTTCAAGGCCAAAGTCCTGCTAGAAATGGTTTTCCATAAGCTAAAATATAATACAAAACATCAAAAGGGCTTTTCAATGTTAAAAATAATCAAATATCCGCTTAATCTGCAATATGGATCAAATGCGGCACAGTCTATTCATTGAGAGTGGCAGTTTGCACCTCACTGACACAAATGAGAGTGATTGAGACACTTTTGATTGAGATATAATGCAAAATGTACACCAAATGGGCTTTTCAATATTAAATTCAAATGTCACTCGGGAGGAGCTCTGAGTCGAGCTGCTGCTCCTCCACATCGAAAGGAGTCAGTTGAGGTGACTCGGGCATCTCTTCTGGATGCCCCCTGGACGTCTCGCTGGAGAGGTGTTCTGGGCACGTCCCATTGGGAGGAGGCCCCGGGGAAGACCCAGGACACGCTGGAGGGACTACATCTCTTGGCTGGCTTGGGAACGCCTTGGGGTTCCCCCGGAGGAGCTGGGGGAGGTGTGTGTGGATCGGGAGCTTGAGCTGCTGCCCCCGCGACCCGACTCCGGATAAAGCGGAAGAAAATGGATGGATGGATGGATGTTTACAAAATCCACAACCAGATCAGATCCTGATCAAACTTTGTCAATTGATAGTGAGTGCAAGCCTGCACCTCACGTTCAAATATGAGTGTGATTGGAGCACGTTTCATTAAGATATAATGTAAAATATACATTAAATGGAGTTTTCAATGTCAAATTTAAATGGCCACAAAATCTGTAATCTGGATGAGATCCAGGTCAAACATTGTCAGTTGATAAATGATACCATCCTACAAAATATGAAAGAAATTTGATCTTTTTTGACAGAGTTATGAATTTTGCAAATTCGCTCAATGTTAAAAATAAGGATTTTTTCCAATTTTCCAAATGGGCGAAAACATAACCTCCCCCAACTTCATTGATGGAGGCAATAACATTTTTTTTTGCCTCGGACCTGCCCCGGTTGCTCAGGGGTCACCACAATGGATCAAGACAGCGCCACATTGAGATTTTGCATAAGTTCTACACTGTATACCTTCATGATACAACAAAGAGAAATACATGTTCAGCTCTTAAATGAAAAAGAGCAGCATCTGGCACAGTATTGATTACACTTGTATTATTACAACTTCCAAAATAGCCCCGCAAAGCAATAAATTAATTCCAGTTGCTGAGCTGATACCTTGACCACTCGTGCCACAAGTCATGAGCGATCACGGCAAATGGCATGACTGATCATAAGGTCATACGCTGGCAGCACCACCAATCGTCAGGTGGTACAAGCAGCTGCACAAGTTGTGCCACAAATTGTGGTTTCTTCGGTGTGACCAGCGCTGCCACCTAATCAGGACCTACTCTGCTTCACCTCTAAGGTCTGACAGGATCAGATGCGCACAGAACTGTGCAGCTGCAATAATAATAATAAATGTAGCAAACACAATATTTAAAAAAATAAATTACTTAATTTCAATAAATTTTCAAGCTTATAACCTCCAAAGAGTGCCAAACTTCTATCAACAACTTCAAGGTTTGCTGAAATAATATATCCTGGTGGTAGCTGTTTTTTTTATGTTCAAATGAATATAGGGACATGTGGCACAGTGACTTAGTGGTCATCACTGTTGTCTCCCAGCAAGAAGGTCCTGGGATCGCTTCCCACCTGATCCTTTCTGTGTATGTTCTCCTCTTTTTTGCGCGGGCTGCCTCCAGGAAGCTCCAGCTCCCTCCCACCTCCAACGACATGCAGATCCTTAAACCAGAGTTGGGATGAAGTCACTGTCAAGTGATCAATCTGCAAGTCCCAAGTCAAGTCTCAAGTCAGCTTGCAAACAACTGGTTTTCATTATGACTTGGGACTTGCTGATTCATGACTTGAGAGTGACTTGATGGTGACTTCGTCCCACCTCTGCTTTAAACTGAAAGGAGGAGTGAGTGTCTGAATGTTTTTGTCTGTCTACATGTGGCCCTGCGATAGACTGACGGCATGTCCAGAATGCACCCCACCTCTCACCCAGTGACGGCTGGGATAGGCTCCAGTCCACCCACGACCCTTAGCTGGAACAAGCGGGATTATGAATGAATGAATATGGGGACATTCACTGTCTCTTGCACTGCACACACATTACCATGAACGCACTGTAAATTAAGCACACACACCTGCCACCACTCTCTCTCTCCAACAGGCAACTCCACTCCATAGCTGTTTAGAGCGAGGTACAGTGTTGCAACAGCAATATGCTGTGGTGTGTGGCGGATACACATGTCACCATGGTAGCAGTCTCTCAGCAACGCCCAGCAAGTCTCAGCAACGGGGGTTCGAGACCATGCGTGGCGGTTCACCAGTGACCTCACAGACAACAAGTAGTGGAGTAAATACTGGGGAGAGAAAAAGTGAAAAACATAACACTGGACATCAGTTTCAGTCTTAAGCCCTGGTCCCTCCGAATAATGAAGGATGAATAATGAGTCACGTAGCATGTTTTTTTTTTTTTTTGGTATGAGTCCAGTTATTCAACAATCGTGGGAGAAAAGTGGCTCTGAGAGGCACAATATTCGGATAACGAGATTCATCTCTGAGCCTGGTGCTAATTTCAAGAAGTTCAAAATTTAGCAACAACAGCGTAGGGCAGTTTGTGTATGAGGTACTACAAGGACAAACAAGGATTTAAGAGACATGTTTGTGGTGAGGACGAGGCTGTTAAAAGCCCATTATATGAGCACCTGGCAGCTACGAGGACCGGACAGGCTATTTTTGACAGGCTCAGCCCTCTTGCACACTACAATTCCACCTGCTTTGTGCGCCGGATGATGTATATAAAATAATTATTTTGTAGCAGATTAATCATTTTTTGTCAGAGCTTGGATGTTGAAAACACCTCTAATCGCTTCTGGAATCACAGAGGACATTTGGAGCTTGTTTCCTCTCTCTTTCTCATGCACTGAGGTGGTGAACATATTTGGAACAGCCTAAAAGGTAATTATTTGGAATGTTTTTATTGTAATAGCTTGGTAAAACAGTTGCATGTTCATTCCTTCTTTATAAGCAACTGTAAAAGTATGTTTATGATAGATTTAACATCTTGTTATTAATGGATCAGATGAGGTGATCAGATGAGGCGTGTTCTGTGCACGCTGAGGCAATGACTTGTGCTCAAGATGAGCATTAACGCAGAATGCGATCTTGAAAAAGACTGATTTTGCATACATTAACGGACGAACACAAAGTTAAACGTTGGATCACGGTGTCAAAATGACTGCGAAGTCACAGAAGAAATAAAGCCAGCGATAAGAAACGCAGAGGCGATTGTCCAGGAACCCGTGGTTCGGTTCTAGCTGGTCTGGTGCATTTAATGACTCTGGAACACAGGTGAACAGCAGCCTGGCGCACACCAGCCGGACTGTGTGACATCATCATGAATGGATGCTGTGAACTGAAAAGCCACACTTTAAAGGGACCTAGTGTGGGAGGGCTGGAGGTTTGGACCAAACCTATGCCTAAACGTGCACCAACGTCGCGTTACATGGCACTACATGGATCACACGTGGCTTGACATGAATCATATGCGGCAACACGAGCCACTGGATCCTGGACAGGGCTCAAATGACAGGTCAGTCATGGATCACTAGAGGCTGATACTTGGCATGTGAGGTACAGAGAGGCGCCTTAGTAGCTGACACGTGACTGCTTAAACACGGACCGTTCTTCGAATAATCACTGACACACCCACGCGTGGCTCATTATTCAAGGCTTATTATTCAGTGGCACCGAGGTGTTAGTGAGAGGAAAGCAAGGACATTTTGATGCACTACTGCACAGGAAATTTTGCTGAGTAAAATTTATTCTGCTGGGATAGTATTTGATCCTAGTCTAAATAGAGTAAATTGCCGGCCTGCTCTGTGTCAGCCTGATCCCGTCAGATCTCAGAAGCTAAGCAGAGCAGGATCTGGTTAGTACTTGGATGGGAGACCTCTTTGGAACACCAGCGGCTGTGTGTGTTTCTCCAGGTAAAACTGGAGTTGCGTCAGGAAGGGCATCCGGCATAAAACTTGTGCCAATTACCAATGCGGATCAGGCTGTATCCGCTGTGGCAACCCCGAACAAAACCGGGAGCAGCCGAATGAACAACAACAACAACAACAACACTCTATCATAGAGTGAATCAGCTCGACAGTTGTGGCAGACTGAACGGTCCGCCCTCTAAACATTGGTCCGCCCTGCGTCCACTGTGCATGTGTCGTGCTGGAGCCCAGCCGCCCGTGTGACACAGAGTCTCTCCGCCCAAAGCGATCAAATGGATTAATGGGATTATTAACCATCAGATGACAAGGTAAAACCTCTTGAATCATTATAAAGTCAGTTTTAAGCAGAAACAAGGCTTTAAACGGTGATACATTGAAATGTCTGATGTGCAGTGAACACATCAGCTAACAGCTTGTGTAGCTGCCCCGCTCTGATCACTTCCTCCGTCTGTTATTATGGAATAATGCTGAATTTATGCGGACAAGACTGTTGTACAAAAGCTTCAGATATCTGTCACTGAGATAGATGATGACTGGAGTGCAGATTGAAGCAGAAACGAGGTGATTATCAGTGAACCGCGGCTGATGACATAAGCGCAGTGAAGGAAGGGCGGACAGAGGACTGTTCGGTCTGTGACACCATCTGTTCAATGCAAGTGGTTTTACTCCAATAAGAGTTGATTTTACATTGTTTTGAGTTGATTTCGCTCTGTGATAGAGTATAATTCACTCTATTTAGACTGCGATCAAATGCTATCCCAGCAGAGTAAAAATTTCCTCTGTGTCTTTTACTAAAGCAACGGGCAACTATTGCAATCTGCAGGCAATTACGTCTAGAGAAGCAGAGAACACCTTGAAGTACATGTTTACAATTTCTACAGCAACAAAACTACAAACAATATTGAAGACATAAATTCAAAGGCAATGAATTAATAAAATAAAATCTCAAAAGTTTGAAGATATCTACAGGACCATACTGCTAACAGACAATGATAAATAAATATATGATACTGATATGCTTAGTTTGTCTTTAAAACCAGACGATTATATATAAAAGATGTTTAAAGAAGTTGTCGGTACACTTGTGATTTATCTCCCTTAAGCCTCCACTTTTAGACCTGGAGAAGTTACTAAATTTGTAAGGCTGAGAGAAAAGAGAAATATCAGCTATATGCACACAGCTCTCATAACTTCTGAAAAACCCATGGAAGAATTTAGTCTGCAAAAGGAGGACACGTTTAGAGTTGCAGTTGAGTTTTTTTCTGAAAAGGAAATGAAGACAGACCTAACAGTTAAAAGTAATGAGGTGATTGCGAGGTATGAACAAACACCAGGTAAAAACTTTTTTCAAAAAGATATCAGTTTGTCAAAGTGTAACAGAAAAACTCATTGCAAAACTGAAATGTGAGCCAGAACTGAACATTAAACTGTCAGCTGTAGATTAATACTCCTTGTGTACAACCCAACATTCTTCTGCAAGTTGTAGTAGATGGAGAGAATTTGGCTCTATTATCTTACTATTCATTTTATTTGTTTAATTTTATTCAGTCTCTTTGGATCTGGAATGACTTCATATCAAATTAGCAGTTACTTAGGGAGAATGAGATGAGTATCATTTGTATTGTGTGGAAGCCTCAGCTATGACATTTTGTCCATGTGGCACATTTTCTAAGCACGATTCAACACCACGTAGGTGCTTCAGGGTTGACAGTAGATGGAGGAACATAAGAGGATGGCCACATTTCATCTGGCTGGAGTAGACATGTTTATTTTCAAGATTTGGAGTTGTCTGTTTAGGTGGTTTCCATCCAGGACCCAGGGTGGTTTCATGGTGTGGCAGAAGCAGTGATGCACAGCATCAGAGCAATTCCCCAGATGTGAAAAGACTTGATTTCACTTTGTGGAGAAAGGATTTGACTGCCACTGTACAGGCTTGGCAGACCGCCAGGCCAAAGTGGGGCCAACAAACCAAAACATTTTACAACATAAACTTTCATAAACAAACAAACAAAACAGTATCAAGGTGGGATTTATTGTGGACAGGTCTCTCTTTTTCTTTTTTTTAGTGCTGCAAATAGAAATACATCAATGTCCTGCTGATAACTCATATTTTCTTGAATGTGGTCAATAGTAATATGATTTTATCATCAAAGCAGCTGCAACCCATTAATGTGAAACGGTGACTGCATTGCTGCTAGGCTCAGCTAAGACTGACAACTTAATGGCAGAGTGCTTACAGTTTTCTTCAAAACACACTTAAGCAATATCAAGACGTTTTGTCAGTTAGTCATCTGGAAAAACTGCATGTTTGAAATATATTCGTTCAGATCCACCAGGACCACCTGTCTAAACTGAGCGATCAGAGGAGAAGGGCCTTAGTCAGGGAGGTGACCAAGAACCTAATGGTCACTCTGTCAGAGCTCCAGGATTCCTCTGTGGAGAGAGGAAGGAAGCCACTCCTTAGTAAAAGGCACATGGCAGTTCACCTGGAGTTTGCCAAAAGGCACCTGAAGGGCACTCAAACTATGAGAAACAAAATTCTCTGGTATGATGAGACAAAGATTGAACTCTTTGGCATGAATGCCAGGCATCATGTTAGGAGGAACCTAGGCACCATCCCAACAGTGAAGCATGGTGTTGGCAGCATCATGTTGTGGGGATGTTTTTCAGCAGCAGGAACTGGGAGACTAGTCAGGATTAAGGGAAAGATGACTGCAGCAATGTACACAGACATCCTGAATGAAAACATCCTCCAGAACGCTCTTGATCTCAGACTGGAGCGAAGGCTTATCTTTCAACAGGACAATGACCCTAAAAACATAGCCAAGATATCAAAGGAGTGGCTTCAGGACAACTCTGTGAATGTCCTTGAGTGGTCCAGCCAGAGCCCAGACCTGAATCCGATTAAATATCTCTGGAGAGATCTGAAAATGGCTGTGCACCAACACTTCCCATTCAACATGATGGAGCTTGAGAGGTGCTGCAAAGAGGAATGGGCAAAACTACCCAAAGATAGGTGCACCAACCTTGTGGCATCATATTCAAGAAGACTTGAGGCTGTAATTGCTGCCAAAGGTGCATCAACAAAGTATTGAGCAAAGGGTGAGAATACTTATCCATCCATCCATCCATTTTCTTCCACTTTATCCGGAGTCGGGTTGTGGGGGCAGCAGCTCAAGCAAAGCCGCCCAGACCTCCCGATCCACACACACCTCCCCCAGCTCCTCTGGGGGAACCCCAAGGCGTTCCCAAGCCAGCCGAGAGATGTAGTCCCTCCAGCGTGTCCTGGGTCTTCCCAGGGGCCTCCTCCCGATGGGACGTGCCCGGAACACCTCTCCAGGGAGGCGTCCAGGGGGCATCTGGAAAAGATGCCCAAGCCACCTCAACTGGCTCCTTTCGATGTGGAGGAGCAGCGGCTCGACTCCGAGCTCCTCCCGAGTGACCGAGCTCCTCACCCTATCTCTAAGGGAGCACCCAGCCACCCTTCGAAGGAAACTCATCTCGGCCGCTTGTACTCGCGATCTCGTTCTTTCGGTCATGAGCCAAATCTCATGACAACAGGTGAGGATCGGAACATAGATCGATCGGTAAATCGAGAGCTTTGCCCCCCTACTCAGCACTCTCTTCACCACCACAGTCTGATACAGCAACCACATCACTGCAGATGCTGCACCGATCCATCTATCAATCTCACGCTCCATCCGTCCCTCACTTGTGAACAAGACACAGAGATACTTAAACTCCTCCACTTGAGGCAAGGACACTCCACCGACCTGAAGAGGGCAAAGCACCTTTTTCCGGTCAAGAACCATGGCCTCGGATTTGGAGGTGCTGACTTTCATCCCGGACGCTTCACACTCGGCTGCAAACCGCCCCAGTGAACGCTGAAGGTCCTGATTTGACGAAGCCAACAGAACCACATCGTCTGCAAACAGCAGAGAAGAGAGTCTGTGGTTCCCAAACCAGACCTCCTCTACACCCTGGCTGCGGTGACAAAGGGCAGCCCTGGTGGAGGCCAACGTGCACTGGAAACTGGTTCGACTTACTACCGGCAATGCGAACCAAGCTCCTGCTGTGGTTGTACAGGGACCGGATAGCCCTTAGCAAAGGACCCCGGACCCTGTACTCTCGGAGCACCCCCACAGGGTGCCCCGAGGGATACGGTGGAACACCTTCTCCAGATCCACAAAGCACATGTGGACTGGTTTGGCGAACTCCCATGAACCCTTGAGCACCCGATGGAGCGTGTAGAGCTGGTCCAGTGTGCCACGACCAGGACGAAAACCACACTGCTCCTCCTGAATCCGAGGTTCGACTATCGTTGAATTCTCCTCTCCAGTACTCTGGAATAGACTTTACCGGGGAGGCTGAGGAGTGTGATCCCCCTGTAGTTGGAACACACCCTCCGGTCCCCCTTCTTAAACAGAGGGACCACCACCCCGGTCTGCCAATCCAGAGGCACTGTCCCCGACCGCCACGCGATGTTGCAGAGGCGTGTCAGCCAGGACAGTCCCACAACACCCAGAGACTTAAGGTACTCAGGACGGATTTCATCCACCCCAGGAGCCTTGCCACCAAGGAGCTTTCTAACCACCTCGGTGACTTCGGCCTGGGTAATGGATGAGTCCGCCTCCTGAGGCGTCGGATGGTTTGCCAGAATTTCTTCGAGGCCGACTGATAGTCCACCTCCATGGCCTCCCCAAACTCCTCCCTGAGTTTTTGCCTCTGCGACCACATGGGCTGCGGCATCCTTGGCCTGCCGGTACCTGTGAGCTGCCTCCGGGGTCCCACCTACCAACAAGGACAAGTAGGACTCCTTCTTCAGCTTGACGGCATCCTTTACTTCAAGGGGTCCACCACCGGGTTCAGGGATTGTCGCCGCGACAGGCACCAGACACCTTGTGACCACAGCTACGAGCGGCCACATCGACAATGGAGGTGGAGAACATGGTCCACTTGGACTCCATGTCTCCAACCTCCCCCGGGATCTGGGAGAAGCTCTCCCGGAGGTGGGAGTTGAAGACCTCGCTGACAGAGGGTTCCGCCAGTCGTTCCCGGCAGACCCTCATGATACATTTGGGCCTGCCAGGTCTGACCGGCTTCCTCCCCTCCCAGCGGATCCAACTCACCACCAGGTGGTGATTGGTCGACAGCTCAGCCCATCTCTTCACTTGAGTGTCCGAGACACGTGGCCGAAGGTCAGATGATATGACTACAAAGTCAATCATCGACCTCCGGCTCAGGGTGTCCTGGTGCCACGTGCACTTATGGACACCCTTGTGCTCGAACATGGTGTTCATGATGGACAAATTGTGACTAGCACAGAAGTCCAACAACTGAACACCACTCGGGTTCAGATCGGGGAGGCCGTGCTTCCCGATCACCCCCTCCAGGTGTCACTGTCGCCGCCCACGTGGGCGTTGAAATCCCCCAGGAGAACAATGGAGTCCCCAGTCGGAGCGCTATCTAGTACCCCTCCCAGGGACTCCAACAAGGTCAGGTACTATCCACTGTCGCTTGGCCCGTAGGCTGAGACAACAGTGAGAGACTTGTCCCCGACCCAAAGGCATAGGGACGTGACCCTCTCGTTCACCAGAGTGAACTCCAACACATGGCGACTGAGCTGGGGAGCAATAAGCAATGTGACCCCAGCTCTCCGCCTCTCCACGTGGGCAACGCCAGAGAAGTGGAGCGTCCAGCCCCTCTCCAGGAGTTGGGTACCAGAGCCCAAACTGTGCATGGAGGTGAGCCCGACTATCTCTAGTCGGTATTTCTCAACCTCCCGCACAAGCTCAGGCTCCTTCCCCCCCAGCGAGGTGACATTCCACGTCCCCAACAGCCAGGGGCTGTGAGCGCGGACCGGCCTGCCGGGCCATCCGCCCTCGACCGCCCACCCAATCCTCTCTGCACCCGAACCCCATGGCCCCCTCTGCAGGTGGTGAACCCACAGGAGGGCGGGCCCACGTCGCTCTTTCGGGCTGAGCCCGGCAGGGCCCCATGGGCTAAGGCCCGACCACCAGGCTTCGCGCGCAAGCCCCACCCCCAGGCCTGGCTCCAGGGTGGCGCCCCGGCTCCGCCATACCGGGCAATGTCTCAGTCCTTGATTTTTTTACTGGTTATGGGAGCTTCTGAACTGCCCTTAGTCTGACCCGTCACCTAGGACCTGTTTGCCTTGGGAGACCCTACAAGGGGCACAAAGCCCCCGACAACATAGCTCCTAGGATCATCCGGGTACGCAAACTCCCCCACCACGATACGGTGGCAGCTAGAGGGGGAGGAGAATACTTATGTACATGTGATAAGGTGGCAACATGAGAATACTTATGTACATGTGAGTTTGTCATTTGCGAAAATCATACAATACAGTTTTCTGGATTTTTTTTAAGATTCTGTCTGTCACAGTTGAAGCATATCTACAATAAAAATGACAGACCTCTCTATTCTTTGGAGGTCAAAAAATTTGCCTCCCTGTATCTGTGAAAACTGCTATAGAAATAAACTACTTACTGCTAACTTTTATTGATGCAGGACAGTAGGCTATTGAAAGGGAGATTTTAACATTGCGGTGCCATCAGATGACCAGCAACAAGATCAACTGCATGTGAAGGTAAAATAAAATATTCACAATAATGACAACAATAATAACAATCTTATTAGCACCCTGTCAGTAAATCTTGTTTATAATGTGTGAAATATTATTTGGGTTAAAAATACACACTAGTATTATGTAATAACTGGGAAGCTTTGTGTTTTTTAACTTGTTAAAAAAACAAGGTTAGGTTTTGTTGTTTGTTCAGCAAAACTGAATAATTTAGTATGAAATAATGAAATTAATACTGGAGTATCTCATTATAAACAAGACTGTTGCTATAAGACCACACTGTCATCATAATTAGAAGCTGAACAATGATCAGATATGAAAACAAATGTAATATACAACCCCTGGCAAAAATTATGGAATCACTGGCCTCAGAGGATGTTCATTCAGTTGTTTTGTAGAAAAAAAGCAGATCACAGACATGACACAAAACTAAAGTAATTTCAAATGGCAACTTTCTGGCTTTAAGAAACACTATAAGAAATCAAGAAAAAAATTGTGGCAGTCAGTAACGGTTACTTTTTTAGACCAAGCAGAGGGAAAAAAATATGGACTCACTCAATTCTGAGGAATAAATTATGGAATCACGCTGTAAATTTTCATCCCCAAAACTAACACCTGCATCAAATCAGATCTGCTTGTTAGTCTGCATCTAAAAAGGAGTGATCACACCTTGGAGAGCTGTTGCACCAAGTGGACTGACATGAATCATGGCTCCAACACGAGAGATGTCAATTGAAACAAAGGAGAGGATTATCAAACTCTTAAAAGAGGGTAAATCATCACGCAATGTTGCAAAAGATGTTAGTTGTTCACAGTCAGCTGTGTCTAAACTCTGGACCAAATACAAACAACATGGGAAGGTTGTTAAAGGCAAACATACTGGTAGACCAAGGAAGACATCAAAGCGTCAAGACAGAAAACTTAAAGCAATATGTCTCAAAAATCGAAAATGCACAACAAAACAAATGAGGAACGAATGGGAGGAAACTGGAGTCAACGTCTGTGACCAAACTGTAAAAAACCGCCTAAAGGAAATGAGATTTACATACAGAAAAGCTAAACAAAAGCCATCATTAACAACTAAACAGAAAAAAAACAAGGTTACAATGAGCTAAGGAAAAGCAATCGTGGACTGTGGATGACTGGATGAAAGTCATATTCAGTGATGAATCTCGAATCTGCATTGGGCAAGGTGATGATGTCAGGTAAAGGCACTGGGGAGATGGCTGTCATTACATCATCAATAAATGCACAAGTTTACGTTGATATTATGGACACTTTTCTTATCCCATCAATTGAAAGGATGTTTGGGGATGATGAAATCATTTTTCAAGATGATAATGCATCTTGCCATAGAGCAAAAACTGTGAAAACATTCCTTGCAAAAAGACACATAGGGTCAATGTCATGGCCTGCAAATAGTCCGGATCTTAATCCAATTGAAAATCTTTGGTGGAAGTTGAAGAAAATGGTCCATGACAAGGCTCCAACCTGCAAAGCTGATCTGGCAACAGCAATCAGAGAAAGTTGGAGCCAGATTGATGAAGAGTACTGTTTGTCACTCATTAAGTCCATGCCTCAGAGACTGCAAGTTGTTATAAAAGCCAGAGGTGGTGCAACAAAATACTACTGATGTGTTGGAGCGTTCTTTTGTTTTTCATGATGCCATAATTTTTTCCTCAGAATTGAGTGATTCCATATTTTTTTCCCTCTGCTTGGTCTAAAAAAGTAACCGTTACTGACTGCCACAATTTTTTTTTCCTGATTTCTTATAGTGTTTCTTAAAGCCAGGAAGTTGCCATTTGAAATGACTTTAGTTTTGTGTCATGTCTGTGATCTGCTTTTTTTCTACAAAATTAAACAACTGAATGAACATCCGCCGAGGCCGGTGATTCCATAATTTTTACCAGGGGTTGTAGTACAGTCAATAAGTTTGTTGAAACATTTCTTTGACCCAGATCTTCCAACAACAGTAGACAGAATCCATGACAATGACAACATCAGACAGTGACAGAAACAGACAAGCAGACTCAACACTAACCATGTGAGACAGGAAGGCAAACACACACACACAGTTACCTTGTGCGGGTGTTGGAAGGAGACATGGAAGTTGAGCTGTCGCAAGATCAGGAGCTCACACTGCACCACGCTGTCCCTTAGGTCCCAGAACTCCTTGTCACATTCTAGAGGAGCACTGCCACTGTTGAAATACCTGGAAGGGACAAAAAAAAACAAAACAAAAAAAAGAGTAATGCCGCGTTCACACAGGGCATGCAGCGAGCGACAGCAGCGACAGGTTGCCATGTAATCCCTATGGAACGACGCGTTTTGGCGCCAAGTCACGCAGCGCAACGCGATGGACGTGAATGAAGCGACGCGAGTGAAGTGATTTTGAGTGATTGGCGCGTTTGTGGCACGATATTGCGTCGTGTCACATCGCGTTGCCCTCCTCCCAAAGTTGAAAAATCTGAACTTTTTCATCTTGTTGCGCCAGGATGACCAATCAGGGACTGAATATGTAGTGACGTGGAGATGTATGGAGTTTGACTGAAGATGTGAACATGTCCTGTCTCTGGTAGCAGCCTGTGAGCAGGACTTATGTCCCTTTTGTCCTTTA
Source organism: Thalassophryne amazonica (assembly GCF_902500255.1). Classification (NCBI taxonomy): domain Eukaryota; kingdom Metazoa; phylum Chordata; class Actinopteri; order Batrachoidiformes; family Batrachoididae; genus Thalassophryne; species Thalassophryne amazonica. The sequence continues at coordinate 42,393,280 of NC_047108.1, forward strand.
TTTCACAATTATGACAGAGTTTTTGGAGCAGAGCAGCAGCCCCACAGCAGCGGGAGCGGAGTTTCTTTCTCTTTTTATCTTACGTGCACGCGCGAGCGAATCGTCCATGGAGATTATTTTACTTATTAACTACACAGATATATAATAAAACAAATGATGACTGGTTTCTAAACACAATTATGACAGAGTTTTTTGGGGAAGAGCGAGCTGCAGCCCCGCAGCAAGCAGCGGAGTTTCTTTTTTTTTTTTATTGTTTACATGTGTGCGCATGAACGGGACAGGAGGTCCTCAAACTGGGTCCCGCAGAGGCGGAAGGACTGCTGAAAGCGGCCGTCATCCAGACGCAGCTCCTGCAGCAAATAGTGATACTCCCCAAATTGGAAACGTCTCATGACGTTTGTCAACTCGCTCCATGTGATCAAGGTCTGTCATGTTAACTTGACTGACAACCAGAGCCGGCGAGCGGAATGGAAGCTCCTCCCATTTGATGACACCGGGGCGAATTTTTGCAGCAAAAGCAGAGCGACACACCGGGTGATGGTGGCGCGTCCGTCGCAACGCGACCCCCGCAAATTTGTGGCGTCTGATCGCGCCCGGTGTGAACGCAGCATAAGAGAGAAGGTGAAACGGAGGTGCAGAGGATACAAGGACCAGTCTCACAGACACACTTCAAAATACAAAACCCCCCAGTATCTATACCGAAAATGACCTCATGCATGTGGCTCTGTATGAGTGTGTTTCACAATGTAGTGCCAAGCCGTCACCTCACACATAGAAAAACTGCAGCACATGCTTCTTATATGATCTACTACAGGTATTTGTAATAAAATGCTCACAAAGGAGCCATTCCATCACCAGAATGTTACCCACTACCTTTGAGCTATGTGATCCCGGTGAACTCCTAAAACATGAGGTTGTTTTCAAGACACGAGAACGATTAAATCAATAATGAGTCACTGCTTTGAGGTGCTCACTTTTTGACACAATGTCAGCCATAGCCTGAAAATGAACTTAACACTTATGAATAAATTAAAAAATAAAACTTTTTCTTTGTGGTTATCCACACAGAAGCAAAACAGCTTTGCAGGTGCACACAGCATAGAAAAATGAAGTATGAGATTTCCATCATATTTATCTTTAACTGGCTCAACTGTGAGTCTTACAAATGGTAAAAAAAAAGACAAATCTTAAATTATTTATTTTATTCCACGTCGCATAAACCCACTGGTGTCTGTCAAGGGCCCTTCATATGGGAAAAATGGCCCATTACTTTAGGAACTAAATGGTAAATGGACTGCATTTATATAGCACTTTTCCATCTGATGCTCAAAGCGCTTTACAGATCAATTCACCCCGATGTGAGGGTGCTGCCATGCAAGGCGCCTACTACACACTGAGAGCAACTGGAGGATTCAGGACCTTGCCCAAGGGCCCTTAGTGATTTTCAAGCCCAACGCTTAACCACTAGACCAGGGGTGGGCAGCGAGGGCCGAGAAAGTGCAGGTTTTTCTTGCAACCAATAACCTCAGCAGGTGGGTTGCTGATGAGCTTCTCCCCTGAACTTAAATACCTGATTGTCAATGAAATCACTTGCTGAGACACCTGATCATGACTGAAATCACCTGCTGAGGTGAATGGTAGTAAGGAAAACCTGCAGTGTCTCGGCCCTTCATGGCACATGATTGCCCACCCCTGCACTAGACCATCACTTCCACTAAAGGACAAATAGCCCTTTTGAAATATGGGTCAGGCTGGGATTTGAACTGAGGATCCTTTGGTCTCAACCCCAACACTTTAACCACTAGACCATCACCTCCACTAAAGGACAAATAACCCTTTTGAGATATGAATCAATGAATCTGTCATGTCAAAACTAGGCAACTACTTTAACAGGTACAACTTGGTACTGTGTTGAAGCACCTTTTGCCTTCAGAACTGCCTTAATTCTTCATGGCATAGATTCAACAAGGTGTTAGAAACATTTCTCAAAGATGTGGGTCCATACTGACATAATGGCATAACACAGTTGCCCATTCAACCAGTCTGCCCATTCTCCTCTGACATCAACAAGGCATCTTCTCTTTTTCCTACCATTTCCTGTAAACCCTAGACATGATTGTGCATGAAAATCCCAATAGATCAACAGTTTCTGAAATACTCAGACCAGCCCATCTGGCACCAACAACCATGATGCATTCAAAGTCGCTTAAACCCCTTTTCTTCCCCATTCTGATGCTTAATTTGAACTTCAGCAAATCCTCTGGACCACATCTAGATACCTAAATGCATTAAGTTTCTGCCATGTGATTCGCTGATTAGCTATTTGTGCTAACAAGCAAATTGAATAGGCGTACAGTGGCCAGTGAGTATAATGTGCTGAAGAACATAGTCCCTAAACTTTGCACCATACCCATTTAGTTTAACTTTTGCAAATAAAGTATATTTATGCCTGGTCTATAAAAACCATAATGGGGTACAAGAAACTGTATTTTCAAGTTATCACAAGCTCTTATGTGTGTTCTGCACTGTATTATAGACCACTTGTGTAACATGATTAAATTTTCAAATTAACATCACAACTTAGCAGGGATAGTGGGCAAGCGGTTAGTGCACTTTGTTTCAGTACGGAAGGTTCCTGGTTCAAACGCCACCTCTGCCACATTTCTCCATGTAATGTGGAGTTGTGTCAGGAAGGGAATCCGGTGTAAAACTTGTGCCAATTCAACACGCATATTCACCTTGGATTTGTTGTGGTGACCCCAAGTGCAAACTAGGGAGCAACCGAAGGGACTACCATCACAACTTAAAAACTTACGATGCATCATATTTCAAGATGTCTCTTCCGTACAATTTTTTTTTCCTTTCATATTATCAGAGGTTTTCCTAAAGTGCAGAACATTTATTTCAATCATGCAGAATGTATTTTAACCCTCACTTGGAATAACAGGTATATATTATGACAATACATGAGTGCAATTGAGGATTATTTTTTATTACAGATTAAAACTGGGAGAATACTTTACTTGCGTCAGATTTGTGAGCCATAGATGTGAGAGTTCTGTACAATAGCAGTCTATGGTTGCACCTTAAGAATTAAGAATGCACTTGATTTTTGCCAAAGAAAAGTGCAGTCGAGCCATCAGTCCAGTGATAATGTGCATGCCTACACTTGACACCACAATTAAATTGAACTTTTTGAACTCTCCAGGGAGGACGCACTGAGAGCAATGCAGATTTTTCACAGAAATTACGGTAATTTCCAGACTATAAACCGCTACTTTTCCCCCAAACGCTTGATTTGAACACTGCAGCTTTTACAAAGATGCAGCTAATTTATGGATTTTTACAGGCTTTTTCATAAGTCGAAATACGTCAACTGATGCTGTCAATTGATTTCCTGAAAGCTGCGCTCCTCATGCGGTGTAAACTCACACAGTGTAAATATAAGGTCTTACCTGTTCATTTTAGTGAAGAAAAGTGCCTCTCCGGCATATTTATGTGCAACACTTCAGGTGAAAAAAGCATTCACAGTATGTTAAAAGAAAAGTTAAAAAATCTTTCCGTGTAAATATCTCATGTTACAACGTGGAGACCCGCGGCTTATAGACAAGTGCGGCCTATTATGTACACTTTCTTTTTTCTTTTTAAAATTGGTGGGTGCAGCTTTATATTCAGGTGCGCTCTATAGTCCGGAAATTACAGCACCTTCAGTGTTTTGGTTGTTGTTTTCCTTCAGCAGTATGATACAAAATTGGACTGTACAGCAGGAAATAGTGATACATTTTACCTGTGGCTCACATTGATGATGTCACGGGTCCTAATGTGCTGCTCTTCCACTTTTCCAGCCAGGTACATACAGCTCATGGCCACCAGGTAGGGCTCATATGCAGGCATGCTCATGCGCTCAAAGAAACGGTGGTACAACACACATGCTGTAGCCACAGGCACGGAGTGCATACCCAGCTTCACTCCTGCACAAATGATGGAGAAGTAGAAGGGTTGACGTGGACTTACAGTGTGCCCTCTTCTCACACATTCCTATAACAGCATACACTCAGTTGCTGAACAAGACTACAGTGCATCCAGGAAGTTATGTTACAGCCTTATTCCAAAATGGAGTAAATTCATTTAAATTCTACTCACAATACCCCATAATGACAACATGAAAAAAGTTTTTTTTTAATTGTTTCAAATTTGTTAAAAATAATAATAAAAAAAATTAAGAAATCACACATACATACTTTCTTGATGCATCTTCAGCAGCAATTACAGCCTCAAGTCTTCTTGAATATGATGCCACAAGCTTGGTGCACCTACCTTTGGGAAATTTTGCCCATTCCTCTTTGCAACACCTCTCAAGCTCCATCAGGCTGGATGGGGAACGCCGGTGCAAAGCCATTTTCAGATCTTTCCAGAGATGTTCAACTGGATTCAGGTTTGAGCTCTGGTTGGGCCACTCAAGGACATTCATAGAGTTGTCCTGAAGCCACATCTTTGATATCGTGGCTGTGTGCTTAGGGTCACTGACCTGCTGAAAGAGGAACAGTCACCCTAGTCTGAGGTCAAGAGCGCTCTGGAGCAGGTTTTCATCCAGGATGTCTCTGTACATTGCTGCAATCATCTTTCCCTCAATCCTGACTAGTCTCCCAATTCCTGCTGCTGATAAAAAAAAAAAAAAAACACAGTTTGATGCTGCCAACGGTGTCTGGTTTCCTGCAAACACGATGTCTGGCATTCACGCCAAAGAGTTCAATTTTTGTCTCATCAGACCAGACACCTTTGTTTCTCCTGGTCTGAGAGTCCATCAGGTGCCTTTTGGCAAACTCCAGGTGGGCCGCAATGTGCCTTTTACTAAGGAGTGGCTTCTGTCTGGTCACTCAGGCTGGATACAGGCTGGATTGGTGGATTGCTGCAGAGATGGTTGTCCTTCTGGAAGGTTCTCCTCTCTCCACTGATAAATGTTGGAGCTCTGACAAAGTGACAATCATGTTCTTGGTCACCTCCCTAACTAAGGCTCTTCTCCCCTATTGCTCAGTTTAGACGGGTGGCCAGCTCTAGGAAGAGTCCTGATGGATTCAAACCGCTTCCATTTACAGATGGAGGCCGCTTCGCTCATTGGGACCGTCAAAGCAGCAGAAATGTTTCTGTATGCTTCCGCAGTCTTGTGCCTCGAGACAATCCTGTGTCAGAGGTTTACAGACAATTCCTTTGACTTCATGCTTGGTTTGTGCTCTGACATACACTGTCAACTGTGGGACCTTACATGTAGACAGGTGTGTGCCTTTCCAGTTCACGGCCAATCAACTGAATTTACCCCAGGTGGACTCCAATTAAGCTGTAGAAACATCTCAAGGATGATCAGTGGCAACAGGATGCATCAGAGCTCAATTTTGAGTTTCATGGCAAAGGCTGTGAATACTTATGTATACGTGGTGACTTTGTTTTGTTTTTTTGTTGTTGTTGTTGTTAAATTTGCAAAAATCTAAAAAAAAACAAACAAGAAAAAACAACTTTTTTTCATATTATCATTATGGGGTATTGTGTGTAGAATTTTGAGGGGAAAAAAGGAATGTCATCCATTTTGGAATAAGGCTGTAACATAACAAAATGTGTGTGTGGGGGGGGGGGAGTGCTGTTAATACTTTCTGGATGCACTGTGTCTACTTTCACAAGTTGTTTCTCATTGTCACAATGATCTTTGACAAAAAAGAAAACAATCAGAAGCTATCAGGCAAATGACCACTTGAACAAATCGATGAAGAATGATTTTAAGCTCTTAGATTGTTTCCTAATTTTGAGAGCACCTTACAGCAGGGAAATCGTTTTTTTGCAACTTTAGGGCCAAATGAGAAACAGAAAATATTGTAGAGGGCCGGGCCATAAGGCTAAACTCAAGTCTGTACAATAATAAATTTATTCCTATATAAAAAGCAGTAAATAGCATTGTTTTGACAAATTACATGTTCTGATTAGGAAATGAAAAAAGAGGTTACCTTACAAAAATGTAATTTATTCAATCAAATTTTCCAAGACAATAGTGAACAAAATGTGAAATATCTGACTCATTACATTTGTGATCATAATCAGTCACACTGAAGCATTTTGAGTTTAATATACTGTTGAAACTGAAACATACTGTTGGAACAAGGAGGTTCTCAAGCCCCAGTCACATGGCACTAACAAAGGACACCGAAGCCAAAATGAAACAAGAAATCTGGACATTGACTTTCAGAGACATCGTTTAACCGTCGTCCATCTTCATTCCTGTAGCTGGCGCTTCGTCAGAATTTTCAAACTAGTGAAAAATATGAACAAATCCTGACGACAACCTCAATTCGTCCGTATTCCAGGTTGCTTTCTGTCTTGACGGTTCCTCATCGTTTGCGTAGTTTCCATACCGTCAGCGATCCATTTGACTGTCATCCAATTTTGTCCAGCCTCCCAAGTCCGATGTCTTGCACGAACATTGACAATATCTGAACGGATCAATAACTAAAGATCCAATGAGCTGAACGTGAGTCGTCCATGTGTGGGATGAAAAGCAACGTTGTCATATAGAAACAATAGTGGCAATAACGTTTTATCAACTACTTTAACTATTTACACATGTTCCAGCCGTTTGTGGCTGGTACGTGCGCACAGCCGTTCCAGCCTGTTTCCTTTTGATTTTGTTTAAAGCGTCAAGGTTGGCGTTCACTTAGTTTTTCTTTTGTTAGTTGCGGTTTGTTACGTTCCTTTATGCGCTCTTGATTCACAGGCAGGGCTGTGAAATGAAAATCGTGAAATCTGAGGAAAATTCGCAGGGGGTGTGGGGGGCACCTACATTTTCAACATCTCCTGGAAGAACAAATCTCAAAATTAGTGCATATTTAAATGATCCTAGATTCAACCTTTCATTTGAACCATCAATGATCATGTTGAAATAACAGAATATGACGTGGAAGTAGGACCTGGAATGATTTTCCTTTTAATTGTAAACCAAATTATGCATTAACTCAGAACAATTAAACTACATGAAATTCATGAAGACTGAAAAGACTGTTAAAGTATTTCAAAATCCATAGCTAAAGCTTGTAGAATATTTTAAAAATCAGGGTAAAATATCAATAACACACCTTATAGTAAAAAGCCACACATTCTTGTGTAAATTCCTGTAAATCCACTCAAAGCCACAATGTCTTTTTTTCCCATGAAAAAAGTCTACATTAATAAAAACTAATTTACATTATTATGTAAATTCATGTAGCCTAAATTCATTCAAAGCCACAATGTCTTTTTTTCAATGAAAGAAAGTCTCGATTAATGAAAGGAAAAAAAGGCACATAATTTTTTCTGAAATTCTGCTTGAACAGCACAATGTTTATTTTCCAGAGAGAGAAAAAAATTCTTACCAGTTCGCTTTTCCCGTTCACCTTTCAGGTTGTTCATGAAGCTAGCAACAATTCCACGGATTCTTGTCCTTATCACACTTTTTCAAACCGTCTTTCTCGCCATCTTCGCTCTGTCTGATGTTGCTCCGTGACACAGACATACTGCAAAATTCTTCTTTTAAAAATCTGAAAGTTCTAAATGTTTGTGATGTCCGCATGCTACGTTTAGCTAAGCTTCGCACAAGAGCCACACAGTGTCGCGGCAGCAACCAACCAGTCCCGCTTTACGACAACTGTCGTAACAGCCAAGCTTTGAGTGGCATTTATTCTCCTCGAAACTTCGTAGATCCGAGGAAACTGATTTGTATCTGTAACACACAGATCAGTGTTCGTGGACTTATAAAACTTGCATGATGTCGTAAAAGAAGAACGCTTTGCGATAAGCATTTTAAAAACTCAGTAACAATCATAATTGAAAAGTACAACACTAACACCCCCCGCCCCCCTCCCCATGATGAGTTTTCACAGCCCTGTCAGGTTTTTTGGTGATGTGAGAAGTGCAAGATCATTCGTCCACCTTTTCCCGATGATTTGTAACTTTGTGACTTTTTTTTACCCTCCGTTCAGTCATCGTCGTGTGCATCATCCCCGAAAAGCCTGCGTATCAAGAGCGCATGAGTGTGAAAACGAAACATTCATGATCACAGGACCGAAAGCAGGTATAAAACCAAACTGTCTCCGGTGCTGGATCCATGGCCCCATCCACCATCTCCATCACTGTCCCCATGGATAGTTTCCTATGGATCACGCGAATCCACCGTGCCAGGCTGTATGGTGTGAGGCAATCGTTCCATGCCAGGCTCTGCTATTTCGTGATGGCACCGTGCCAGGTTGTGTGGCGTGCATTATGAGATGGCACAGTACCAGGCTGTGTGGTATACATTATGCAATCGCATCATGCCAGGCTGTATGGCGTACATTACGTGATGGCACTGTGCCAGGCTGTGTGGCTTGGGGCAATCGCCCCATGCCAGGCTCTAATATACTCCGAAGGACACGCAGACGCAGCCACAAATGGCCACAAATGGCTTGGGAGATGGACAAAGGTCACACGCAACACTAACTTGATAGAATAGTAAATATTTTATTCTCTCATTTCCAAGCATTTGTAGGTAGTCTGAGTCTGTCAAAGGGCCAGATGCGGCCCGTGGGCCATAAAATGTCCACATGTGCCTTAAAGTAATAGAAAGAAATTTTTTAAAATTTGCTTATTACCTTGCAGTTGGCAAGCTATGCATCAATGAGCTTAGATCTAATTATTTACCAATACCTCATACACACATATATATATATATATATATATATATATATATATACACACACACATACATACACACATGAAACATGTTTGAGAAGTATAGCAAAAGAGCTGTTTCTGGTGTCAAATCAAAGCATGTTTTTCAAGCCTTACAATTCTGTTTAAAAGCCATTTCTATCATAGGAAATCAGAAAAGTGTTTTAATTATAACTTTCAATGATCAGACACAAAAACCACAGATTTATATTTTTGAATGTTCCTGTAACTCCTGACAGAGGAACAGTCACTTGCCCAGTTCTGGATCATTGCCGGTTCCGGATCACTGCTGTAGTATTTGCGCCGCCGTTTCTCGTAATCACCGTGAATAAGCTAATCCTTGGTACCAATGGAAAGACTGATGTTTTGTCTACAAACGACCACACGCTCGACCGGATCCAACCATCTTTGTGTTCAGCAGAGGAATCAAAACATCCGGTCTCGGTGGTGTGCGTGTGTTTTCTGACTCACACATTCGTGCAAGTGTGAAAGTGACGATCTCTAAGAAGTAGCAAAGGTGAGTTAGCAATTCAGTGTCATTGGTTCTAGAGTGGGAAAATACTTACATGCTTAGAAAATGTCAGTGTGTTATGTCTTGCTGTTTAATTGCTGCACACATTTATCTCTGACTCGAAAATTTGCCGGTTGTGGATCACTGAAGCAGCAGCCTTGTGTCAGTACTTGTGAGCCATGTGTGCGTTGGGGGTCATCTCAACATCACAAATGGGCATGAATGTGGGGGCTTTTACTTTTTAATTTGGGAGAAATCTCACCTCCACACATTTAAAACCCTCCTTTGCTCTCCATCTCTAACAATATAAGGTGTGAAATGATAGCAAATTGGGGCATCTTGTGCTATCCTGACCCATTTCATTGAGTTAAAAGCTTAGGGGGCGATGTCAAAATCCAAGAATGTTTATTACCACAGATTTTATTTTATCTTCATTTATTAAGGAATGCCACCCAATTTGAGTAACCACTTCATTTTTTGCTCGTAAAAATGTATAACAGCGCCTTTTGAAACTAAGTAAATTCTCATTCAATAAGTATAATTTATATAATTTTGTGTTCAAAACACATTCTCGGGTACAGTGTGTATCATTCTGCATCAGAAGGACTCCAGCCAGATGCTTGGAATGCCCCCAAAGTGACAGAGTGTCGTGATCCAGAACCGGGCAAAGTGATCCATTTCCAGCAAATATCTGCACCACACATAATGTGGCTTCACACTTTAAGTAGAAGGGCTACACCACCCTGACTTTTTCTGCAAGATAACATCCAAATACCCAATACAACAATACCCAATAAAGGATATTCAGTTGCATTATGGCTCCGTATAGCGGGACTTTCAAAAAAGTGATCCAGAACGGGGCAAATGACTGTACCTTATAATGTAAAAAAAAAAAAAAAAAAAAAAAACTGTGCACCCAAACAATTTTACAGATACATGTGTAAACTACAGAGCAACAAGCAGCCCTGCCAACATGAGTAGAGTTCTGGAGGACTTTCAGTTTCAGAACATGGATGGAGGATTTCAACGTGCTTCAGTGATGAAGATGTTCCAGGAGTGTTTTTTTGGTTACCTGCTTCCATGATGAACCGACACACACGGAAATGTGTTTTTATTTGGCGGGCAGAGTCAGCATCTGTCTCCGCTCCCGGCTGTCTGCTGGCCGCTTGCTGCAGCCACGCTCCGCCGGAGCCGGGGGACAGCCGAAAGGACGGTCCCTCCATTCACTCAGCTTTAAACCATCAAATAAAGACTTTAAAAATGTTAATAAGACGTCCTGCAGTGGGCTGGAACTTTAGCCATCGTTTTAATGAAAGGTTGCTCACGTTATCTCAACAGAAACTCCAACATATTTATATTCCGCTCAAAATAATGCTGAAGTTACCAACGTACCAACATACGGCTGTAATTTCTACAAAGTAAATTAAAAAAAAAATGTGTCTTGAGCTACTTGCTAGTATAGCATTCAGGCAGTGTGCTTTGAGGCGGTGACCGACCGGAATAAAAATAAAGGAACTACCGGTCGATTCTTTCAAAATATTACTGTCCAAGGGTTTGCCATTTTTTTTTTTTTTTTTTTTTTTTTTTTAGTTAAACGAACCAACGTCGATGGTAATAAATAACAATGTAAATGTGAAGGTGTAGCGGGATGAAAGTCCCGGGTCCCAATTGAAAAGACGTTCCCGCTAGCTTTTTTTTACTTTTTTTTTTACTTATTATCCATTCATTACAATAGGCCCACATTGCCTCGTGTTTAAGAAAAAGGAAAACCTGTTTTATGTCGTATCATTTTGTAAATAAAGTTTTAAGAAACGATGGTTGCTATGCAACGAGCAACAAACAAACGTGGCAAGCGTTGGTGAGGGGATGTTGAAATGTCATCTCATTATTCAGCAAACCAGGTAAGTGTGAAAAGATTTGCACAATACAAATACAGAAGTATATGTTAGATTTGTTTTCTTTATTTCCTCAGCGTAACCCAGTTTAGTCTTTCAATTTTCAGTATGAGTACACCTACAAGCCGCAGAGGCTGCAGAACTGGGGGCCTTCTAAACACTTCAAAGAGGTACTTATCTCAGCAATTCTGTTTGTGTTAGACTGTGTTTTCATTGCTCAGTGGATATAATCCAGGATTAGCAGTATCATCTTAAAATGTGATGTGAGATCAGTTTGTGTTTGTGTGTGTGCAGAGACCCAGTACACGTAAAGGTCACACCACCTTCATTGCAGATGAGAGAGGACATTTGCTTCCAGGCGTGGTTAAGGTGACGACAGCACAAATGTATACGCCATTACAATCTGCATACATGTCACAGTACACAGAGACTACAAAAAGCATTCATCAGATCATTTAAAATCATTCTTTATACAATAATTGAATGGTGAATACTTTGTACTGTATAATACACACAAAGCTTTACACAAATTCACTTTTTTAAACCACTGTAGTCAAGTTAAATTAATGTTGACAATCAATGTGAGTGTTCTAGTCGTCCTTGACAATTGCGTCACATAAGGCAAGTTAATCTTTTCCCTCAAACTACTTAAAAAGGAAATGCATGGATATTAATTAGGGCACCAGTAACTGGAGCGAGCTTTCCAGAAACAATGAATGCCCTGATTACAGTGTTTGAGAAGCTGAATTAAGGGTTGAAATGTGGGGATCTGCTTCAAAATTCATCTATGTATCTCTGTAAATATTAGTGATTTTGTTTTCTCTTTATTTAACATTGCAAGCTAAGGTATTTTTCAACATTACCTTAAATTTCTCAAGCAATAATGATCCACAAAATCTGGATTGTTATCTGGATCTGCACCAAATCTTACCTGATATCAGCACTTTGTGTGTGCCTTTTTTAAGTAAGAGATGATCTTTTGAGACATTTACTAAAATGTTGAAATATGCCACATCTCGCAATACTGAAGAGGAAGAAAAAACAATTCCTGGATTCTCCCCAGTCAGATCCCCTCTAAAAGAAAATGGTTTCCTCATTGACCCCTACCCCATCATTCCACCAAGTTGTACAAAAATCAGTTCCATAATTTTTACGTAATCTTGCTAACAGACAAACCAACAGAGCTGAAACCATAACCTCCTTGTTGGAGGTAAAATAAAAAAAAAAAACAAGAGCAGTCAGAGATTTCTGATATCCACCAATCTGGATCCGGATCACCTCCAAACTTCAGTGGAGTCCATGCCCTAATATTTATCTGTGATGCAAATTTGGTGAGAATCCATGAAGTAGTTTTGAAATAATCCTTGAAAGCCTATATAAAGTGAAATCTTGATCGCCCAAAGCACCTCGTTCTATCGACGACCTGAAGCTGGCCAACGACCTGAACGTCTTCTATTCACGTTTTGAAGACATGGACTCACACCTCCCCACACAACTGGATATTCAAACACTCTGGACCTCCCCCCTCTCACTGCTCCCCTCCCCCGCTGCCCTCTCGGTCCAAGAGGAGGATGTGAGAAGACGTTTCAAAAGGCTGAATCCACGTAAGGCCCCGGGCCCAGACTGTGTCTCTCCTGCCACCCTGAGACACTGCGCTGATGAGCTGGCCCCAGTCTTCACGGGGATCTTCAACACCTCCCTGGAGTCATGCCATGTTCCAGTCTGTTTCAAGTCCTCCATCATAGTTCCAGTCCCCAAGAAACCACGCGTCACTGGACTTAATGACTACAGGCCTGTGGCTCTCACGTCTGTAGTCATGAAGACCTTCGAACGCCTGGTTTTATCCCACCTGAAGTCCATCACCAACCCCCTCCTGGACCCCCTGCAGTTTGCCTACAGAGCCAACAGGCCTGTAGATGACGTCATAAACCTGGCCCTGCACTCCATCCTGCAGCACCTGGACTCCCCAGGAACCTATGCTAGGATCCTGTTTGTGGACTTCAGCTCTGCATTCAACACCATCCTTCCGGCTTTGCTCCAGGACAAGCTTTCTCTGCTCCACGTACCCGACTCCACCTGCAGGTGGATCACAGACTTCCTGACGGACCGGAGTCAGTGTGTGAGGCTGGGAAAGAATGTCTCGAACACCCAGGCTCTCAGCACAGGATCTCCACAGGGCTGTGTCCTTTCCCCTCTGCTCTTCTCCCTGTACACTAACTGCTGCACCTCCAGCCACGACTCCGTAAAGCTCATCAAGTTTGCGGACGACACCACCCTCATCTGACTCATTTCGGATGGGGATGAGTCTGCCTACAGGAGGGAGGTGGACTGGCTGGTGACCTGGTGCAGCAGCAACAACTTGGAGCTCAATGCCCAGAAAACAGTGGAGATGATCGTGGACTTCAGGTAAGCCACAGCCCACCCGCCCTCCCTCTCCCTCACCAACAACCCCATCACCACTGTGGACTGTCACCGCTTCCTCGGCACCACCATCACCCAGGACCTCAAGTGGGAGTCAACCATCAGCTCCCTCATCAAGAAGGCCCAGCAGAGGATATACTTCCTGCGGCAGCTGAAGAAGGCCAAGCTGCCTGTCCAGCTGATGGTGCAGTTCTACACGGCCATCATCGAGTCCATCCTCTGCTCCTCCATCACGGTGTGGTACGCCGGGGCCACAGCCAGGGACAGACACAGACTGCAGCGCATTGTGGCCTCTGCTGAGAAGGTGATCGGCTGTAACCTTCCATCTCTCCACGACCTGTACGTCTCCAGGACTCTGGGCCGAGCAGGTCGGATCACAGCTGACCCTTCTCACCCTGCACACGGTCTGTTCGAACCACTCCCCTCGGGCAGGAGGCTACTGTCCATCTGGACCAGAACCTCCCGCCATAAGAACAGTTTTTTCCCCTCTGCCGTTAGACTCATGAACACCTCATAACTCAGTCACCTTAACCTTAACTCTGTCACTTTATCATTTTATCACGGGTCACTTTAGACAAATGAACTTTGGTTTTTAATTGCACTCCTCCCACTGCACTGTTTTTCTGTTTTTCTGTTGCACACAGCCTTTCATATTTCATATTTTATCTTATATTTTATCTTATTTTAGCACCTATTTTATATTTTATCTTAGCATTGTATATTGTTTTCTGCTTAATGTTGCACCATTATATCAAAGCAAATTCCTAGTCTGTGAATCCTGTTCATTGGCAGTGGCAATAAACTTATTCTGATTCTGATTCTGATCCAGAATCCAGATCTGGATTATCTCTAAAAATTTAGTGGAATCTTCCATACCCTAATATCCATCTGTGGTGCAAATTTGGTGAGAATTCCTGAAGTAATTTTGATGCAATCCTTCAAAGCATATATAAATTCAATCTTGATCCAGAATCCAGATCCAGATCACCTCCAAAATTCAGTGTAATCTTCCATGCCCTAATATCTATCTGTGGTGCAAATTTAGTGAGAATCTGTGAAGTAGTTTTGACCTAATACTTCAAAGACTATATAAATGAAACTTGATTCAGAATCCAGATCCAGATCATCTACAAAATTTAATGGCGTCTTCCATGCCCTAACATGTATCTGTGTTTAAAAAAAAATCATCAAAATCCATGCATTAGTTTTGAAGTAATCCTGCTAACTGTAATCCTTCACTGCCTATATAAAGTGAAACTTGATTGAGAATCTGGATCCAGATCCGGATCACCGCCAAAATTTAATGGGTTCTTCCATGGCCTAAGGTGAGTATAATATTTGGAGGCTTGAATGCTAATGATATATTTACATGTCTAGAGTTGTTAAAAAAGCAAACTTATTTAAAGAACCAGTTTACTTCTGTGCAAGTTTGTTGCTGTACCTCATGTCTGAGTGTGTATGGTGTTACAGAGGGGCAGCTCTTGGCCTGACTTTAAGGGTACATGGGATCTCCCTGCCCGTCTCCCAGTCCACTCCGTCAACCCCACAAGCCGCTCTGTGGAGGGTCTGAACAGACTGAAGTCCTGGGGCTTCGTCCCACAGCACAGTAACAAGCCTCAGCCACACAGAGGCAGCATCAGCACAGATCAGCTGCAGCTTGTCAGACAACAGGTTAGACTCCACACAGCCCTTTGTCTTTGAGAGAACAAAAACACTGTGTTTCTCAATACAGATCATGCATTCGATATAACTTGCAACTATACATGTATTATACACAAAACAGTTCCTGGTACTCCTGCAACCTGTTTCACTGCTACCCTGGAAGGTCTGGGGAAAGATGTATTGTTGAGACGTTAGTTTCAAGGGCATCACAGGCTGATTATCATCTTATCTACTGTGTACTGTTCACACGTGCCACAAGTTCTTTCTTTTTTTAACCAGTTACACCACCGCAGTAGAACTGAAATGAAACAATCATGATGTTCTTGTCGTGCAAAACCCAAACTTTAGGCATTAAAACCCTTTTCATGCACAGTTCCTCCATTTTCAAAGGACATAAGCAATTACAAACTAAATACAAAGATTTTTGTTGACAAAAATTTTCTTTTTTATCACCAATTTTCTTTCAACCAATCAAGGGATATATACACTCAACAAAAATATAAACGCAACACTTTTGGTTTTGCTCCCATTTTGTATGAGATGGACTCAAAGATCTAAAACTTTTTCCACATACACAATATCACCATTTCTCTCAAATATTGTTCACAAACCAGTCTAAATCTGTGATAGTGAGCACTTCTCCTTTGCTGAGATAATCCATCCCACCTCACAGGTGTGCCATACCAAGATGCTGATTAGACACCATGATTAGTGCACAGGTGTGCCTTAGACTGCCCACAATAAAAGGCCACTCTGAAAGGTGCAGTTTTATCACACAGCACAATGCCACAGATGTCGCAAGATTTGAGGGAGCGTGCAATTGGCATGCTGACAGCAGGAATGTCAACCAGAGTTGTTGCTTGTGTATTGAATGTTCATGTCTCTACCATAAGCCGTCTCCAAAGTCGTTTCAGAGAATTTGGCAGTACATCCAACCAGCCTCACAACCGCAGACCACGTGTAACCACACCAGCCCAGGACCTCCACATCCAGCATGTTCACCTCCAAGATCGTCTGAGACCAGCCACTCGGACAGCTGCTGAAACAATCGGTTTGCATAACCAAAGAATTTCTGCACAAACTGTCAGAAACCGTCTCAGGGAAGCTCATCTGCATGCTCGTTGTCCTCATTGGGGTCTCGACCTGACTCCAGTTCGTCGTCGTAACCGACTTGAGTGGGCAAATGCTCACATTCGCTGGTGTTTGGCACGTTGGAGAGGTGTTCTCTTCACGGATGATGCGAAGGAGATGTGTTGCACTGCATGAGGCAAATGGTGGTCACACCAGATACTGACTGGTATCCCCCCCAATAAAACAAAACTGCACCTTTCAGAGTGGCCTTTTATTGTGGGCAGTATAAGGCACACCTGTGCACTAATCATGGTGTCTAATCAGCATCTTGGTATGGCACACCTGTGAAGTGGGATGGATTATCTCAGCAAAGGAGAAGTGCTCACTATCACAGATTTCGACTGGTTTGTGAACAATATTTGAGGGAAATGGTGATATTGTGTATGTGGAAAAAGTTTTAGATCTTTCAGTTCATCTCATACAAAATGGGAGCAAAACCAAAAGTGTTGCGTTTATATTTTTGTTGAGTATACATTAACATTTCCAAGTCACTGAATATGTCTTGGACTTCATTTGCAACAGTCATTATGAAATACAAACCGTATGGTACTGTGTGGTAAATCTGTCTGGTGTATAGGCAGCTCTCAAAAACTGAATGACTGTGCAAGAAGAAGACAAGTGAGGGAAGCCAGAAAGACAACTCTGCAGCAATTACAGGCTTCTGTGTCTGAATGGGGAAACTTGGCACACTGCATCTTTTGTCTGTGGCATCAGCAGTGACAGATTCACAGTGAGGATGAACAGAGAAAGAGTTTCATACAAGGAAACAGAACAAATCTAGGCTTGTTTCCTGTGTGGCATCTGACAAACTGAATTTTCACATCTTCTGAAGAAAATCCTTCTCTGTAGCACTCCACCATGAAGTTATATAGCTGGTGATGCACCAGACAAATGTTGCCACCTGTGGTGCAAAAACCAATGCATTCTGAGTGCTGGTCCCAAGCCTGGAGGAGGGTTTTATCAGCAAGGGCATGTGACATGACATGTTTTTGCAAAACAAACTTGCAGATCACAAATCAAATTTTGTGCTGGATCACCAGCAGGGGGCCGGCAAAATCTGTGCTTCTGTTGGGCGAAGAGGAACCAGAGGGGGAGAGCATGTACAAAGGCACGGAGAGAGGAGGAAGTTTAGAAGTATGCAAGTGAGAGTCAGAACTTTGAATCAAATCAAATCAATTTTATTTATATAGCGTCAAATCACAACAGTCACCCCAAGGCGCTTTATATTGTAAGGCAAAAGCCATACAATAATTACAGAAAAACCCCAACGGTCAAAACGACCCCCTATGAGCAAGCACTTGGCGACAGTGGGAAGGAAAACTCCCTTTTAACAGGAAGAAACCTCCAGCAGAACCAGGCTCAGGGAGGGGCAGTCTTCTGCTGGGACTGGTTGGGGCTGAGGGGAGAGAATCAGGAAAAAGACATGCTGTGGAAGAGAGCAGAGATCAATCACCAATGATTAAAAGCAGAGTGGTGCTTACAGAGCAAAAAGAGGTGAATAAAAAGAAACACTGGGTGCATCATGGGAAACCCCCCAGCTGTCTAAGTCTATAGCAGCATAACTAAAGGATGGTTCAGGGTCACCTGATCCAGTCCTAACTATAAGCTTTTTCAAAAGGAAAGTTTTAAGCTTAATCTTAAAAGTAGAGAGGGTGTCTGTCTCCCTAATCCGAATTGGGAGCTGGTTCCACAGGAGAGGAGCCTGAAAGCTGAAGGCTCTGCCTCCCATTCTACTCTTACAAACCCTAGGAACTACAAGTAAGCCTGCAGTCTGAGAGCGAAGTGCTATATTGGGGTGATATGGTACTATGAGGTCCCTAAGATAAGATGGGACCTGATTTTTCAAAACCTTATAAGTAAGAAGAAGAATTTTAAATTCTATTCTGGAATTAACAGGGAGCCAATGAAGAGAAGCCAATATGGGTGAAATATGCTGTCTCCTTCTAGTCCCTGTCAGTACTCTAGCTGCAGCATTTTGAATTAACTGAAGGCTTTTCAGGGAACTTTTAGGACAACCTGATAATAAGAGATAGAGATATTAGATATTAGAGATATTGCGCAAATGCAAAAAAGCAGTCCTACATATTTGCTTAATATGCGCATTGAAGGATGTATCCTGATCAAAAATGACTCCAAGATTTCTCACAGTATTACTGGAGGTCAGGGTAATGCCATCCAGAGTAAGGATCTGGTTAGACACCATGTTTCTAAGATTTGTGGGGCCAAGTACAATAACTTCAGTTTATCTGAATTTAAAAGCAGGAAATTAGAGGTCATCCATGTCTTTATGTCTGAAAGACATTCCTGCAGTTTAACTAATTGGTGTGTGTCCTCTGGCTTCATGGATAGATAAAGCTGGGTATCATCTGCGTAACAATGAAAATTTAAGCAATGCTTTCTAATAATACTGCCTAATGGAAGCATGTATAAAGTGAATAAAATCGGTCCTAGCACAGAACCTTGTGGAACTCCATAATTAACCTTAGTCCGTGAAGAAGATTCCCCATTTATATGAACAAATTGTAATCTATTAGATAAATACATATGATTCAAACCACTGCAGCGCAGTGCCTTTAATACCTATGGCATGCTCTAATCTCTGCAATAAAATTTTATGGTCAACAGTATCAAAAGCTGCACTGAGGTCTAACAGGACGAGCACAGAGATGAGTCCACTGTCTGAGGCCATAAGAAGATCATTTGTAACCTTCACTAATGCTGTTTCAGTACTATGATGAATTCTGAAACCTGACTGAAACTCTTCAAATAGACCACTCCTCTGCAGATGATCAGTTAGCTGTTTTACAACTACCCTTTCAAGAATTTTTGAGAGAAAAGGAAGGTTGGAGATTGGCCTATAATTAGCTAAGATAGCTGGGTCAAGTGATGGCTTTTTAAGTAATGGTTTAATTACTGCCACCTTAAAAGCCTGTGGTACATAGCCAACTAATAAAGATAGATTGATCATATTTAAGATCGAAGCATTAATTAACGGTAGGGCTTCCTTGAGCAGCCTGGTAGGAATGGGGTCTAATAGACATGTTGATGGTTTGGAGGAAGTGACTAATGAAAGTAACTCAGACAGAACAATCGGAGAGAAAGAGTCTAACCAAATACCAGCATTACTGAAAGCATTAGAACATAAAGATATGTCTTTGGGATGGTTATGAATAATTTTTTCTCTAATAGTTAAAATTTTATTTGCAAAGAAAGTCATGAAGTCATTACTAGTTAAAGTTAAAGGAATACTCGGCTCACTAGAGCTCTGACTCTTTGTCAGCCTGGCTACAGTGCTGAAAAGAAACCTGGGGTTGTTCTTATTTTCTTCAATTAGTGATGAGTAGTAAGATGTCCTAGCTTTATGGAGGGCTTTTTTATAGAGCAACAGACTCTTTTTCCAGGCTAAATGAAGATCTTCTAAATTAGTAAGATGCCATGTGAATGTTGTGACTGGTAAAAAGATGAAGCTCAATGATATGATTGAGAAGGGGAAGGTGTAGTGACACGGACCCACAACAGGAGGTGGTAATGAACGGACAATGGATGAGCCAAAAAATAACAATTTAATGTTGTGAATTGCACAACGGAATACAGACAATTGCAGTTGAGGAGTACAGTCAATCATACACAAGGTGACGTGTGGGCAGGCTCGAGGATAGAAGACGTCTGTCCAGAGAAGAGCCGGATCCCACACGGCTTCCACTGCCAACGGATCTGAAGAACACCGGAGCTGCCAAGTCCGTCTCCAGCTGTCAGACCAGGTACTGCTGGCAGAAACAGAAACAGTTAATGGTGGGTGTGTGAAGACACACCCAGTAATTGTTCCCTGAGTAGTTCCTCCAGGAGGGAGAACCTCCACCTCCAGATACAACGTCACCCGTGCAGCTCCTGTTGGTCTCTTTCCTGGATGGAGTGAGAGGCGAAGAACGTCGTCCTCTCACTGTCTGCCAATCCAGCCTCCGATAGAGCCCGCAGGAACACGGCTGCACACAGACCAATATATATTTAGACAACGATATCACAGCAGAGAAAGTTACCTTGTTCGGTAGCTGATTTCTCGGCGAGGAGGTGGAGTTGCAGTCCGGTCTTTGTAGTGATGGTGATGAGTGACAGCTGGTGCTGATAAGTGACAGCTGTCACTCCCAGCGGCTCCGACGCCCTCTCGTGCTTGGAGCCCGCACTCCAAGCAGGGCGCCATCTGGTGGTGGTGGGCCAGCAGTACCTCCTCTTCAGCGGCCCACACAACAGGACCCCCCCTCAACAGACACCTCCTGGCGCCCGACCAGGCTTGTCCGGGTGACGGGTGTAGAAGTCGGCCAGGAGGGCCGGGTCCAGGATGAAGCTCCTCTTCACCCAGGAGCGCTCTTTGGGTCCATAACCCTCCCAGTCCACCAGATACTGGAAACCCCGACCCTTTCGACCTGCAGGGGGATGTCCTTCGTGGATAGCCAAACCTCCTGCCCGGGCTGGTATGCAGGGGCCGGGGAACGCCGGCGGTCTGCATGGGCCTTAGCCCTCGTCCGGGCTCTGAGCAGGGCAGAGCGGGCGGTACGCCACACCCGACGGCACTTCCTCAGATGGGCCTGGACCGAGGGCACCCCGACCTCTCCCTCCACAAGCGGAAACAATGGGGGCTGGTACCCCAAACATACTTCGAACGGGGAGAGGCCGGTGGCAGATGAAACTTGGCTATTATGAGCATACTTGATCCAGGCCAGATGGTCACTCCAGGCCGTCGCGTGCGCGGAGGTCACTCAGCGGATGGCCTGCTCCAATTCCCGGTTCGCCCCACTCTGCCTGTCCATTCGTCTGGGGGTGGTACCCGGACGAGAGACTTACGGTGGCCCCCAGTTCCCTGCAGAAACTCCTCCAGACCTGGGAGGAGAACTGAGGACCACGGTCTGAGACAATGTCGGATGGAATCCCATGCAGACGCACGACGTGGTGGACCAGGAGGTCTGCAGTCTCCTGGGCCGTCGGGAGCTTCGGGAGGGCCACGAAGTGGGACGCCTTGGAGAACCGGTCCACTATCGTGAGGATGGTAGTCTTGCCCTGGGACGGCGGGAGGCCCGTGACAAAGTCCAGGCCGATGTGAGACCAGGGGCGATGAGGCACGGGCAGAGGCTGGAGTAGGCCTTGGGTCCTGTGATGGTCGGCTTTGCCCCTGGCGCAGGTGGTGCAGGCCTGGACGTACTCCCAGACATCGGCTTCCAGAGACGCCCACCAGAAGCGCTGCCGGACCACTGCCACGGTTCTTCGCACCCCTGGGTGGCAGGAGAGTTTAGAACCGTGACAGAAGTCAAGGACTGCAGCCCTGTCTTCTGGTGGGACGTACATCTTGTTCTTGGGTCCAGTCCCCGGGTCCGGGTTCCGTGTCAGGGCCTCCCGGACGGTCTTCTCCAGGTCCCAGGTAAGGGTGGCCACGACAGTGGACTCGGGGATGATGGTTTTCCGTTGGGTCTGACAGCTCGGTCCTGACTTCCTCCTCGTGTACCCGGGACAGGGTGTCAGACCGTTGGTTCTTCGTCCCGGGGCAGTATGTGATCTGAAAGTCAAAACGCCCGAAGAACAGTGACCAGCGGGCTTGCCTGGGATTCAGACGCTTGGCGGTCCGGATGTACTCCAGGTTCCGATGGTCCGTGAAAACCGTGAATGGTACCGAAGCTCCCTCCAACAGGTGTCTCCACTCCTCCAGAGCCTCCTTCACCGCAAGAAGTTCCCGATTGCCGACGTCATAGTTCCTTTCAGCCGGAGTCAACCTGCGGGAAAAGTAGGCACATGGGTGGAGAACCTTGTCGGACTCCCCGCTCTGGGATAGCATGGCTCCTATCCCTGAGTCAGAGGCATCCGCTTCGACTATAAACTGGCGTTTTGGATCGGGCTGCACCAGAACTGGCGCAGTCGAAAACCGGCATTTCAACTCCCTAAACGCGGCTTCGCACTGATCCGACCAGGTGAAGGGGACTTTTGTGGAGGTCAGGGCTGTCAGGGGGCTAACTACCTGACTGTAGCCTTTGAGGAACCTCCGGTAAAAATTAGCAAAACCGAGGAACTGCTGTAGTTTCCTACGGTTTGTTGGTTGGGGCCAATCTCTCACCGCCGCAATCTTGTCCGGATCAGGGGCGACGGAGTTGGAGGAGATAATAAACCCCAGGAAGGACAAAGAAGTACGGTGGAACTCGCACTTCTCGCCCTTCACAAACAGCCGGTTCTCCAACAACCGCTGCAGGACCTGACGTACATGTGTAACATGAGTCTCAGGATCCGGGGAAAAGATGAGTATATCGTCTAGATATACAAAGACAAACCAATGCAGGAAGTCTCGCAAGACATCATTTACCAAAGCTTGGAACGTTGCGGGGGCGTTAGTGAGGCCGAACGGCATGACCAGGTACTCAAAATGACCTAACGGGGTGTTAAATGCCGTCTTCCATTCGTCTCCCTTCTGGATCTGAACCAGGTGGTACGCATTCCTAAGATCCAGTTTTGTGAAAATTTGGGCTCCATGCAGGGGCGTGAACAGTGAATCTAACAGGGGTAGAGGGTATCGGTTGCGAACCGTGATCTCGTTCAGCCCCCTGTAATCAATGCATGGACGGAGTCCGCCGTCTTTCTTGCCCACAAAAAAGAAACCAGCACCCATCGGGGAGGTGGAGTTCCGGATCAGCCCGGCAGCTAACGAGTCCCGGATGTAGGTCTCCATTGATTCGCGTTCCGGACGTGAGAGGTTGTACAGCCTGCTGGACGGGTACTCAGCGCCCGGTATCAAATCAATGGCACAATCATACGGACGGTGCGGGGGAAGGGTGAGCGCCAGATCTTTGCTGAAAACGTCAGCAAGATCGTGGTACTCACATGGCACCGCCGTCAGATTGGGGGGGACTTTAACCTCCTCACTAGCTGTCACACCAGGCGGAACCGAGGATCCAAGACACTCCCGGTGGCAGGTTTTGCTCCACTGAGCCACAACCCCAGACGGCCAATCAATCCGGGGATTGTGCTTTATCATCCAAGGATAACCCAAAATCACACGGGAGGTAGAAGATGTTACATAAAACACAATCTCCTCCCTGTGATTACCAGACACCACCAATGTCACTGGTTGTGTCTGGTGTGTGATTAATGGAAGAAGGGTGCCATCTAGTGCCCATAACTTCAATGGTGAAGGTAGAGCCACTAGAGGGAGCCCAACTTCCCTTGCCCATCTGCTGTCCAGCAGATTCCCTTCCGACCCCGTGTCTACCAGTGCTGGGGCATGAAGGGTCAGATCCCCACTCAGGATCGTAACTGGGATGCGTGCGGATTTGCGGGGTTTCCCCGCGTGCATGTTATGGCCCACCCTTAGCCCAGTTTCTAAGGGCGGGCATTGTCGTTTAACCGCTTGGGGCAGTTCCTCTGTAGGTGCTCACTCGAGCCACAGAAAAAACACTCCCCGCGGGCCAGCCTCCGTTGTCTGTTATTTGATTTAACTTTGGCCCTGCTCGTGTCCATAGCTTCATCAGCAGGGGGAGCTGTTGCCACACGGGAGTCACGGGCTGTGGAGCGTGGGGAAGGCGGCACCCTTTCGGACCCGGAAGGAAGAGGGACGGCTCGTGCCCGGCCACGCCCCCCACCCTGCTCCCAACGGTGTTCCTCTAATCGGTTATCTAATCGTATAACCAGATCAACAAGCCCATCGAAATCCCGTGGTTCGTCCTTAGCCAGTAAATGCTCCTTCAGGACCAGAGACAGTCAATTTACGAAGGTGGCGCGGAGCGCAACGTTGTTCCAGCCGGACCTTGTTGCCACAATGCGGAAGCCGACTGCGTACTCCGCTGCACTCCGACGCCCCTGTCTGATTGACAGCAGCAAGTTAGAAGCAGATTTGCCTCTATGGGGGTGATCAAAAACCTGTTTGAACTCCCTCACAAACCTACAGCGCCGTAGCCCAGGCGCGTGCCTCTCCTCGAAGCAAATTTATTATGTAAACCACCCGGCTGGCGTCTGACTCGTACATGACGGGACGCTGTGAAAAGACGAGCGAGCACTGCATTAAGAAGTCCGCGCACGTCTCAACACAGCCTCCGTACGGCTCCGGAGGGCTTATGTAAGCTTCAGGGGATGGTGGGGGGGGGTCGTTGAACGACCAGCGGAATGTCTGATTCAGGCCTCCGGTCAGCAGGAGGAGGTGCTGCAGCAGCGCCATGAGCTTGCGCTTCCACCCGGGCGGTGAGAGCCTCCATCCTCCGATTGAGAATAACATTCTGCTCAGTGACTAAGTCCAACTGAGCAGTGAAAGCAGTTAAGATTTGCTGCAGCTCACCTAACACGTCTCCTGCTGACGCCTGTTCACCTCGCTCTTCCATTGGCTGTTCAAGCGATGGTTGACGCCCCTCAGGATCCATGACGTTGGCCGAAAAATCCTGTTGGGAAGGTGTAGTGACACGGACCCACAACAGGGGGCGGTAATAAACGGACAATGGATGAGCCAAAAAGTAACAATTTAATGTTGTGAATTGCACAACGGAATACAGACAATTGCAGTTGAGGAGTACAGTCAATCATACACAAGGTGACGTGTGGGCAGGCTCGAGGATAGAAGACGTCTGTCCAGAGAAGAGCCGGATCCCACACAGCTTCCACTGCCAATGGATCTGAAGAACACCGGAGCCGCCAAGTCCTGGGTCCCAGGTGGCCACCGTCTCCAGCTGTCAGACCAGGTACTGCTGGCAGAAACAGAAACAGTTAATGGTGGGTGTGTGAAGACACACCCAGTAATTGTTCCCTGAGTAGTTCCTCCAGGAGGGAGAACCTCCACCTCCAGATACAACGTCACCCGTGCAGCTCCTGTTGGTCTCTTTCCTGGATGGAGTGAGAGGCGAAGAACGTCGTCCTCTCACTGTCTGCCAATCCAGCCTCCGATAGAGCCCGCAGGAACACGGCTGCACACAGACCAATATATATTTAGACAACGATATCACAGCAGAGAAAGTTACCTTGTTCGGTAGCTGATTTCTCGGCGAGGAGGTGGAGTTGCAGTCCGGTCTTTGTAGTGATGGTGATGAGTGACAGCTGGTGCTGATAAGTGACAGCTGTCACTCCCAGCGGCTCCAACGCCCTCTCGTGCTTGGAGCCCGCACTCCAAGCAGGGCGCCATCTGGTGGTGGTGGGCCAGCAGTACCTCCTCTTCAGCGGCCCACACAACAGGACCCCCCCTCAACAGACACCTCCTGGCGCCCGACCAGGCTTGTCCGGGTGACGGGTGTAGAAGTCGGCCAGGAGGGCCGGGTCCAGGATGAAGCTCCTCTTCACCCAGGAGCGCTCTTTGGGTCCATAACCCTCCCAGTCCACCAGATACTGGAAACCCCGACCCTTTCGACCTGCAGGGGGATGTCCTTCGTGGATAGCCAAACCTCCTGCCCGGGCTGGTATGCAGGGGCCGGGGAACGCCGGCGGTCTGCATGGGCCTTAGCCCTCGTCCGGGCTCTGAGCAGGGCAGAGCGGGCGGTACGCCACACCCGACGGCACTTCCTCAGATGGGCCTGGACCGAGGGCACCCCGACCTCTCCCTCCACAAGCGGAAACAATGGGGGCTGGTACCCCAAACATACTTCGAACGGGGAGAGGCCGGTGGCAGATGAAACTTGGCTATTATGAGCGTACTTGATCCAGGCCAGATGGTCACTCCAGGCCGTTGCGTGCGCGGAGGTCACTCAGCGGATGGCCTGCTCCAATTCCCGGTTCGCCCACTCTGCCTGTCCATTCGTCTGGGGGTGGTACCCGGACGAGAGACTTACGGTGGCCCCCAGTTCCCTGCAGAAACTCCTCCAGACCTGGGAGGAGAACTGAGGACCACGGTCTGAGACAATGTCGGATGGAATCCCATGCAGACGCACGACGTGGTGGACCAGGAGGTCTGCAGTCTCCTGGGCCGTCGGGAGCTTCGGGAGGGCCACGAAGTGGGACGCCTTGGAGAACCGGTCCACTATCGTGAGGATGGTAGTCTTGCCCTGGGACGGCGGGAGGCCCGTGACAAAGTCCAGGCCGATGTGAGACCAGGGGCGATGAGGCACGGGCAGAGGCTGGAGTAGGCCTTGGGTCCTGTGATGGTCGGCTTTGCCCCTGGCGCAGGTGGTGCAGGCCTGGACGTACTCCCAGACATCGGCTTCCAGAGACGCCCACCAGAAGCGCTGCCGGACCACTGCCACGGTTCTTCGCACCCCTGGGTGGCAGGAGAGTTTAGAACCGTGACAGAAGTCAAGGACTGCAGCCCTGTCTTCTGGTGGGACGTACATCTTGTTCTTGGGTCCAGTCCCCGGGTCCGGGTTCCGTGTCAGGGCCTCCCGGACGGTCTTCTCCAGGTCCCAGGTAAGGGTGGCCACGACAGTGGACTCGGGGATGATGGTTTCCGTTGGGTCTGACAGCTCGGTCCTGACTTCCTCCTCGTGTACCCGGGACAGGGTGTCAGACCGTTGGTTCTTCGTCCCGGGGCAGTAT
The DNA here is from genome assembly GCF_902500255.1 of Thalassophryne amazonica. Lineage (NCBI taxonomy): Eukaryota > Metazoa > Chordata > Actinopteri > Batrachoidiformes > Batrachoididae > Thalassophryne > Thalassophryne amazonica. The sequence goes on from NC_047108.1 coordinate 42,420,100, forward strand.
GTGATCTGAAAGTCAAAACGCCCGAAGAACAGTGACCAGCGGGCTTGCCTGGGATTCAGACGCTTGGCGGTCCGGATGTACTCCAGGTTCCGATGGTCCGTGAAAACCGTGAATGGTACCGAAGCTCCCTCCAACAGGTGTCTCCACTCCTCCAGAGCCTCCTTCACCGCAAGAAGTTCCCGATTGCCGACGTCATAGTTCCTTTCAGCCGGAGTCAACCTGCGGGAAAAGTAGGCACATGGGTGGAGAACCTTGTCGGACTCCCCGCTCTGGGATAGCATGGCTCCTATCCCTGAGTCAGAGGCATCCGCTTCGACTATAAACTGGCGTTTTGGATCGGGCTGCACCAGAACTGGCGCAGTCGAAAACCGGCATTTCAACTCCCTAAACGCGGCTTCGCACTGATCCGACCAGGTGAAGGGGACTTTGTGGAGGTCAGGGCTGTCAGGGGGCTAACTACCTGACTGTAGCCTTTGAGGAACCTCCGGTAAAAATTAGCAAAACCGAGGAACTGCTGTAGTTTCCTACGGTTTGTTGGTTGGGGCCAATCTCTCACCGCCGCAATCTTGTCCGGATCAGGGGCGACGGAGTTGGAGGAGATAATAAACCCCAGGAAGGACAAAGAAGTACGGTGGAACTCGCACTTCTCGCCCTTCACAAACAGCCGGTTCTCCAACAACCGCTGCAGGACCTGACGTACATGTGTAACATGAGTCTCAGGATCCGGGGAAAAGATGAGTATATCGTCTAGATATACAAAGACAAACCAATGCAGGAAGTCTCACAAGACATCATTTACCAAAGCTTGGAACGTTGCGGGGGCGTTAGTGAGGCCGAACGGCATGACCAGGTACTCAAAATGACCTAACGGGGTGTTAAATGCCGTCTTCCATTCGTCTCCCTTCTGGATCTGAACCAGGTGGTACGCATTCCTAAGATCCAGTTTTGTGAAAATTTGGGCTCCATGCAGGGGCGTGAACAGTGAATCTAACAGGGGTAGAGGGTATCGGTTGCGAACCGTGATCTCGTTCAGCCCCCTGTAATCAATGCATGGACGGAGTCCGCCGTCTTTCTTGCCCACAAAAAAGAAACCAGCACCCATCGGGGAGGTGGAGTTCCGGATCAGCCCGGCAGCTAACGAGTCCCGGATGTAGGTCTCCATTGATTCGCGTTCCGGACGTGAGAGGTTGTACAGCCTGCTGGACGGGTACTCAGCGCCCGGTATCAAATCAATGGCACAATCATACGGACGGTGCGGGGGAAGGGTGAGTGCCAGATCTTTGCTGAAAACGTCAGCAAGATCGTGGTACTCACATGGCACCGCCGTCAGATTGGGGGGGACTTTAACCTCCTCACTAGCTGTCACACCAGGCGGAACCGAGGATCCAAGACACTCCCGGTGGCAGGTTTTGCTCCACTGAGCCACAACCCCAGACGGCCAATCAATCCGGGGATTGTGCTTTATCATCCAAGGATAACCCAAAATCACACGGGAGGTAGAAGATGTTACATAAACACAATCTCCTCCCTGTGATTACCAGACACCACCATGTCACTGGTTGTGTCTGGTGTGTGATTAATGGAAGAAGGGTGCCATCTAGTGCCCATAACTTCAATGGTGAAGGTAGAGCCACTAGAGGGAGCCCAACTTCCCTTGCCCATCTGCTGTCCAGCAGATTCCCTTCCGACCCCGTGTCTACCAGTGCTGGGGCATGAAGGGTCAGATCCCCACTCAGGATCGTAACTGGGATGCGTGCGGATTTGCGGGGTTTCCCGCGTGCATGTTATGGCCCACCCTTAGCCCAGTTTCTAAGGGCGGGCATTGTCGTTTAACCGCTTGGGGCAGTTCCTCTGTAGGTGCTCACTCGAGCCACAGAAAAAACACTCCCCGCGGGCCAGCCTCCGTTGTCTGTTATTTGATTTAACTTTGGCCCTGCTCGTGTCCATAGCTTCATCAGCAGGGGGAGCTGTTGCCACACGGGAGTCACGGGCTGTGGAGCGTGGGGAAGGCGGCACCCTTTCGGACCCGGAAGGAAGAGGGACGGCTCGTGCCCGGCCACGCCCCCCACCCTGCTCCCAACGGTGTTCCTCTAATCGGTTATCTAATCGTATAACCAGATCAACAAGCCCATCGAAATCCCGCGGTTCGTCCTTAGCCAGTAAATGCTCCTTCAGGACCAGAGACAGTCAATTTACGAAGGTGGCGCGGAGCGCAACGTTGTTCCAGCCGGACCTTGTTGCCACAATGCGGAAGTCGACTGCGTACTCCGCTGCACTCCGACGCCCCTGTCTGATTGACAGCAGCAAGTTAGAAGCAGATTCGCCTCTATGGGGGTGATCAAAAACCTGTTTGAACTCCTCACAAACCTACAGCGCCGTAGCCCAGGCGCGTGCCTCTCCTCGAAGCAAATTTATTATGTAAACCACCCGGCTGGCGTCTGACTCGTACATGACGGGACGCTGTGAAAAGACGAGCGAGCACTGCATTAAGAAGTCCGCGCACGTCTCAACACAGCCTCCGTACGGCTCCGGAGGGCTTATGTAAGCTTCAGGGGATGGTGGGGGGGGGGTCGTTGAACGACCAGCGGAATGTCTGATTCAGGCCTCCGGTCAGCAGGAGGAGGTGCTGCAGCAGCGCCATGAGCTTGCGCTTCCACCCGGGCGGTGAGAGCCTCCATCCTCCGATTGAGAATAACATTCTGCTCAGTGACTAAGTCCAACCGAGCAGTGAAAGCGGTTAAGATTTGCTGCAGCTCACCTAACACGTCTCCTGCTGACGCCTGTTCACCTCGCTCTTCCATTGGCTGTTCAAGCGATGGTTGACGCCCCTCAGGATCCATGACGTTGGCCGAAAAATCCTGTTGGGAAGGTGTAGTGACACGGACCCACAACAGGGGGCGGTAATAAACGGACAATGGATGAGCCAAAAAGTAACAATTTAATGTTGTGAATTGCACAACGGAATACAGACAATTGCAGTTGAGGAGTACAGTCAATCATACACAAGGTGACGTGTGGGCAGGCTCGAGGATAGAAGACGTCTGTCCAGAGAAGAGCCGGATCCCACACAGCTTCCACTGCCAATGGATCTGAAGAACACCGGAGCCGCCAAGTCCTGGGTCCCAGGTGGCCACCGTCTCCAGCTGTCAGACCAGGTACTGCTGGCAGAAACAGAAACAGTTAATGGTGGGTGTGTGAAGACACACCCAGTAATTGTTCCCTGAGTATTTCCTCCGGGAGGGAGAACCTCCACCTCCAGATACAGCGTCACCCGTGCAGCTCCTGTTGGTCTCTTTCCTGGATGGAGTGAGAGGCGAAGAACGTCGTCCTCTCACTGTCTGCCAATCCAGCCTCCGATAGAGACCGCAGGAACACGGCTGCACACAGACCAATATATATTTAGACAACGATATCACAGCAGAGAAAGTTACCTTGTTCGGTAGCTGATTTCTCGGCGAGGAGGTGGAGTTGCAGTCCGGTCTTTGTAGTGATGGTGATGAGTGACAGCTGGTGCTGATAAGCGACAGCTGTCACTCCCAGTGGCTCCAACGCCCTCTCGTGCTTGGAGCCCGCACTCCAAGCAGGGCGCCATCTGGTGGTGGTGGGCCAGCAGTACCTCCTCTTCAGCGGCCCACACAACAAGAAAGGTCAATATACTGTGATATAAAAGGCCAAGTGGAAAGGAAATCAGGCCAAGAAAATCACACGTGACAGACAGTCAGACAAGTCTCCAGAGATGAGTTCCAAAAATCAAAGGTGGTTTATTCATAACAGTTGAGCATAACCAAGACAGGAGTGGGAAAGTTCCTAACAGAATACACTCAGCCTGACTCAGGGTGAGGACAAACAGGTCACAAATAAATGTGGGGAAGTCACTCAAAGTAACAACTAAAACTCAGAGACTGAATAAAGAGGTGCACAAACACGGCTGCTGACAAAGAGGAGTGGAAACCAAACTGATACTCATAACCATACAACAATCCGGAACAGAAAACATGAATGAAAGGCAATGGACCCGCAAAGCAAAGACGAAACACAAGTGACAATAGACAGCCAAATCATACGGCAGGTGTAATTACAGAAGACCAGAGACATGAATAAACTGAACACAAGAGGGCGGCATACTAAGACAAATACATCAAATACTGCAAACATGACTGCAGTGAGTAGAGAAAATCATAAGGTATATAATAAATAATTATAATAAGGTAATAAAAACCGAAAGTCACATGAAGTAACCAAAAACCAGACAACACAGAAGCTCAAAGACGGAGACAGATTGTGCACCAAGAATCCAAACACATTAACCAAATACCACGGGCGAGGAACCTGAGAGAGGAGGCAATGCATCAAACCATATCCCATAACAGACTCAGACCAGAAAACAGACCACAAACAATCAAGACAGGGACAGGGGACTGAGGAGTGTGACGTGAAGGAGACCTCCCGCGGGGGACACTCCCACATCCACATGAGACAGAGGGGATCCACAGACACACACACTTATAGCTCTCACATACCACACACGCACACAGAATGGATTCACAGGCACACACATGAACAGAAACATGCCTGCTCACACACACAGAGTGGACACACACATTGCATGGAGAGGTCCGCATACTCACACATTCTCACAGTGACAGGAGCCTATGATAAGATGATACAGGGACACAGCTGACAAGTGAGGGGTACAGAAGACTCAGAGGACAGACATGACCCAAAATCAAATAAAACCCCAGAGCAGACGGACCCACAACAGTTGAGATGGTTTGGACTTTGGACATATGCAGAGGAGGAATGTAAGGATGCTGAGGATGGAGCCATCCGGCAGGGGGAGAAGAGGAAGGTGAAAGAGTATGTGTATGGATGTAATGAGGGAGAACATGCAGGTGGCTGATGTGACAGAAGCTGCAGATGACAGGCTGAGATGCAGACTTATGATCTGCTATAGTAACCCATGATGGAAGCAACCTAAAGAATAAAAATATAAACAATGCTAAAATATCCTCAGCCATATGAGCATTGTCTTCTTTATAATTTGCAGTTGTTTAATTGGTATCCCAGTGCAAAGTGTGTGTGTATATGTATATATAATACGAGGTCGGTTGCATCATTTGCTTGTAAGCAGTCTTTGTGTGAGGATGGGTGTAGTCTCTCGTCGTTTTTTCTTTGCAAGGAAATGGCGGAACGACTGGAGCAGTGCGACTGCATCAAATTTTGCCAGAAACTGGGCGACAGCCAGGTGGAAACCATTCAGATTATTCAGACGGCTTTTGGTGACGATGCTATGGGCATCACACAGATTAAGGAGCGGTACAACCGGTTTAAAGACGGCCGCACAACAGTGGAGAGCGAGCCACGCTCCGGGTGGCCATCAACATGCTGAAATGACCAGATCATTTCCAAAGAGAACGCTGTGGTGATCCGAGAAATTGCGGAAGAGGTGGACATCAGCACTTTTTCGGCACATTCCACTGTGACAGAAGATTTTGCCATGAAAAGAGTTGCAGTGAAATGCATCGGCACGAAGCTGATGGCGCAGCAAAAGCGCCACCGTGATGAAGTCTCACAGGACATGTTGTGACATGCTCACCTCGTCCGCAATTTCTCGGATAGTCACACGACTGAAAAGCCCCGAAAGCCGTCTGAATCTTCTGAATGGTGGAAGAGCTGGGCATGTCACAACATGTCCTGTGAGGCTTCAACACGAATGCGCTTTTGCTGCACCATCAGCTTCGTGCCGATGAATTTCGCTGCAACTCTTTTCATGGCCAAATTTTCTGTCACAGTGGAATGTGCTGAAAAAGTGCTGATGTCCACCTCTTCCGCAATTTCTCGGATAGTCACACGACGGTCCTGCATCACCACAGCGTTCACTTTGGAAATGATCTGGTCATTTCAGCATGTTGATGGCCGCCCGGAGCTGTCACCCAGTTTCTGGCTAAATTTGATGCAGTCGCGCTGCTCCAGTCATTCCGCCATTTCCTTGCAAAGAAAAAACGATGAGAGACTCCACCCATTCTCACACAAAGGCTGCTTACAAGCAAATGATGTAACCGACAGGCGTGAAAAAATTCACGCATGCGCACGAAGGTTCAAGGCTTGCTCAAGCAAGCATATGTGATTCAAATCCATCAGGTTTTTGAAAAAAATAAAAAGGTCGGATACTTTTCTAACAGACCTCGTATATACACACACTTTTGCATCACTACTCTTAGCTTCATAGTGGAGTAGAGCAAAGAAGGATTTTCTTTCACCAAAACAGATCAAATCCAGGCTTGCATCTCAGACGTACCTTCTGGCAATTTGTAGCTAAACTTTCAGGTCTTCTTTTTAAGAAAATCCTCCTCTATACCACTTCATCATGAAGATAGATAACTGGTGACACAAAATGCAAAGATTGCACCGTGCATAATTTCTCCAATTACAGCCACGTAAGCCTGTAACTTCTTCTGGGGTGTCTTGGTGGCTTTCCTCACTCTTCTACTTGCACAGTCACTAGTTTTTGAGAGCTGTCTACTCCATGCAGATTTACCATAGAGTGCCATATTGTTTGTATTTCTTTGTAACTGATGTAAATAAATTCCGAAACATATTCAGTGGCAGCTTTACCATTAGAGAGCCTCGACCACACCTACCACAAAAGACACCAAGCTGTCATTGATGTTAAAGGGGACAATACACAGTATTAAGAACAGGGGTATGTAAACTTTTGATCAGTTTCATTTGGGTAGTTTTCTTGTCATTTTGATTTAAAAAAAGGAAACACAGTTGTTTGACAATAAATGGCTTCACCCAACCACTAACCATGAGTGAAAAAAAAAGGTTTGTGTTGTCATTCATATTCTCTTAAAAATGGCCAAAAAAGCAAACATTCTGGCAGGGTATGTAAACTTTTGAGCACAACTGTCAGTGGTGGGCACAGATAACCAAAAAAATTAACTTCGATAACAGATAATCAGATAACTGAAAAGTTATATTTGATAAAGATAAACCACCCAAAAATGTATCGGAAGTTACAGATAATTGATAAATTCCAGTATTAGCTCTGGTACATTTGCAATTACTAAGAAGCTGAAATTGACTTTTAACACAATCGCTTTTGAAAGCATCAAAAGTGACAAAAGACCCAAAGAATAAGCCAGTATTTCCATGTTTGATCAAGCTGCACAGAAGAATCCTGAGAGCACCCACAAAATGAGCTTTCTACTAATCCTAAGGCTCTGGTCAGGCGGAGGTCTTGAAAAATAAAGTCATACTAACTTATGGTTTTGTGAAAATACTGATAGAGTAACTCCATTAATGTCAATTCTGTCATTTGTACAAAGTTAAAATATAACATATATCTTTTAATGTTCAATAATGCACTAATTCTGAGGTTTTGTAACAAACACAGACTGCAAAGCATTCTGGGTAAAAGTGCCTCTGCTAAACACTGATTGGTTCAGTCATTCATTATGTAAACCAACACGTTAATGTGACGTGTGTCGTGTGTTGGTTTAAAGATAAATGTGCTTTTGTAAAATATTCCATTTTTATTTGTAAAAACAGGCATTTTTACGGAGCCCTGGAAGTGTCATCGCAAAATGTTTTGCATGTGGAGAGAATGTTTGATGATGTGTGCACGTTTTATGATGTTGTAAAACATGCACTCAATATTAGTAAGTAAGTAAGTAAATTTATTTATATAGTGCCTTTCACAGACATAAGTCACAAAGCACTTCACAGGTTAAAATGCAATAATAAAAACATAGATAAACAAAGGACAAGGTTAACAATTGGTCAGTTCTGAAAAGCCTTATCTTGACACATAAATGTTGGCTTTACACTGTGCGTGTTTTGGCCATTTTTCAGATGATTTTTCATTCGTGCAAGAATTTTTTGGACCGAGTTTCAGGTTAATCGCGCGTCCTGCATCGTGTAGTGGAGTAACAAGCTTTAACATCTCACGACCACCTCCTGCTGCTGAAGAGCTACAAAGCATCCAACCGCAGAGCTGTCTTGTAATGTTTTTTTGTTGTTGTTGTTGTTGTTTTGTTTTTTAACTTAATTTGTAAAAAAAAAAAAAAAGCCATTTGCAAAGCCAAAAAGTTGATTTGACTACCATCTGATATAACGGGTCAAAATAAATAGAACACTGCCATCTACTGGTGCCCAGATGCTTAGTACTTTGGGCGAATACTGCCATGAACACTACTGGCCAGTAGATGGCAGTAACGGCCTTGAAAACTTGCCAAACAAAATTCCAAATAATCCGTCTGCTACATTTAAGATGCGTGGAATTTAAACACAAATATAATAACATCTATACACCCAGAGAATATATTTACGAGAGTTTTAGGCACTAGAGTTTAATGCTGTTATCGGATTATCGGAAGTGTGCCCACCACTGACAACTGTGTATCTTCTTCGTCTTTTGGTTGTTCCCATTAGGGATCGCCACAGCAGATCAATCATTTCCATCTCACCCTGTCCTCTGTATCCTCCTCTGTCACACCAACCACCTGCATGTCCTCCTTCAGCACATCCATAAACCTCTTCTTTGGCCTCCCTCTTCTCCTCCTGCCTGGTGGCTCCATCCTCAGCATCCTTCTCCCTGTATACCCTGGGTCCCTCCTCTGCACATGTCCAAACCATCTCAATCTCGCCTCTCTGACTTTGTCTCCAAACCGTCCCACCTGAGCTGTCCCTCTGATATGTTCATTCCTAATCTTGTCCATTCTTGTCACTCCCAAAGAGAATCTCAACATCTTCAGCTCTGCCATCTTCTGCTCTGCCACCTCCAGATCTGCCACCTGTCTTTTTGTTAGTGCCACCGTCTCTAAGCCGTACAACATAGCTGGTCTCACTACTGTCTTGTAAACTTTCCCCTTCACTCTTGCTGATATTCTTCGGTCACAGATCACTCCTGCCACCTTTCTCCACCCACTCAACCCTGCCTGCACTTTCTTCTTCACCTCTTTACCACACTCTCCATTACTTTGAACAGTTGACCCCAAATATTTAAACTCATCTACTTTCACCACTTCTACTCCTTGTAACTGCACTATTCCACTGGGCTCCCTCCCATTCACACACATGTACTCAGTCTTGCTTCTACTGACTTTCATTCCTCTTCTCTCCAAAGCATATCTCCACCTCTCCAGACTAGACTCAACTTGCTCTCTACTCTCACTACAGATCACAATGTCATCTGCAAACATCATAGTCCATGGGGACTCCTGTCTGATCTCATCCGTCAACCTGTCCATCACCACTGCAAACAAGAAAGGGCTCAGAGCTGATCCCTGGTGTAATCCCACCTCCACCTTGAATGAGTCTGTCATTCCGACTGCCACACTGTCACACTATTCTTGTACATGTCCTGCACTACGCTAACATACTTCTCTGCCACTCCAGACTTCCTCATACAATACCACAGCTCTTCTTTTGGCACCCTGTCATAAGCTTTTTCTAAGTCCACAAACACACAATGTAACTCTTTCTGGCCTTCTCTGTATTTCTCCAACAGTATTCTCAGAGCTAACATTGCATCTGTACTGCTCTTTCTCAGCATGAAACCATATTGCTGCTCACAGATCTTCACCTGTTTTCTAAGCCTAGCTTCTACTACTCTTTCTCATAACTTCATGCTGTGGCTGATCAACTTTATGCCTCTGTAGTTACTGTAGCTCTGCACATCACCCTTGTTCTTGAAAATAGGAACCAGCACACTTCGTCTCCACTCCTCAGGCACCCTCTTACTTTCCAAGATTTTATTAAACAATCTGGTTAGAAACTCTACTGCCATCTCTCCTAGACATTTCCATGCCTCCACTGGAATATCATCTGGACCAACTGCCTTTCCACTCTTCATCCCCTTCATAGCAGCCCTCACTTCTTCCTTACTAATCTCTTGTACTTCCTGATTTACTCTCACCACATCATCCAGCCTTTTCTCTTACTCATTTTCTTTATTCATCAGCTCTTCAAAATATTCCCTCCACCTTCTCAGCACACACTCCTCACTTGTCAGCACATTACCATGTGCATCTTTTACCACCATAACCTGCTGCACATCCTTTCCAGCTCTGTCCCTTTGTCTGGCCATATATATATATATATATTCTTTTGGGATGCGTGGTGTTCTTGTTCCACTAATAAAGTAAAACATTATTAAAATAAAGAAATAAAGAAATAAAACTTAGTTACTAACTCGGTTACATTTTGGGAAAAATAACTAGTAACCATAACTAATTACTTAAAATGGTGTGCCCAACACTGGTTATTTCATACTACCTAGCCATGACTGAAGTATGTATGAGAAGTCAGCAAACAAGTAGTAGAGATGCAATTCAGATGTACTATATCACCACCATCTTTCCTGTCCTTTGACCCTGATGAGGCCTATGCACATTCCCATGTATGCCACAAAAATTTATATTTTGCAACACCAGAGTTTTTAAAACTGCTCCTGATGATCAAACACCTGTTATGATCAATATGATTGAATCCAAATGTCAAATCAAATCAGATCAGTTTTATTTATATAGCGCCAAATCACAACAAACAGTTGCCCCAAGGCGCTTTATATTGCAAGGCAAAGCCATACAATAATTACGGAAAACCCCAACGGTCAAAACGACCCCCTGTGAGCAAGCACTTGGCGACAGTGGGAAGGAAAAACTCCCTTTTAACAGGAAGAAACCTCCAGCAGAACCAGGCTCAGGGAGGGGCAGTCTTCTGCTGGGACTGGTTGGGGCTGAGGGAGAGAACCAGGAAAAAGACATGCTGTGGAGGGGAGCAGAGATCAATCACTAATGATTAAATGCAGAGTGGTGCATACAGAGCAAAAAGAGAAAGAAACAGTGCATCATGGGAACCCCCCAGCAGTCTAAGTCTATAGCAGCATAACTAAGGGATGGTTCAGGGTCACCTGATCCAGCCCTAACTATAAGCTTTAGCAAAAAGGAAAGTTTTAAGCCTAATCTTAAAAGTACAGAGGGTGTCTGTCTCCCTGATCCGAATTGGGAGCTGGTTCCAGAGGAGAGGAGCCTGAAAGCTGAAGGCTCTGCCTCCCATTCTACTCTTACAAACCCTAGGAACTACAAGTAAGCCTGCAGTCTGAGAGCGAAGCGCTCTATTGGGGTGATATGGTACTATGAGGTCCCTAAGATAAGATGGGACCTGATTATTCAAAACCTTATAAGTAAGAAGAAGAATTTTAAATTCTATTCTAGAATTAACAGGAAGCCAATGAAGAGAGGCCAATATTGGTGAGATATGCTCTCTCCTTCTAGTCCCTGTCAGTACTCTAGCTGCAGCATTTTGAATTAACTGAAGGCTTTTCAGGGAACTTTTAGGACAACCTGATAATAATGAATTACAATAGTCCAGCCTAGAGGAAATAAATGCATGAATTAGTTTTTCAGCATCACTCTGAGACAAGACCTTTCTAATTTTAGAGATATTGCGCAAATGCAAAAAAGCAATCCTACATATTTTTAATATGCGCATTGAATGACATATCCTGATCAAAAATGACTCCAAGATTTCTCACAGTATGACTAGAGGTCAGGGTCATGCCATCCAGAGTAAGGATCTGGTTAGACACCATGTTTCTAAGATTTGTGGGGCCAAGTACAATAACTTCAGGTTTATCTGAGTTTAAAAGCAGGAAATTAGAGGTCATCCATGTCTTTATGTCTGTAAGACAATCCTGCAGTTTAGCTAATTGGTGTGTGTCCTCTGGCTTCATGGATAGATAAAGCTGGGTATCATCTGCGTAACAATGAAAATTTAAGCAATGCTGTCTAATAATACTGCCTAAGGGAAGCATGTATAAAGTGAATAAAATTGGTCCTAGCACAGAACCTTGTGGAACTCCATAATTAACCTTAGACAGTGAAGAAGATTCCCCATTTACATGAACAAATTGTAATCTATTAGATAAATATGATTCAAACCACCGCAGCGCAGTGCCTTTAATACCTATGGCATGCTCTAATCTCTGTAAGATCATTTGTAAGCTTCATTAATGCTGTTTCTGTACTATGATGAATTCTAAACCCTGACTGAAACTCTTCAAATAGACCATTCCTCTGCAGATGATCAGTTAGCTGTTTTACAACTACCCTTTCAAGAATTTTTGAGAGAAAAGGAAGGTTGGAGATTGGCCTATAATTAGCTAAGATAGCTTTGTCAAGTGATGGCTTTTTAAGTAATGGTTTAATTACTGCCACCTTAAAAGCCTGTGGTACATAGCCAACTAATAAAGATAGATTGATCATATTTAAGATCGAAACATTAATTAATGGTAGGGCTTCCTTGAGCAGCCTGGTAGGAATGGGGTTTAATAGACATGTTGATGGTCTGGAGGAAGTAACTAATGAAAATAACTCAGACAGAACAATCGGAGAGAAAGAGTCTAACCAAATACTGGCATCACTGAAAGCAGCCAAAGAGAACGATATGTCTTTGGGATGGTTATGAGTAATTTTTTCTCTAATAGTTAAAATTTTATTAGCAAAGAAAGTCATGAAGTCATTACTAGTTAAAGTTAAAGGAATACTCGGCTCAATAGAGCTCTTACTCTTTGTCAGCCTGGCTACAGTGCTGAAAAGAAACCTGGGGTTGTTCTTATTTTCTTCAATTAGTGATGAGTAGTAAGATGTCCTAGCTTTACTGAGGGCTTTTTTATAGAGCAACAAACTCTTTTTCCAGGCTAAGTGAAGATCTTCTAAATTAGTGAGACGCCATTTCCTCTCCAACTTACGGGTTATCTGCTTTAAGCTGCGAGTTTGTGAGTTATACCACGGAGTCAGGCACTTCTGATTTAAGGCTCTCTTTTTCAGAGGAGCTACAGCATCCAAAGTTGTCCTCAGTGAGGATATAAAACTATTGACGAGTTAATCTATCTCACTCATAGAGTTTAGGTAGCTACTCTGCCCTGTGTTGGTATATGGCATTTGAGAACATCAAGAAGGAATCATATCCTTAAACCTAGTTACAGCGCTTTCTGAAAGACTTCTACTGTAATGAAACTTATTCCCCACTGCTGGGTAGTCCATCAGAGTAAATGTAAATGTTATTAAGAAATGATCAGACAAAAGGGGGTTTTCAGGGAATACTGTTAAGTCTTCAATTTCCATACCATAAGTCAGAACAAGATCTAAGGTATGATTAAAGTGGCGGGTGGACTCATTTACATTTTGAGCAAAGCCAATCGAGTCTAACAATAGATTAAATGCAGTGTTGAGGCTGTCATTCTCAGCATCTGTGTGGATGTTAAAATTGCCCACTATAATTATCTTATCTGAGCTAAGCACTAAGTCAGACAAAAGGTCCGAAAATTCACAGAGAAACTCACAGTAACGACCAGGTGGATGATAGATAACAACAACTAAAACTGGTTTTTGGGACTTCCGATTTGGATGGACAAGACTAAGAGTCAAGCTTTCAAATGAATTAAAGCTCTGTCTGGGTTTTTGATTAATTAATAAGCTGGAGTGGAAGATTGCTGCTAATCCTCCGCCTCGGCCCGTGCTACGAGCATTCTGGCTGTTAGTGTGACTCGGGGGTGTTGACTCATTTAAACTAACATATTCATCCTGCTGTAACCAGGTTTCTGTAAGGCAGAATAAATCAATATGTTGATCAATTATTATATAATTTACTAACAGGGACTTAGAAGAGAGAGATCTAATGTTTAATAGACCACATTTAACTGTTTTAGTCTATGGTGCAGTTGAAGGTGCTATATTATTTTTTCTTTTTAAATTTTTATGCTTAAATAGATTTTTGCTGGTTATTGGTGGTCTGGGAGCAGGCACTGTCTCTACGGGGATGGGGTAATGAGGGGATGGCAGGGGGAGAGAAGCTGCAGAGAGGTGTGTAAGACTACAACTCTGCTTCCTGGTCCCAACCCTGGATAGTCACAGTTTGGAGGATTTAAGAAAATTGGCCAGATTTCTAGAAATGAGAGCTGTTGGGGAAAGTGTAGTGACACGGACCCACAACAGGGGCGCAAATGAACGGTCAATAGATGAGCCAAAAGGTAACAATTTAATGTTGTGAATGTGCACAACGAATATACAGACAATCTCAGAATCTGATAGCAGTCAATCCACAAAAGTGACGTGTGGGCAGGCTCGAGGATAGAAGACGTCTGTCCTGAGAAGAGCCGGAACCACACGATTTCCACCGCCACAGAACCCGGTGAATACTGGAGCCGCCAAGTCCCGAATTCCCAGGTGATCACCGTCCCCGACTGTCGGATCTGGTACTGCTGGCGAGGAGCACAAACAGTGAGACGTGGGTGTGTGCACACCCAGTAACAAAAACAGTCAGAAGGTGGAAAGTCACCTCCACCTCTAATACACACTCATGTAGCTCCTGTCAAACACTTATCTGGTTGGGGTGTGAAGCGAAGCCGTCGCGGATTACGCCAACCTCACTGATAAGGCACTCCACAGGAAAGCAGCTGCAAATTGAATTCAGACTAGGACACAGTTAGTTTCTGGCTGAGGATATTACCTTCACAGGTAGATGATATCTCGGCAACGAGGTGGAGATGACGTCCGGTCTTTATGGAGTGAGATGATGAAGTGTAGATGGGTGACAGCTGTTACCCCCGGCTGTGTCCGTGGCGGCAGCGCCCTCTCGTGCCTGAAGCCCGCACTTCAGGCAGGGCGCCCTGTGGTGTTGGGCCAGCAGTACCTCCGCTTCTGGCAGCCCACACAACAGGACCCCCCCCTCAACCCCTCGACCCGGCTTATCCGGGTGACGGCGGTAGAAATCGGCCAGGAGGGCCGGATCCAGGATGAAGCTCCTCTTCACCCAGGAGCGTTCTTCGGGTCCATACCCCTCCCAGTCCACCAAATACTGGAACCCCCGGCCCATCCGACTGACGTCCAGGAGCCGGCGCACCGTCCAAGCCGGCTCCCCGTCGATGATCCGGGCAGGAGGCGGCGCCGGTCCGGGAGCACAGAGGGGTGAGGTGTGGTGAGGTTTGATTCTTGACACATGAAAAACCGGGTGGATCCGCAGTGAAGCTGGGAGTCGGAGCTTCACTGCGGCAGGACTGAGGATTTTGAGGATCTTGTATGGTCCAATGTACCTGTCCTTGAGCTTCAGGGAGTCCACCTGGAGGGGGATGTCCTTCGTGGATAGCCACACCTCACACAGCGCAGGGCTTGCTCCAATTCCTGATTGGCCCGTTCCACCTGTCCATTGGTCTGCGGGTGATACCCGGACGAGAGGCTCACGGTGGCCCCCAGTTCCCGGCAGAAGCTCCTCCAGACGTGTGAGGAAAACTGGGGACCACGATCAGAGACGATGTCGGTGGGTATCCCATGCAGACGGACGACATGGTGGACCAGAAGGTCTGCAGTCTCCTGGGCCGTGGGGAGCTTCGGGAGGGCCACGAAGTGGGCCGCCTTGGAGAATCGGTCCACTATTGTGAGGATGGTGGTGTTGCCCTGGGATGGCGGGAGGCCCGTGACAAAATCCAGACCGATGTGGGACCAGGGGCTATGAGGCACAGGAAGTGGCTGAAGAAGTCCCTGTGCCTTCTGGTGGTCTGCCTTGCCCCTGGCACAGGTAGTGCAGGCCTGGATATATTCCCGGACGTCGGCCTCCAGGGACGCCCACCAGAAGCGCTGCCGGACCACTGCCACGGTCCTTCGCACCCCCGGATGACAGGAGAGCTTAGAACCGTGACAGAAATCCAAGACAGCAGCCCTGGCCTCAGGTGGGACGTAGAGTTTGTTCTTCGGCCCAGTTCCGGCGTCTGGGCTCCGTGCCAGGGCCTCCCGGACGGTCTTCTCCACGTCCCAGGTGAGGGTGGCCACGACAGTGGACTCCGGAATGATGGGCTCCGGTGGATCCGACAGCTCAGTCTTGACCTCATCTTCATGCACCCGGGACAAGGCATCCGATCTCTGGTTCTTGGTCCCGGGGCGGTAGGTGATTCGGAAGTCAAAACCCCCGAAGAACAGTGACCAGCGGGCTTGCCTGGGGTTCAGCCGCTTGGCGGTCCTGATATACTCCAGGTTTCGATGGTCAGTGAAAACCGTGAACGGCACAGACGCTCCCTCCAACAGGTGTCTCCACTCCTCAAGAGCCTCTTTCACCGCAAGGAGTTCTCGATTGCCGACGTCATAGTTCCGTTCAGCTGGGGTCAACCTGTGAGAAAGGTAGGCACACGGGTGAAGAACCTTATCGGTCTCTCCGCTCTGGGATAGCACGGCTCCTATCCCTGAGTCAGAGGCGTCCACTTCAACCACAAACTGGCGGCCAGGGTCGGGCTGCACCAGAACTGGTGCAGACGAGAACCGGCGTTTCAACTCCTTGAACGCGGCTTCGCACTGATCCGACCAGGTGAAGGGGACTTTTGGAGAGGTCAGAGCTGTCAGGGGGCTAACTACCTGACTGTAGCCCTTAATGAACCTCCTGTAGAAATTCGCAAAGCCGAGGAACTGTTGCAGCTTCCTACGGCTTGTTGGTTGGGGCCAATCTCTCACCGCCACAACCTTGGCCAGATCAGGGGCGACGGAGTTGGAGGAGATGATGAACCCCAGGAAGGACAAAGAGGTGCGGTGAAACTCACACTTCTCATCCTTCACAAACAGCCGGTTCTCCAACAACCGCTGCAGGACCTGACATACATGCTGGACATGAGTCTCAGGGTCCGGGGAAAAGATGAGTATGTCATCCAGATATACGAAGACGAATCAGTGCAGGAAGTCCCGCAAGACGTCGTTTACCAATGCTTGGAACGTTGCGGGGGCGTTAGTGAGGCCGAACGGCATGACCAGGTACTCAGAATGACCTAATGCGGTGTTGAATGCCGTCTTCCATTCGTCTCCCTTCCGGATCCGAACCAGGTGGTACGCATTCCTAAGGTCCAGTTTGGTGAAAATTTGGGCTCCATGCAGGGTGTGAACACTGAATCCAACATGGGTAAAGAGTATCGATTCCGAACCGTTATGTCATTCAGCCCCCTGTAATCAATGCATGGACGGAGTCTGCCATCTTTCTTGCCCACAAAAAAGAAACCTGCACCCATTGGGGAGGTGGAATTCTGGATCAACCCAGCAGCTAATGAGTCTCGGATGTAGGTCTCCATTGATTCGCGCTCGGGACGTGAGAGGTTGTACAGCCTGCTGGACGGGAACTCAACGCCCGGGACCAAATCAATGGCACAATCGTATGGACGGTGCAGGGGAAGGGTGAGCGCCAGATCCTGGCTGAAGACGTCAGCAAGATCGTGGTAGTCAACCGGCACCGCCGTCAGATTGGGAGGGACTTTAACCTCCTCCTTAGCGTTTACACCGGGAGGAACCGAGGATCCTAAACAATTCCGGTGGCAGGTTTCGCTCCACTGAGCCACAACCCAAGACAGCCAATCAATCCGGGGATTGTGTTTAATCATCCATGGGAAGCCCAAAATCACGCGGGAGGTAGAAGGAGTTACAAAAAACTCAATCTCCTCCCGGTGATTCCCAGACACTACCAGGGTTACAGGTAGTGTCTTGTGTGTGATAAAAGGGAGAAGAGTGCCATCTAGTGCTCGCACCTTCACTGGGGAAAAAAGCGCCACTAGAGGGAGCCCTACCTCCCTTGCCCATCTGCTATCCAGCAGATTCCCTTCTGACCCCGTGTCCACCAGTGCTGGGGCTTGAAGGGTTAAATATCCAGCAGATACCCTTCTGACCCCGTGTCCACCAGTGCTGGGGCTTGAAGGGTTAAATCCCCGCTCAGGATTGTAACTGGGAGTCGTGTTGAAAGATGAGTATGACCCACGTGAATGTTTTGACCCCCCCTCAGCCCAGTCTCTAAGGGCGGGCGTTTGTGTTTTGACCGTTTGAGGCAGTCTCTCTGCTGATGCTCACTCGAGCCGCAGTGAAAGCACTCCCCACGGACCAGCCTCCTTTGTCTGAATGTCAGCAGGGGGGAGCTGTAGCCACACAGAGCGCTGTGGCTGTGGAGCGTGGGGAAGACGGCTCCCTTTCGGACCCGGGAGGAAGAGGGACGGCTTGCGCCTGACCGCGCCCTTCGCCTCGCTCCCGTCGGCGTTCTTCTAACCGATTGTCCAACCGTATAACCAAATCGATAAGCTCAGCCAAATCCCGCGGTTCCTCCTTAGCCACCAGGTGCTCCTTCAGGACCGACAACAGTCCGTTTATGAAGGCGGCGCAGAGCGCAGTCATATTCCAGCTGGATCTCGCAGCCGTGATGCGGAAGTCGACTGCATATTCGGCTGCGCTCCGGCGCCCCTGTCTCAATGACAGCAGCACGGTAGACGCGGTTTCGCCTCTGTTAGGGTGATCAAAAACAGTTCTGAGCTCCCTCACAAACCCAGTATAAGAGGCAAGGAGCCGTGAACTTTGTTCCCAAAGCGCTGTAGCCCAAGCGCGTGCCTCACCTCGAAGCAAATTAATCACGTAAGCCACCTTGCTGGCATCAGACGCGTACATCACGGGACGCTGTGCAAAGACAAGCGAACACTGCCTAAGAAAGTCCGCGCACATCTCCACACAACCTCCGTACGGCTCTGGGGGGCTTATGTATGCTTCAGGGGATGGTGGGGGGGTCGTTGAATGACCAGTGGAATGTCTGTATTCGGTACCGGGTCGGCAGGAGGAGGAGCTGCAGCAGCGCCCTGAGCGCGCGCTTCCACCTGTGCGGTGAGAGCCTCCATCCTGCGATTAAGGATGATGTGTTGCTCGGTCATCAGGTCCATCCGAGCGGTAAAGGCGGTGAGGATGTGCTGCAACCCACCAATCACGCCTCCAGCCGACGCCTGTGCACCCTGCTCTTCCATTGGCTGTCCAACAGATGGTTGACGCCCCTCGGGATCCATGACGTTGGCCGAGATATCCTGTTGGGGAAAGTGTAGTGACACGGACCCACAACAGGGGGCGCAAATGAACGGTCAATAGATGAGCCAAAAGGTAACAATTTAATGTTGTGAATGTGCACAACGAATATACAGACAATCTCAGAATCTGATAGCAGTCAATCCACAAAAGTGACGTGTGGGCAGGCTCGAGGATAGAAGACGTCTGTCCTGAGAAGAGCCAGAACCACACGATTTCCACCGCCACAGAACCCGGTGAATACTGGAGCCGCCAAGTCCCGAATTCCCAGGTGATCACCATCCCCGACTGTCGGATCTAGTACTGCTGGCGAGGAGCACAAACAGTGAGACGTGGGTGTGTGCACACCCAGTAACAAAAACAGTCAGAAGGTGGAAAGTCACCTCCACCTCTAATACACACTCATGTAGCTCCTGTCAAACACTTATCTGGTTGGGGTGTGAAGCGAAGCCGTCGCGGATTACGCCAACCTCACTGATAAGGCACTCCACAGGAAAGCAGCTGCAAATTGAATTCAGACTAGGACACAGTTAGTTTCTGGCTGAGGATATTACCTTCACAGGTAGATGATATCTCGGTAACGAGGTGGAGATGACGTCCGGTCTTTATGGAGTGAGATGATGAAGTGTAGATGGGTGACAGCTGTTAAGAGATAATGAGTGACAGCTGTCACCCCCGGCTGTGTCCGTGGCGGCAGCGCCCTCTCGTGCCTGAAGCCCGCACTTCAGGCAGGGCGCCCTCTGGTGGTGGGCCAGCAGTACCTCCTCTTCTGGCGGCCCACACAAGAGCTGCTCCATCCAAAGTGGGATGGATGCCGTCTCTCCTAACAAGACCAGGTTTTCCCCAGAAGGTTTGCCAATTATCTATGAAGCCCACCTCATTTTTTGGACACCACTCAGACAGCCAGCAATTCAGGGAGAACATGCGGCTAAACATGTCACTCCCGGTCCGATTGGGGAGGGGCCCAGAGAAAACTACAGAGTCCGACATTGTTTTTGCAAAGTTACACACCGATTCAATATTAATTTTAGTGACCTCCGATTGGCGTAACCGGGTGTCATTACTGCCGACGTGAATTACAATCTTACCAAATTTACGCTTAGCCTTAGCCAGCAGTTTCAAATTTCCTTCAATGTTACCTGCTCTGGCCCCCGGAAGACAATTGACTGTGGTTGCTGGTGTCGCTAACTTCACATTTCTCAAAACAGAGTCGCCAATAACCAGATTTTGTTCCTCGGCGGGTGTGTCGCCGAGTGGGGAAAAACGGTTAGCGATGTGAACGGGTTGGCGGTGTACACGGGGCTTCTGTTTAGGACTACGCTTCCTCCTCACAGTCACCCAGTCGGCCTGCTTTCCCGGCTGCTCGGGATCTGCTGGAGGGGAACTAACGGCGGCTAAGCTACCTTGGTCCGCACCGACTACAGGGGCCTGGCTAGCTGTAGGATTTTCCAAGGTGCGGAGCCGAGTCTTCAATTCGCCCAGCCTGGCCTCCAAAGCTACGAATAAGCTACACTTATTACAAGTAACATTACTGCTAAAGGAGGCCGAGGAATAACTAAACATTTCACACCCAGAGCAGAAAAGTGTGGGAGAGACAAGAGAAGCTGCCATGCTAAACCGGCTAAGAGCTAGTAGCTGCGCTAAGCTAGCAGATTGCTAAAAACACACAAAGTGAATAATGTGTAAATAATTTAGAGGTGATTCAGCAGAGGGAGTGCTTTAGTTAAGGCACATGAAGATTACACTGTGAAACAAATCGTTATCTATGAATGAAATTTATTTCAGCATCAACACAGTACAGACACAACATATCAAAACAAATCAAAACAAAAACCAAAATTTGCACTGTGTGTCTGAAAAGGGGTGGGAAGAAGCAAAGCTTATAAGTTACCCACCCCTATACCAAAAATCCAGTCCAACACATTTTACACTTATACTCAAAAAAAAAATAGGACTCATAAATACATATCCATTTTTGCTCACACTCCTATATATACATACATTCCCCACAGATACATACCATACATTAACAAATTTATACATCATATTTATACATTAAATTCAATTTCCTTTTCCAATATATCCAGAAATTAATAGATTTTTATAACGTTTCTTAAAACAAACTAAAGAACTACATAATCTAATTTCAACAGGACATTTATTCTGAATCTTCACCCCCTTAACTGAAACACAAAAACCCTTTATATTAGTGCGTACGGGAGGCCTCTTAAATACAGCACATCCTCGTAAACTATATCCAGAATCCCTTATCTTGAACAGGTTCTGGACATAAAGTGGTAAGGCTCGATTATTTGCTTTGTACAAAATTTGTATTGTGATATAATCCACTAAATCTCTAAATTTCAATAAATTTAAAATCATAAACAAAGAATGCGTTGACTCAAGATAATGTTTGTTACAAATAATTCTAATGGCATGTTTTTGTAAGAGAAATACTTGATTGGTATTTGATTTATAAGTGTTACCCCAAGACTCCACACAATATGTCATATATGTCTAGTTAACTAGATCAATCTAACTGCGCAGATTAAACAGCTAACAGATACAGCAAAACACCGCTGTGCTCCGGAACAGGAAGTGATACAATACCGCAGTGAGAGCCAACCACCAGTAGAGGCAGCAACATGGCAAATGTGCAAATAGTTATCACATGTCAATGAAATGAAAAGCAATTTTATTTACCATTAAGGTTAGTTAGAGTCCAGAATAGGGGATCAGTGTAGCAGGGGTGGGAGGACAGTCTGTGGTGGAGTTGGAAGGGATGACGGGACGGAGAAACGGAGAAAAACTGGAATTTGGATTTCTGTACATCTAAAGCAATATTAACTCTGAAGATTAATGTTATTCCTAATGGCTGGATGGCTATAAAAATAACCTATGCACCCACAGAACCTTTCATTTGCAACATCAGAACAAATTAAAGAATGATTAATTCCTGTTTCAAGAATAAATATTAAATGTTGACGAGTTCACGCAAGCCTGCAACATTCTGCAATCTGTTTGTTTATTTAATTAATAATTTTTTTACATGAGCCATATTGTCCAGATATCAATTTTAGCCCACAGTATACAAAATCTAGGCCTGAAACAACTCATTTTAGACTTCTCTGACATATTTCACGCACATCCAAATTTGGACACCTACTTGCTCTGTGACACACGCCCAGCTGAGCCACATCCCCATATTCAGTGGGAGTCATAGAGGGGAAGAGGGTGTGGCCAGCAGCAGCTCCTTTCATTTAAAGTAACAAGCTCAGTATCTTGTATTCAGCTGTAAACTTTAATACCTGTTTGGTTATTTATATTAACTTTGAGAAACTGTGTGTAAAAAGCTCCCTTTAAACTTGGGGTTGGGGGGGGGGTGCAAATCACAAACATGTCTGCTCTGGCCAACTTTAATAGCCATTGTGTGTTCACACTGTTTTTAGCCTAGTGCGGAGAAGCAGGATGGTGCCGCCCCATCTAGTCGTCCACCATCTGTAGTCCGACCAGCATCTCAGGGCCATCCAGCTGCTTCAGGAGGAAAAACAGAGGGCAAGAACCACAACTCACAGACAACATTGGATGCATCTGTTGCTCAACCTGCAGAAGATAAACAGGTTTCTTGCGCTGCTGACAAAGACGAGCCAGCGAGCCGGCCCTCTGCAGCTGAAGAGAAGCCAAATTTCAGGCCTGTTAGCGCAGCGCAGGGCAAAAGGAGATCAGTCAGCAATATGTCAGGGAAACCATCAAGGCAAAAAACACCATCATCACAGCACTGAACCCCTATCCTTCATTTTATTTGACTTCATCTGTACAAATTACAAGAAAAAATAATTTACATAAACACTACCATAGTTTTTTATGAATGCTAACTGTAGTTTATAAGCCATGATTCAGGCACAACCAGAAATTTGTTTTGGAGAGCGCCTCTGCCACAACATGTTATTATCATAGGGTGTCAGGCATTTTGAAACAACAAATCTTTTTTTCTGTTTAGCGTGCTTCAAAACTATGAACCCTTTTCAGAAGCAGTTGACTCAATGTTTCAAATGCTTCAAAACAGCAGAAAAATAAAACTAACTCGCCATTTTAAAATCGTCAGAAATAACTGCTTCAAAAAAAGATTTGCAGTTGGTTTGCTGTGTGTTTAAGCACTGTAAAGTAGTGAATCATTCCTGAACAAATTGATTCATTTCAGTCAGAATTTTCAGAAATCTCTGTTCTAATGTCACTGAATATTTTAGTTGGTTCTGAAACCTACAATCCAAACGGAGTTTTGAAGCTTTTCTAAAATGTATCTCGGTATTGATTTGAGTTATTGATCACTGACTTGAAGTTAAGCACGATGTCTCAAAGTCCACCTTATTGTTCATTAAGTATCTGATTACTGTTTAACTGCCTCTGATCCAGAATGCCTTATTTCTGGGTATTGCATGAAATACCACTGCTGTTAAACACTGCAATATAATAAAAAGGTTGTTCTTCCTCTATGCAAGTATACAAGGTCTGTTAGAAAAGTATCGGACCTTTTTATTTTTTTCAAAAACCTGATGGATTTGAATCACGTGTGCTTGCATGAGCCAACCTTGAACCTTCGTGCGCATGCACGAGTTTTTTCACGCCTATCGATTGCGTCATTTGCTTGTAAGCAGCCTTTGTGTGAGGATGGGTGGAGTCTCTCGTCGTTTTTTCTTTGCAAGGAAAATGGCGGAACGACTGGAGCAGTGCGACTGCATCAAATTTTGCCAGAAACTAGGCGACAGCCAGGTGGAAACCATTCGGATTATTCAGACGGCTTTCGGTGAAGATCCTCTGGGCATCACACAGATTAAGGAGCGGTACAACCGGTTTAAAGACGTCTGCACAACGGTGGACAGCAAGCCACACTCCGGTCAGCCATCAACATGCTGAAATGACCGGATCATTCCAAAGTGAACGCTGTGGTGATGTGGGACCGTCGTGTGACTATCTGAGAAATTGCGTAAGAGGTGGACATCAGCACTTTTTTGGCACATTCCACTATGACAGAAGATTTTGCCATGAAAAGAGTTGCAGCAAAATTCATGCCGATGGCTTCGGCACGAAGCTGATGGCGGAGCAAAAGCGCCTCCGTGTTGAAGTCTCACAGGACATGTTGTGACATGCCCAGCTCTTCCACAATTTCTCGGATAGTCACATGACTGAAAAGACACCGAAAGCCATCTGAATCTTCCGAGTGGTGGAAGAGCTGGGCATGTCAAAACATGTCCTGTGAGACTTCAACACGGAGGCGCTTTTGCTCCGCCATCAGCTTCATGCCGAAGCCATCGGCATGAATTTTGCTGCAACTCTTTTCATGGCAAAATCTTCTGTCATAGTGGAATGTGCCAAAAAAGTGCTGATGTCCACCTCTTACGCAATTTCTCAGATAGTCACACGACGGTCCCACATCACCACAGCGTTCACTTTGGAATGATCCGGTCATTTCAGCATGTTGATGGCTGACCGGAGTGTGGTTCCGCCATTTCCTTGCAAAGAAAAAAACGACGAGAGACTCCACCCATCCTCACACAAAGGCTGCTTACAAGCAAATGACGCAATCGACAGGCGTGAAAAAACTCACGCATGCGCACGAAGGTTCAAGGTTGGCTCATGCAAGCACACGTGATTCAAATCCATCACGTTTTTGAAAAAAATAAAAGGTCCGATACTTTTCTAACAGCCCTTGTATACAGTGGCTTGAGTTGTCATCTCTCAGTGTAGGGAAAACGTTGACTACAAATAAAAGAAGACAAACTGAATCCAAAACCACAGGTCTAGAGAGACCTGTGGTTCGTCTTCCCTTAAGGTAACTGAATAAAATGGACTTCAACTGTTTTTCTAAACTTGCCTTGTTGCTAATCGACTGCAAGATCTGTATTTTATATAAGAGATATTTTGTCTGAATAGCTCCAGGCATGTGGGATATGTGGGTTATATCTTTCAACCTAACCGTTTTTTTGCAAACCTTCACAGCAATAACAGTGCGGCACCTATGATGCATTTTCATTTTGAGAGCAGCATGACTTTGTGAGCAGTCGGGGCAGTTACAAAATGTAAGTTATCCAGATCAATTGATCAAAATATATGTTAATCTTTAATCTTATTTTGCGATGTTTGATATTGTCGATTCCCAACAGAATATTGGAGTTTATAATACCTGTGAACGAAGCGCATGCAAGGCACAACCTCAGCCCCCGAGATTAGAAGTTGGCATTCCATTTCTCTACTTCTATGGTTTAAAGTCACTATGGTACCTGGCATCTGCTGCATGCAGGTCACTAACAGCATCTTAAACTCTGATGTGCATGTCATTAGCCCACTGTTTTCCACGGGTAGCACAGGCCTCCAGAATTACCTCCTTGAAAGATTTCTGTTTATTTCGATCAGCAGTTTGACAAAGTACAACTTTTTTGTCACGGCCAGGATGTTTTTGTCTTATTCACAAACATTTCCACAAAAACAATGCGTCTTGAGCTCAAACCAACAATGGTCAGAGCGTTTTACTGGAGTCACAGATGAAGACAAGCCAGATGCCTTGTGTAGCCTTTTGAGATGAGTTTTTGATGTATATGTTGACACACCGTTCTTGTGACAGTATACCTGAAAGCTGTCCTCACCAGCATCTTGATATGCAATCAGAATTTGTATCGCGCATTACAAGTCTGACTTGGAATGACAGATTTCCACCTGACAGAACTGTATTTGGTTTGCTTCACCCAAATGCAGATGACACAATTCCATCGATGATGTCTGAAAGCAGAAAGTTCTAATCTTGTCAGGAATAGTAAAGAAATATTTAATAGCGTGTCAAACAAAATCATATTTCTAACTATAGGATTAAATGTAATCTTTTTGGGTGGAGTTCCGGGAACCACATGACCAAGATGGCGACTTAGCGCTGTGGCTCCGACATCGTGTTCTTGTTTTTATGAACAAAACCCTTATTAACTGCCAACTTTCACTTTACACGCTGCGTGGGGGTCATGTCAAAGACAACGTCCATGAAACAGTGCGATCTTTTCACCCGCGGACGCAAAACGAGTACCAGAACAACCCCGACAAATCTCCAGGATAGCACGGATGCTAATGCTACTACTAACACGGAGTGTGCTAATATGGCTAGCATCGAAGATGTACTGTCAGAACTAAAGTCAATGCGTTCAGACTTTGGAGGAAGACTCGGTGGTATTGATCAAAAATTGAGCAATATGTCATCCGCCCTCACAACATTAGAGAGTAACCTAACACAGACAATACAAGACGTCTCTGCAAACACGACTCGCATTGAACAGGCCGAAGCCCGCATAGCCACATCCGAAACTAAACAGGAGGAAGCCGACACAACTCTACAAACTGCTCTTAAGCGCATTGCTTCCCTGGAGGCTAAATTGGAGGACGTGGAAAATCGTGGAAGACGTAAAAATCTCCGTGTGTTTGGAATACGTGAAGGAGTCGAGGGGAATAGTAGACTTATCGACTATATTACTGAGATGCTACCGAAATGGCTGGGCCTGACGCACCGTTCATTTACATTGGAACGAGCCCACCGCACACCAGCAACAGCCAGACCAGGCCAGAACAGAGCCGTTCTGATCCGGTTTCTAAACTTACAAGAGAGAGAGTTTGTTTACCGAGAAGCAAGAAAACAACAAATCTTGCACGATGGCCAGAGGATCACGTTTGCACAAGACTTTTCGGCCGAAACAGCCCGGACAAGAAAGAACTTTCAACACGTCAAGAACTTCATCGACATTAACGCTTTCCGTGGGTTTCAATACAATCCATGCAGGATTAGAATTCTCCATGACAGTAAGATCCACCTTTTTTCCACACCTAAGGAAGCAGAGGAATTCTACAGGCGACTTCAAGGTTCCACGGAGAACACTGGTGGCGTTTGAACTGAAACGTGGTAATATGTGGATCAAGAATTTCCTGATATAAAACAAACATTTCTAAGCAGGTGATACCTGATAAATACAGGGTGTGTTTTTGTTTTGTTTTGTTTTTCTTATGTCTATATTTTCATTTAAAATATTTTTTGTTTATTTACTAAGCTAAGCTTCAGTAACTCAAGGTTATAGTTGGCAGTTATAATTTGGATATCAATAGCAATATATACAGTATACTGTTATTTTTACGTCTTCCATTGTTATACTTATTTCAAGGGGGTTAAGAGACATTAGAACTAACATGGTGTTGGGGTGTCGATGTTGGAACAAGGGAGAAAGGTCATGTTGGTTAGCTTCTCCCCAGTATTGTGGATCGGCATCCTGGGGAACTTCAGTGTTCAAAGGGGTGGGGTTCTCATTCCACTGGATGGAATACCAGGGGTGGGTAAGGGGAAGTTTAAAATATGTTCTGGGTTCAATGTGTGTGTATATATGTGTATGAATGAGTATGACTGTGTAAATGTGCACTTTATCAAGGAAAGAGGTATGGTGATTTTTGGTCCTAATCTTATTTATCATAAATCACTAAATGGAAAGTAAAAAAGAATATATTGATGCTCTTATTACAAGCTGGAATGTCAGGGGAATGAGAAAATTAATTAAAGTGAAAAAATATTGAATAGAATAAAGTTGTTAAAATCTAAAATTATTTACCTACAAGAATCACACCTGACTATGCAAGATATCAAAATACTAACCAAAAGATGGCCTGGCCAAGTGTTTCATGCGTGCTTCACTAGTCATGCCAGAAGGGTTTTAATTTTGATCCATAAATCAATACCATTTCAGAAATCCAAGGTCATTATTGATCCAGGAGGAAGATATATTACAAGGTACTATATTCTCTCAAAAGATGAATCTTATAAATATTTATGGCCCCAACTATGACTCCCCATCCTTTTTTGAAAATCTTTTTCTTAATATTTCCACTTCAGATGGAATGTGTATTATGGGGGGAGACTTTAATTGCACTCTCAACCCAGTCTTAGACCGTTCATCCCAAAGTGATAGCACACATATGAAAACCAGGAAGATACTTCATAACTATATGAAAGATCTTAAACTACATGATATATGGAGGATTAGAAATCCAAATAGTATTCAATATTCCTGTTTTTCAGGCAGCTGTAAAAGCCACTCGCGCATTGATTATTTTTTAACATCCGTAGATTTGGAGCCACAAGTGAAAGAGTGTTGGTATAATAGCATTGTACTGAGTGATCACGCGCCGGTTTCTGTTAAGATACAATTGGGTAAAATAGTGTATAGTCCAAAAAGATGGAGATTACAGACCTTCTTATTACAAGATGAAGTATTCGTAAAATTTGTAGAAAAATGTATAGATAATTATTTTGACTGTAATAAAGAAGAAACATCCGCTAGTATTAGATGGGAAGCTTTTAAAGCCTATATACGAGGTGAAATAATAAGTTTCATAGGGACTAGAAATAAAAAATATAACATGGAGATTAAATTAATGGAACAACAAATTAAAACTTTAGAAAATGAATTTTATAACACTAATGACCTAGACAAACTGCAAAATTTAAGAATTATGAGAACTAAATACGATAAACTAACAACTGAAAAAGTAGCAAAAAGTTTAATGTGGACGAAGCAAGCATATTACGACCAGGAAGAAAAAGCAAGTAAACTGTTAGCCTGGAGGATAAAAAAAATGCAATCAGACAGAGTAATTCTTAGTATAAAAACAAACTTGGATGATCTAACTTATGACCCTCTAGAAATAAACGATAGCTTTAGGACATTTTATGAACATTTGTATAAATCAGAATGTAACGTGAACGAAGAAATCCAAAACAACTTCCTGGATAAATTACAATTTCCAAAACTGTCAGAGGAAGATAATGAAATATTGGACAGGACATTGACAATTACTGATATAAAAGAAGCAATAGGAAGTTTGAACAGCGGCAGAGCACCGGGGCCAGATGGACTACCGGTAGAATTCTATAAGATGTTCAAAGATAAAGTAGCCCAGCCACTCTTAGACATGTTTAAAGAATCATACAAAATTGGGACCCTCCCAGACACCCTAAGATTAGCAACTATCATCCTCATTTTAAAACCTAACAAACCACAAACAGATTGTGCATCATATAGGGGAATAAGTCTCATGGGATGCGATTTGAAAATATTGTGCAAAGTGCTCTCCAAAAGACTAGAAAGGTGTGTACCCAAATTGATATTGGATGATCAACAAGGATTCGTTCAACAGAGACAAGGCTATCATAATATCAGACGTGCTCGTGATACAGCAATATTGTCAGTAGATGCACGTCAAGCGTTTGATAGGATAGAATGGCACTATCTGTTGAAACTACTCCCAAGATATGGAATGGGGGAAAACTTCATCAAATGGATTAAATTGTTATATACAAACCCCACTGCCCAAGTTTTAACTAACAATAACCTTTCCAGACCATTTCATTTACAACGTTCCACTAGACAAGGGTGCCCCCTGTCACCAATTCTTTTCATACTAGCTATGGAACCCCTGGCTATAGCGGTGAGAGCCCAGGTAGGACTCTCGGGAGTCAACATTGGTGGTAGAAATCATTTGATATCCTTATTTGCGGATGACATAATATTCTTTTTAACAGACTTAAAGAACACTATTCCTAACCTGATGAACCTGCTTGAGAAATTTGGCGAATTTTCCGGATATAAAATCAATAATAGTAAATCAGTACTACTGTTTCTTAATGATGAGGACAGGAAATCCCCTCCAATAAAAAACAAATTCACTATCACTACAGATGGGTTCAAGTATCTGGGAGTCCAAATCACCCCAGATATAGATAAAATTGTCACTATAAATTACGATCCCTTGGTAGATGAGGTCACAGAAACACTTGGTCGCTGGTCAAGTTTACCTATTTCTATGATAGGACGCATTAATATAATACAGATGTCAATTTTACCAAAATTTTTATATTATTTTCAAACACTTCCTTTGCCACTACCTCGATCATTTTTTGATAAATTGAACAAAATATTCAGTGAATTCATATGGAACAAGAGGAAAGCAAGACTTCGGTTCAAGCTACTTTATTTACCTTATGAAAGAGGGGGCCTTCAATTTCCAAACCTTCAGTGGTATTATATGGCAGCACAATTAACATCAGCATTGCACTATTTCAGTACAGGCACTCCTCCAGCTTGGGTATCCATCGAGCAACAATCAATCCCAAATTTACCAATAAACAACTATCTATATTCATCTGATATAAAACTACTTAAAAAACAAACAAAAAATCCATTTCTAAAAAACACAATAACTGTATGGTACAATGCCCATAAACTTGTCAAAAACCCTATAACAATAT
Organism: Thalassophryne amazonica; assembly: GCF_902500255.1. NCBI lineage: Eukaryota > Metazoa > Chordata > Actinopteri > Batrachoidiformes > Batrachoididae > Thalassophryne > Thalassophryne amazonica. Next base: position 42,450,286 of record NC_047108.1, read on the forward strand.
CTCGTTTCTCACCTATATGGAACAATAACCAGTTCATACCAGGTAGGATGGATGGAGGATTCAAATTATGGAAAGACAAAGGCATTCAGACAATCAAGGACCTATATGTAGATGGAAAACTGCTTACATTCAATGAATTGTGTGAAAAATTTCAAATCCCCAAAAAGCACTTTTTTAAATATTTACAAATAAGAAATTTTATATCATCAAAATATAGAGAAAGTACGAATATCCCCTGTCTATCAACAATTGAAGAAATTGCTATAAAACACCAGAAAGGGAAAGGTCTATTATCAAAATTTTACAACCTGCTCATGGCCCATTCTAAAGATTCAACACTAGATAAATTGAATGCTTGGAGGAATGACTTGCATGAAGATATAAGTGAAACTGAATGGAACGAAGCATGTTTAAGAGCACAGAAACAAACAATAAATACAAGACTTAAACTACTTCAATACAAATGGCTAACAAGGACATATATAACTCCTGAAATACTTCACCATATCTCTAATAATATTCCCGACACTTGTAATAAATGTGGTAACTTTAAAGGAACTCTTGTACACTGTCTTTGGGAATGCGCGACAATTCAACTTTTTTGGAAAAATGTAATTCAATGCTTAATGGAAATATTTAATATAAACATTCCACTTTGTGCAAAATGATGTATATTGGGAATATATCCTGATGGCCTATTGAAAAAAAAACAAGTGAAACTATTGGATTTTGGACTTTTACAAGCTAGAAGAGTTATTGCTCTGAATTGGAAGAATATTGAAGCCCCTTCCCCAAGACAGTGGATTAAGGAACTTTCAGAATGTATAGGTCTTGAAAGACTGACATATATAGTCAAGGGTAAACGAAAATATTTTGTTAAATTGTGGGAACCATATTTGAATATTATATCTATGAAATAGGAAATACAGAAGTCATCTCTACATTATTATTATTATGCATTTTCCTTTTTGTTACTGCTGAATAGTGATATTTGAGTGGATTGTGATAAATTGCGCAATGTAAGGTTTATATGTGCACAAGTATGGATGTGTATGTGTGTGTGTGAAATGTATTGTTCTTGTATATTGACATGTTCATATTGTCAATTATTCATATTGTTATATCTTTGCAAGAAAATTTAATAAAAATACTGGGAAAAAAAATGTAATCTTTTTGAGTTTATTCTATTTATTAGAATAAATATAATCAGGAAAAGGAGGCTTAAAAGAGAGGGATTCGATAGTCCTCGAGGTGGGAGGCTTTTCTGCAGCATAATATAACATTATTGTTCTTAACTGGGCTGCCCAATAATACCATAACAAACTGGGGCATTGCAGCCCTCCTCTGTCAAAGGGTAGGTATAAGAGGGCTGAGTCTGGGGCGCCTGCTATTCCACAAGAACTGGATAAACAGTTTTTCATTTTAGAGAAAAAGTTTGATGGAGGTGGCAAGAGGATATACTGGAACAGATGCAGCAGTTTAGGTAGAACATTCATTTTTAGTACATTTATTCTACCAACCAATGAGATTTGGAGGCTCGACCATCTTTCCACCGATTTAGAAATGTCAGCCATTACTGGACTATAATTACAATTTACCACATCATCCAGTTTTGGAACAATTTGAATTCCTAAATGAGTAAAATTACTGACATCTCTAAAGAGGTGGTTGTGTTTAGGGGGAGTCGCCCTCTCCTCTGAGTACAGAAGCATTATTGAGGATTTTGAATTATTAATTTTATAACAATATATGTCAACAGGGCTGGGATAGATTTTTAAGAAACAGAATCACATCATCAGCACAGAGAGCTATTTGGTGACTGAACCCTCTAATTTTAATACCTGTGATCATAGCATGGTCCCTTATAGTGATTGCCAATGATTCAATTACTAGTATAAATAAGAGAGAGGACAGGGGGCAAGCTTGTCTACAGCCTCTCTCAATCATTATTGGCTTTGAGACAATGTTTTTGGTGATTATTTCTGCATAAGGAGTATTATAAAGGAGCTTTATCCAACTGGAAGCCCCCTCCCAAACCGAAGTGTTCAAGGGTCTCATGCAAATAAGACCATTCTACCCTATCAAAGGCTTTCTCTGCATCTAAAGTAAAACTATGTCTGAAGCCTCCCTCTGATCATGCTTAAGGACCCTTCTTGTATTATGAAATCTTTGTTGGAGACTGGCCCCCCAAGATCCTTGACCTCGTCCACCAGTCACCGCGTATCCGTTGATCTCAGGAAAGGTGGAAACAAAGAAGTCATGACACAAAAGAATCTGTTCAGATTGCACCCTGCCTGATTTACTGTTCAGAACAGAGTTTTATTTAAAACAACACTGAGTTTTAAAATCTTAACACAGAGCTCAGTGGATCCTGTTCTCAGCACTGACGTAGCCTTAGCTCTCAGCAGGAGGTAAGAAGAAGAGCCCCCATGCTATCGCTGACCCACTTAAATAACCTGCTCTCAATTTCAATTTATTAATTTATATAGCGCCGTCTCACAACAGAGTCACCCCAAGGTGCTTCACACAATTCATAACAACACAAAGTAATTTAAAATCACAATTAAAATCAAGAAGGGCACAATAAAAAGATAAAACACAGTAGAATAAAAAGAGATTACAAGGCAAACATAAAAGCAAATTAGATTAATGATAAGACAGTCTAAAAAAGTGGGTCTTCAGTCTTGATTTAAAAGTCTTCACCGTGTCAGACTGCCTGCTCTAACAATGATTCATCTATTTTTGTGGCATTTTCCCCTCCTCTCATTGGTCCGAAAGGTTGGTGCGAACCATCTGCTTCTGGGAATTCTCCTCCCCTTGCGTTGTGTGGCCAAATGACTAGCTTGGAAGGATTGGTTACTAGCATATCACTTCCCTTAAGTGTCTTTACCACACCCGTCCATGAATGGCCTGTACAGGACAGGTCATGACCACATTCTTCAGGCTTCCTCCCTTATTTCCGTGAGTCTGCAAAACAACTGTATGTGGGCATAAACACTTTGCGAGATTACCCTTAGCCATAAGATATGTCTTAAATGTCAGCAGGCTGGTGTGCACAGACATGCCTGTGGTTCAACATAATTTCACAGCAGCAGTATAGATGGGGTACATCTTGTCTAGATATTCCACTGATACTAAACAGGCTGCTAAGCAGTTTCAATACTCCCATGATTAGTCAAAAGTAGAATAATGAGTACAATATCTTCAGCACATAATGTGCTCTTGCAAAGAAGCCCTAAATCTAATACAGTGGATATTATACTAATATGAGTCTGAACAGACACATCAGCCGTTACTCAAACATCAGCGTAACGCAATCAGGTCAAAAACATAAGCATTTTAATCATACAGACTGGGTGATATACTCTGGTTATTTCTGAAAATTATAGAAACAAGAATTAGTAGCAGAAAATGCAATTATATTCTTCAACACCTAACCATGAACCCGTTTTTCCATCTTCCTTAATAATGCCTGGAAGAAGGCTCTCCAGTTTCTTTGCTAGAATATTACAAAGTTCTGTAATTTCCGGACTGCAAGCCACTACTTTTTTCATGCACTTTGAACACTGTGGCTTAAACAATGGTGCGGCTAATTTATGGATTTTTACAGGCTCTCTTGTAATTTACTCATAAGTTGAACTATGTCCATTAATGGTGTCCATTGATTGGCTGAAAGCTGCGTTCCTCATGCAGAGTAAATTCACACACAGATTAAATATAAAATCTTACCTGTTTGTTTCAGTGAGATTCATCATCACATCCTGAAGAAAAATTATCCACATAAAGCCTCCTGAATTTGGAAAATGATGTCTGAAAAAAAATTTTCTCATGGCTGAAGAAAAGTCCTTCTGTGACACCGGCACTGTGTGCCACAATTGCTCCGTCAGATGGTTTCCACACCGGAGGTCGTCCATCAGGTTGCTGAGTTGCAGTGCCTGTTGTGGCTGTCCAGGCTGATACCAGACCGGCTCAGTCTGCTACAGGTGTAATCCATTGGTTGTGTGTCTGTGGTGCTGTCAGTGGAGCTGCCCCCCACCCCCCTTTGTGTCATAATTTCAAAGAGTCACAGTGTCTCAGTTACCACAGACATCAGATGATTGTGTCTGCACGTGATGAAATTATCCGGTGATCCACAATAAAAAAAAAATAAAACAATGTTAAAATGACTCAGTTTGCCTCCATGTGGAGCTGAGATGTCGTGCAACACCATATGTGCGCTCGCAGTGTTCGGCAATATTTACATGTTGACTTTCGGAAAAAAGCATTTGTGGTACGTATTTGTGTGTGTTACCGGTACGTATTTAATTTAAAAAAAAAAATTTAATCTTTCTGTGTAACATCTTTTTGGGTAAATACAGTGGGGCCAAAAAGTATTTAGTCAGCCCCTGACTGTGCAAGTTCTCCTACTTAGAATCATAGATCTAACAGGTTTGGTCGTACAGTGTGTGGTGTTCAACCACATGGTAAGGACAACAACACCACACACGAACAGATTTCACACACGAACATTCCCAACTCAGACAGGAAATCTCGCAAAATCACTCGAGATTCAACGTGATTTCAGAGTAAACAAATGGAGATACTTTGTGGACTATTTAAAACGGGGGGAAAAACGATACAAAAAGAAAAGTCGTTCTTTAAAGGAGTGGAGACAGAGCGACCACCGGACTTTCTGGTAAGTCAGAACAGCTGTTTTAATTTTATTTTCCATTCCGTACGTCCGTCACCTCATTTTCTGATTGGCTGCATGTCACATTCAGCAGGCTGCATGCTTGTTTGTGGTCGGGGGACACCACACATGCTGCGATATCGGGCCAAGACAGTCCAACATGTTGAATATCCCCAATTTGTGATCGGAGCGCCCCTGACGTCCTTCTGAGCAGATCAGAGCGCTCTTACACACCACACATGGCAGGAATATCTGATAGGATTATCTTTAGTGTCATCACGATTGTCAGGGCGTCCTTAAGATTGTCGGAAGGGTTAGATCGGTCTGATATTGGCCTAATTATCCTGCCGTGTGAACCAGGCTTAAGTAGGAGAACTTGCACAATCAGGGGCTGACTAGGAGTAAATACTTTTTTGGCTCCACTGTAAATCATGTTACAACATGGACACCTGCAGCTTATAGACAAGTGTAGTCTATATATGTACAAATGTTTTTTTCTTTTTAAAGTTGGTGGGTGCGGCTTATATTCATGTGTACTCAATAGTCCGGAAATTACGGTATCTATGTTGTATGTTGAAATTGACCAGTAACAGCATAACCACCTACAGCTTGTGCCGAATGCAGCAGCTAACTGGGACAAAGAAGCATGAGCAAATACAGTAGTGTTCAGAATAATAGTAGTGCTATGTTACTAAAAAGATTAATCCAGGTTTTGAGTATATTTCTTATTGTTACATGGGAAACAAGGTACCAGTAGATTCAGTAGATTCTCACAAATCCAACAAGACCAAGCATTCATGATATGCACACTCTTAAGGCTATGAAACTGGGCTATTAGTAAAAAAAAAAAAGTAGAAAAGGGGGTGTTCACAATAATAGTAGCATCTGCTGTTGATGCTACAAACTCAAAACTATTATGTTCAAACTGCTTTTATAGCAATCCTGTGAATCGCTAAACTAGTATTTAGTTGTATAACTACAGTTTTTCATGATTTCTTCACATCTGCGAGGCATTAATTTTGTTGGTTTGGAACCAAGATTTTGCTCGGTTACTAGTGTGCTTGGGGTCATTGTCTTGTTGAAACACCCATTTCAAGGGCATGTCCTCTTCAGCATAAGGCAACATGACCTCTTCAAGTATTTTGACATATCCAAACTGATCCATGATACCTGGTATGTGATATATAGGCCCAACACCATAGTAGGAGAAACATGCCCATATCATGATGCTTGCACCACCATGCTTCACTGTCTTCACTGTGAACTGTGGCTTGAATTCAGAGTTTGGGGGTCGTCTCACAAACTGTCTGCGTCCCTTGGATCCAAAAAGAACAATTTTACTCTCATCAGTCCACAAAATATTCCTCCATTTCTCTTTAGGCCAGTTGATGTGTTCTTTGGCAAATTGTAACCTTTTCTGCACGTCTTTTATTTAACAGAGGGACTTTGCGGGGGATTCTTGCAAATAAATTAGCTTCACACAAGCGTCTTCTAACTGTCACAGCACTTACAGGTAACTCCAGACTTTCTTTGATTATCCTGGAGCGGATCAGTGGGTGAGCCTTTGCCATTCTGGTTATTCTTCTATCCATTTTGATGGTTGTTTTCCGTTTTCTTCCACACATCTCTGTTTTTTTGTCCATTTTAAAGCATTGGAGATCATTGTAGATGAACAGCCTATAATTTTTTGCACCTGCATATAAGTTTTCCCCTCTCCAATCAACTTTTTAATCAAACTACGCTGTTCTTCTGAACAATGTCTTGAACGTCCCATTTTCCTCAGGCTTTCAAAGAGAAAAGCATGTTAATCAGGTGCTGGCTTCATCCTTAAATAGGGGACACCTGATTCACACCTGTTTGTTCCACAAAATTGATGAACTCACTGACTGAATGCCACACTACTATTATTGTGAACACCCCCTTTTCTAAAATTTTTTTACTAATAGCCCAATTTCATAGCCTTAAGAGTGTGCATATCATGAATACTTGGTCTTGTTGGATTTGTGAGAATCTACTGAATCTACTGGTACCTTGTTTCCCATGTAACCATAAGAAATATACTCAAAATCTGGATTGATCTTTTTAGTCACATAGCACTACTATTATTCTGAACACTACTGTAACTCCTCTGCTCCCTTCTCTTCACTGGCTTCCAGTTAGGTACAGGATTGATTTTAAGATTGTTTCTTTTGTTTTTAAGTCTCTGAATAGGCTGGCCCAAGAATACCTGTCTGACTTTATTAGATTGCACCAGCCTTCTACAGCCTGTAGGTCAATGCATCAGATGCTTCTGGATTTTCCTCAAGCCTTGAGATCAAGTCTTTGTGGTTGCAGCTCCCACTTTCTGGAATGCACTACCTTCCATGGTGTGAACTACGAAAAGCCTTTGCAGTTTTAAAATGCTTCTCAAGTCTCACTTGTTCACCTTGGCCTTTGGCTGAGTAAAACCACTTTTATTGGGTCTTTTATCTGTTTTATTCCACTATATTATTGTTGTTTTTATTGCTTTTATTATTTTTATTGTTGTGTCTATTTTACTGTAAAGCACTTTGGGAGGCCATTGGCTGTGTAAATGTGCTACATAAATAAAGCTGACATTGACAGGTATTTTTACGTCTCAATTTAAGAGGCTAATTGGGCGCCAGTTTTCACACTTAGCTTTAGATTTCCCGGGTTTTTGAAGAAGTGTGATTGGGGCTACCCTTAAAGTGGGTGGAAGAATCCCATTTTGACCTGTCAGAAAACATTTCCAAAAGGGGTGTCTAGACTTTCTCGATTTCATACTCATTATTGCCTCCAAGATCTCATCCGCAGATTAACTGGCCCCAGCCTCAAGCGTTCATCATCATCTATTTTGGGAATATTTATTCTGTCAAGAAATGAGAAAGGCTCTGGGTCCAGTGTTGTGGTGTGCGGAATCAGTCTTGCTTTATGTTGTCTCCCCCTCACTTTTGTATTTCTCTGCCAGTGGAGCTGATCTTCTACACCTGTGGCTGCAACTCATCTGCATCAATTAGCAGCGTCCTACTTACTTTCCATCTACGGAAGTGGTAACCCTGGCCTCTTGTTTACCGTTGTCAGGAAACCTTAGTATTCTCTGTCTGTGTCTGGAATATCCTCTGTTTGCTCATCCTTGTGTTTGTTTTTCCCTTGCAGCCCGCAGTCTCCACCCGCTCCACTGGCATCCTGCACCAGTGGTCCATCCTCCAGTAACTTCACCTCCTGGTCTCCACCTCATCAGCACTATTTCAATAAATTTATCTTTTTCCTTTTAAAACCTGCCTCATTACATTCAAATCAATTTCCAGTTCCCGGTGTGGCGGGCCTGGGCCTGTATCCGCGAAGCAACTAAAGTTCATGTAACCTGAACTGCATTAAGATGTGTAATCACGAGGACGACTTTGTTATGATGAAACCCAGTAAAATTAAATGAATTGATACACAGCTTGAAAATGTTTGAACGTACCTCATCCACATGCCGAATATCTATACAACCCCTGGCAAAAATTATGGAATCACTGGCCTCGGAGGATGTTCATTCAGTTGTTTAATTTTGTAGAAAAAAAGCAGATCACAAGACATGACACAAAACTAAAGGCATTTCAAATGGCAACTTTCTGGCTTTAAGAAACACTATAAGGTAATTAACTGCGCTGTCACCTGAGAGTGACAGAAAGTAGTGCAGCGAGGACAATGCTGAACTGCATGGATTTGTGGATTTAACTGGATTGACTGATGGATTTACCGTCACTGGTAAAACTCCTTTTTACTGGCTTTTAAAAGTCAATTTGCGACCGTAAAATCACAGGGTTATTCCCTAATTGCTCTTGTTTTATCTCGTATGTAGAAGTTTGTTTGTTTACCAACTCGTTTGGCTTTAACGGTCGTTAACAGCCACTAAATGTTTGCGTCACAATAATTTTCATCCAGAATTAATGTTCAATGGACAGATTTAAAAATTAAATGGTCATGGAGCTAAGAAGATAATTATTAAAGGGGTCATATTGTGCAAAATCACCTTTCTATGGGTGTTTTCACAGATGTTCTCCTGATTTAAGATGAATTTATGTCACAGCTCATTTTAACACCTCTGTGACCTCTCATTTTACCTGAGAATATTACACAGCACACACAAAGCTATACAGTCCTTTTCCATCTGAAAATTACTAAGGGCCCTTGAGCAAGGTCCTGCATCCCCAGTTGTTTCCAATGTGAACA